>NW_018407435.1:2095068-2122642 GCF_002113885.1 Mizuhopecten yessoensis
GTTTGGTCTCATGTCACTATCTTCCCGTGAGTCTGTTTATGTCTATGAATTTGAAAGCTTTATTCCTGAAATACGTGTGATTATACATTTCCCGGTAAAATCTCGATATCGGGTGTTGACATATCATCGGCACGCACGTGTACTATTGTTTACCAGGGGCCTGTTCGTGTATGCGGAGCAACCGGTTTGACCGTTTATAAATGTAACAATTTCGGGTATAAATCCTGGCGGACCTGCAAATGTATATGCAGGCCTTGCAAGGCTTTCTCGCGGCTCGCCTAAAAGCAGCATCATATTACTAGGTCCGACCTTATTTAATAAACGAACAACAGTGGTCCGATCGGTTTGACCGTTTAAACGAAAACGGCCAAGGTGTAACTATAATTTGCACAACGACATTGAATGCCCGATACGCAATACGGAAATGACGACACGGTGTACATGCACATTTCGATCAAGATAATTGAGTCCGAGCTGTAATTTTTCCGGAAGTACGTCACGAAAATGGACGCTGATGACGATGTGTGGAGCCACCTTAAGTAACCCGAGGATACTTAATGAAAATATTTTGCTATGACTATAACGGAATGGCAAAGATATGATTAATTGAATGATTGATTGATTAATAATATCGTTGTCATTCGCTTCGCTTCGCCGATTAAACCCAAAGATGTTCCGTTTAATTCCGGAACGCTATAATATGGCACCAACGGCTCGCAGTTTTGGAACTCTCCTGTGTTTTTTGTAGACTCCACGGCAACAGTAACTATAATGTCTACAAAATCACAAATACTCGAAGTAATTCTAAAAGTTTGATTTTAACTTCAATCATTACAAAACCCAGTTTGTGTGCTGTGATCTAACTATCAGTATTTAGGCAGGCAAATGACATGAAGGTCATGTAAATTTATCGAACCCATCCTGTGATTACCATTAATGGACATTATCTACCAGCCTTATCGAGTGCAGTTGAAAATATTACGGCAAAACTGCCGTATATCGAACGTTATTGTCTAAATTGAATTTAATATCGTATTTCTGGGTATGGTTTACACTATGTCATCAAAGTAAACGTATGTAAATGAACACAAACACGTAGAAAACCACACAAAATCCAGCCGTCCTCAGTCGGTGAAGTAATCATCAGGCGCTATAAACAACCTGACGTCATCTTCCGAAATTGGAAATCCCCGGGTTGTACACAGATGTACGTACACGGTGTATGTATCACTTCGCGCACGAGAATGACTGTCGTTATCGAGAGATAATGACAATGACCTCAACAAAGGTTATTGAGTCAATAACACCTGAATCTGTAAATAATAAATGTTATGTTGGCTCGCCGTACGTTCGCACAAGTGGAGAGTGCTTTGGGTTCTGTTACCGATCCGGGGCATACCAAAGTCCTTAACAAACTAGCTGCAGCATTTAGGGTTATCGCAACAACTCCTTAACCCCGAGTCAATATAATGTGATCGGTTGGAATACTGTACTAGATGCCTTCGGGATGTTATTTCAGTGAGGTAGCACTCTCCTTGAAAGTTGGCATCAAGTCCACTTTATCGCAATCTATGAGACAAATACACCAACATACCACCTTTAGCACACATATACGCTTGCATTTCACACAAGGAGGCTTGTCATTAAATGACATAAGCTGTGTACAGCATGTTACACAAAATAAAACCAAACCAAATCACATATACTTATAATAAGTGTTTGAAACAGGAACGATAACTCGTTGCAGTGTCAACATCATGAGTTCGCACTGATATGACATACATGTATTGATTACAACAACAGGTATCGTTACTATGACGACTTACGTAAATATCGAGCTCAGTAAAACGTCATTAATGCTCCCACATCTGTTACTTTTCGTCACCTTGAACATTCAAAACCTCCTTTATTATGGAGATAGGAGCAACATATGTAAACAGAATAACGATTGGCTCAGCTTATTGCTGGCGCCTTATCCGTGAATAACGATTTTAACTTCATATTCGTGGCTCGAATACTGTACAACATGATAAGTTATCATGCAGGATCTACTGGTAGAGATGATGATAGACCAGAGGAGGCCGGACTCCAAATAATTTCCCATCGTTTGAAACTTTCCATGTCTGTCTCTAGTTCCCTACAACTTAAATGTCTATAGATATACACATAGCTATTTAAAATTTAAAAATTCAGTGACTTCCAGGGGCGTTTCTAGGATATTTGAAAGAGGAGGCGTAGAAGCACGTTTTATAAGCTGGTATTTAAAAATCCATTCTAAAGATTGAAAAAGGATCTGTTAAACCGGTTAAAGCGCGTCTAACCTTGATGAGTGTAACAAAATGGGCTGTAATTAATGATAAAGAATGAAACCATCTTATAACATGAGTCAACAAGTCATCCATGCTATCAGGTATTATCCCTTTAAACAACAATTCAAGTCAAGTCTGGTTCGTCCTATTAACAGCTACGGTCATTTAATGATGTGTCAGGTTTTGGTGGTGGAGGAAAGCCGGAGTTCCCGGAGAAAAGACACCGACCTACGGCTAGTCAAAGTACATACCAAGATTAAAAACACAAAAACACGTGTGATGGGATCATACCTGTATTGTTGTGATGTAAAATAAAATGTCTCCTTACCCGACGTTGGGTGTGCAATACGTCGATTTTAAGCATGAAGATTTAATGACCAATGCCCCAGTGCAAGCAAAACTATAAAGAATTCCACTTCGGTTTTTGTATATGACCTTTCCGTCATTTCCTTTTGGAGAAACTGTATTGCAATTGGACCAGGGCATTTCTGTTGACCATATAACTCAGGTTGTCAAACTAGCAGTATAAACAGTCCGATGTCCATGTTCGAATCCTTGCCTAACTCTGCATAATTTACACACAGAACACTGATGTTGATTAGTATATATCCAATCTCTGTTTTTGTCATAAAAGTCCCTCAAGCTTTTTTTCAGAAATGATTTATCAAAGATATCGTCAGTTTCCATTGTATAGTTCCAGTGTTTGCCAGTGATAAGAGGACCCTTCACACTTTTAGCTACATGAATATACCCATACTCCCTGAAATATCCATTTATCTATAACATAGGCTAATGTTTATTTAATGCCTGCACTAGCTAGGGTTCGAGCTCAGGACATTCATTTTACTAGTCTAACGATTTTACCGAATGAGCTAAAAAAATCTCCCTAGACGAGTCGGTAGGAAGGAGTTAGTATTTTGTCGGGTTTTCGCGAAAAAACAACAACATTTTAGATAAACAATTAATCTGAACACAAAAACGTATCGCGTTGGCTATGAAGTGTGTTATACACCACAGGACTTGAGGATTTACTACAGCTGTATTTGGACCTAAACTAAGGTGTTTATATTCTAGGGGTTAAGATCAACTTTCGGTAAAAATCCCACCACAATGATGAAATACCAGCTTCGTATATCATCATCGCTTCAGCAATATTAATACATGAAATACATATATTTTTGTATTTATATTAGTTGGCAAGCACTTCCTACGTCTTTCCTGTTATACCATTGCACAATTGGGCTGCATGATTAGTGCAACTTACTACCAGTCATAATACTGTGTGTATTGTATGAATTAATCTTGTGGTGTGTATTACTACAACTGAAATCATTGCATGGTTGCTCTGTTTAATTAGTTAATGGTTGTATCATGTACGGCGTGTAATATTGTGTATTTCACACCACTGTATGACTATATTGTATGACTTCGTGAAATGGGTTCTACTAAATGAAGGATTGTATTGTAAGACATATGTAACAGTAATACTGTCTATAATAATGCTGTATAATGTATTGTGTGATGCGTGTAATACTGTTTATTACAATGTTGTATGATTGCTTAGTACGAGAAGTATATTACTGTCTATACTATTATATGATAATGTAGTATGAGGAGTGTAGATATGTCTATTATATCAATGTGTGATTTAATGTATGATGAGTGTTATACTGTCTACCATTATAATTATCACCATATAATAACTGTAATAGAAACTATTATATCATTGTGTTGTGTTTATAGTACTTTATGGTATATGATGCGTGTACTATTATTATTCTAATGTGTGTGTGTCTGTCCATATGCATGTGTGTCACTATGTATATGAGGATGTGACCATGAGCGAGAATGCATTTTCTTTTCCTTCAATAGTGTCTGAATTGTACGTGTAGTGTTCTTTATTTCTGTAACTCCTCATTTTTGGAGGAAATAAAGGAAATAATAATAATCTTTGGGGTGGCATTTTTATCGAAACAGTATACCTGCATAAATCTTGTACTGCAGAAAGTGTCGAAGTTTTATGATTGTTTTTAAACATATGAAGTGCTGTTCAAATTCGGTTTCTCCTGCGTTGTTTGAAACTACCTTCAACACAGCTAGACATGAAATAATAGTCACACTTAGCATCCGCAGCAAAAGATATGATGCAGAGTGTTAACTGCATCTATATTCGATTCAGAACGAAACTTAACGTTTGAGCTAAATGTTTGACGTTTACGCCGACACCACCACCGCCACTCCTTCGAAAAAACTAAAAACTAAAATAGCACACAGCAAACTTAATAAGATTACTTATGGATCTAGCCGCGAGCTATGACATTGTATCACATACCCTGAACGTGTTCTGACAGCTGTGTTACAACCACGTGGTTACAGCATATATAGAGCGCGACCGCCCCTTTAAAAATAAATATATACATGCCATATTTAGCCTGGAGAGTGTTGGTAACCGGCTACCCGTACGTACTAGCTGATTTGTCTGGCTGGAACATTACTGTGGTAGCGCGAGATTACACCTACACGTACCAACATAGCCTTGAACAGGTGAGTCTAAATATCACGCTGATGAACTTGTATTAATAATGTTGTGTATATCCGAAAAGGTTGTTGCTGATTACTGACCAGAATCAGAAGTTCTGCTCGAGTACATATAGGCAGCCATGTTGTATACAACACTTCAATGTACTACATTCAAGGGAAATCGCCTGAATTATACACACATGCACAGGAAACATAGTGACTTTATTTACCTATACTGTTATCGACGTCTAAATGTTAGTCAGACACCACGACTGTACACCGCTGTACTGATCCTACGGGGTACTTAGTACATTCTGTAGTATTTTACAGTTCAGTTGAGTAAATTTTAGGTAATTTGATAATCATTTAGAAGTCAGAAAAACCCCTTTGCTTTAATAGATATTAAGTGAAGCCCAAGGGGAAGAACATAGGGAAGTATGCATACATTACGAATACTATTCCCTGTGGTATAGATACAACACATATACGTTTTGAAGAACTTTATCAGGTTGGGCACAACGGCGCATATGGGTAATAATCCTGCATTTGGGTAACATTTTTGTATGTTATGGTTGAATGCACTTCGAATCTACTTTCACTATCCTATATAAAAAAAATCCAAATTTTGTACTTCACACTGTTGGAATTACTTCTTTGCCCCATATAGTATATATACACACAATAGTTTCTATGTGTAAGTAGACCAAGCACAAGCCATGTGTATTAATATTTTAGGTGTTTGTTTGTATTTAGATATAATTAACAATAGCCGATGCAGCCATGACTTTACTTTGTATTTGTCAATAAGATTAGAGTATCCTTATCCACGATCTCATTGTTTTTCTCGCAATAGATCGTTTTTCTCGTTATTGTTTTAGCTGTTATATCTATAACATTCAAAGCTGTAAGCATAACGTCAAGTGTCTGTGATAGATGTCGGCCAGCGTTTGTTATAGGTTTACTTCCGGATCGATGGCCATTTCTCACTGTTACACACAGTGCCGTTCTGATTAAGACGCGATAACGTATCCCGGTAGTCACTGTTCGCTATATAATGACCCTGTCCATTACATGCCTAGGGAAGACAAGACGTCAACATTTTCGGTACGTCCTGGTAGATATGATTTACTCTAACGTTTTGCTGTCGCTATACATTCCATTAGAATTTCCACAAAGTAAACATTCGAGGTCAACAGCTAGAAGCCGTCACCGGTTCAATAATAAATGGCTAATCGAGCGGCAGTTCTTCAATATTGTTGAGAGAACAGTCAACGGTTTGAACTACTTAACATACCAAACGAATCGGTAAAATGTAAGACATGTCCCGATCAAGAATTACTTTAAAGCTTTGAAAAACGACTGGTCAAATAAATAAATAAATAAATAAATAGTTAAAGGAAAAGTAAAAAGTAATGAACTTTATATATTTGAAAAATATCGTATCTCTCTCTATAACTGCTTCTTTAAAATAATCTACGCTAATTAAGTTTTTGCCATTATTGTTTGTTTCAGAAAATGTGATAGACGAAGAGATCAATGGTCAATATGCCGATCGACTTGCACACGCCGGAATCTGATACAGCGGGAGTCCAAGGGGACGTAATAGTGATTTTCAGTATATGGCAGTTTCTGATCATAGCGCTGACCCTCGGGGTTGGCGTTGTCGCCATAGGACGGATAGCGAGGGTTGGGTGTAAGAACAGTCCTACGATAATTGTCTTCCTTCTCTGTGGCTTCATTCATGAACTGTATGCAATATATATACTGCAAACAGCAAAACACATTGCCGATACCGTAACGATCCAAACTGAGGGTTGTGCTGACTTTTACTCCGTGTGCTTGGTTGCCATGGTTGTGTCTCTGTTGGCAGTAGGTCTCTCAACCATCAAGGAAACTTTTCACGTGCAACAGTCGAATACAATCCGTAAAATTATACTTATATATACAGGGATTGTTTTGCCGTCAGTAATAATCATCAAATCTGTAGGATTTTCAAAACGCCGCGACCAATTACCCTCATTGCAGTTGAAGAGTGAACTATTGTACGTGACTGTGTGTGAGCGTGATCCCTACTCGGACGGCCTTGTTACCTTGTTAGAG
This sequence comes from Mizuhopecten yessoensis, assembly GCF_002113885.1. Classification (NCBI taxonomy): domain Eukaryota; kingdom Metazoa; phylum Mollusca; class Bivalvia; order Pectinida; family Pectinidae; genus Mizuhopecten; species Mizuhopecten yessoensis. The sequence continues at coordinate 2,101,998 of NW_018407435.1, forward strand.
TACGGTACCATCTACATCCCTTTTGTGTGCCTCCTCTTCTTCATGTATCGCTCACAAAAGGCAAAGATGCTAGATCAAGGTAAGTTGGTGGAACGACCGTGCACGATCCCACAAGGGCATGGATCGCTTTACTTGTAATATTAAAAAAATAGTGGTCTCCTCTACTAAAAAATACAAAGAGATATGTATTTTTTAGTAGAGGAGACCACTATATTACAAGTAAAGCGATCCATGCCCCTGTGCACGATCCCAGGGTAACGCCACGATCTCTGCAGAGAGCGAAAATGAGCCCCTTGATATCGAGGATGAGCCAAATGTTATAGGCTATTGTAGGTATACTGCATTATCTTAGCGTTTTAGGTCACCTGACCATAGGTGATGGTAACCTATTGTGATAGCCTTTTGTCCGTCGTCGTCCGTTGTGCGTCGTGCGTCGTGCGTTAACTTTTCCTTGTGAACACGATAACTTGAGTAAATGTTAACCGAGTTTGATGAAACTTTGTATGTAGCCTTATATCAATAAGATCTCGGATGAGTTCGAAACTGGGATTTATTTGACAATAACTTACAAATTATTGCCCTTTGTAATAATAATATTATTGGACCTTGTCAACACGATAACTTGAATAAATGTTGACGGAGTTCAATGAAACTTTGTCCGGTTATTATTTGACGGTAACCTGCAGAGTTATTGCCCTTTGTCATTATATTTTTATTTGTCCCTGTGATGTTGATTGACATTACACAAGAATAGATGGAAATTCATGTGGTACACCTTTTTTTTCATTCATGACGCATTTTTGCTACTAACAAGGTGCTATTAAAATTGTGTGCCTTATTAAATAAATCATTGATTTACGCTTTTACTTGTTTCTTTTAACCAAGAACAGAAGACATACAGTTACCAAGTTTGTTCAAAACAGACCCCTCGGGGTCAAAATTGGAGTCACACCCATTTATTTCAGTTATCGTGTTCACAGGGTCCAACAATAATAGAATTACCAAGGGGAATAACTATGTAAGTTATGGTCAAATTGGTCCGGTATTCAAACTCATCCAAGATATCATTGATACAAAGCTGCATACAAAGTTTCATCAAAATCGGTTCATATTTACTTAAGTTATTGTGTTCACAAGGAAAAATTAATGGACGATGCAGCAAGGTCACTCGGGCCGACGAAAAGTATGAATTGACCACTGGATGACAGTCCTAATTTGAATCAGATGTCAGGTGACCGTTAAGGCCCATGGGCCTCTTGTTTTAAGAAACTTCGGCTTACCTAGAGAAACGAGAGTTCTAAATGTCAAAACGGGGATTAGATGAGAGTTTTACATTCAAGAATCTTGATCTAAGGGTCTAAATGTCTTTGGTACTTCTCCTTGTCTTTACTCTCAAGGATGTCTGTAAATAGAAACACCGGAGTGGTTTGTGAATATTGTCTGTATAAGACGCCTAAATTTGCATATGCAAAACAATACACAACAAAATATGATAGTTGTCAAATCCAATATATACTAAATGTTTTGTTTCAAAACAATCGTGGATATGAACCCTCCAATTACTTCCGGGTCAGCGTGATATTTTGATACCTATTCTGATATGTAGGGAGTTATGTTGTATTCCTAGAAATCCAGTGTAACAACATTAGCTCAAAGAGTTTTCAGGATATTTTTAAGCCGCTCTTGGCGAGAGCCGAGCGACTTATTGATTCTGTCCAGAGAACGAAGTGACGGACCCACTTCCGTTCGGGGTGCGTGCGCATAATTCAGTCTTGCCTGCTTTCGCTATATAATTTCGTTATCGTAAATAGAAAGTAGAATCTCTGACACTCACTTGTGGGTTACATAAATTCTTCTGATACTCCTCTCCAAACAAAATGTTTATCTCCGGTGCATTCTACGAGTGTTGTGGTGGTGAAATGCATGCACTAGGTTTGAGCGTTTTAGCAACTCGGATTGAGGAGTGTTTGTTTTCGTGACTCTGATTCGAGAAAGCACACGTCTGTCCGGTCTAGCTTTTTATATTTTGTAAGTACAAGGAAGAAGTAAATATATATATTATAAACCGTATGCGTGATGAAGTATAACCTCTATTTTGATCATATCGTGCTTAGGTTGATAACGGTAATAAACCATCGTTGCTACCACGGACGTGGCTCCGAGACGAGACGATATGTGAACTGCTTATCAAACATTTCTGTAACACAGCATGCTATTTCTGGTGTATTTATTTATGAAAATGTAACAATTTAAGAACATGACACAACTGCCGCTGCTGTTTGACAAGAATTCGCGCTGTGTCAAAATATTATCCAATCCGGTGTAAGGGAAATAACTCTTACGTAGGTAAAGTCGCATTGAGAAATATAAAAATTCAAATATATTCCAAGAACATTTGTGAGATTTTGTGATGAATTGTATATTCAATGACAGTAAATAAAGTCACTACATATATTAATAATTATTATTAATATGAATAAAAAATAAATATAAATAAAAGGAGTTCAATGTCTCTTTTCAAAATGCACCTATTCTTTATTACCCATTCACCGATTGCCATTCTGCATGTAAATGCTCATATCACATCATTGGAGGATGCTAATTAATGAAAATTACAATAATGCGTCACAAAAGAGGGTGAAAAAAGAGTAGAGGGAGAAATGTTTTTAAGGCATCATTTAAGGGGTGATTAATTTTGGAAACTCCAAAGGCAACATCATCACATGACCTGATTTTCAATTAGCAGAATACAGAACACATACCTGAGTTATTATAGTAAATATTGATGCTCAACGTGTTACTGAAGCAATTAAATTTAAAGTGGTGAGCGGCTTTAATGTCACACTGACATAATTCTAGTTTGGTAAGTATATTAAAGAATTTTCGAATTTATCAAATAACCAGAAATTAATATGAAATATATATTGCCATTTCAGATTCACATTGTAATATATATACTGCCAGGCAAATATTGCAATATATTTGTATGGCATCGTTTTTGTCAACCCATTTTTTTTTACACAGAAGGATATTAGAAAGATAGAAATGTCTTAGACGTGCTTTTCGTATACGCAACATATTTGGTGTTATCTTATGGAAGTTATTGCCAATTTTATAACTTGCTACCATTCAAATTTGTTTCTTACCGGATTCGCACTGTATTTAGTATAAATGTCAAATAAACTGATATCTCAAACGTGTTTAATCGAAATTTTCTCATTTTTCGTAATTTCAAAAAGAAAAGAAAAACTTTGCAACTCGGCATATTGAACATTACAGGTTTCGGACACAGGGACCTGGTAATTTGTTACAGCTATATTTGGACCTAAACTAAGGCGTTCAGAGTAATTTTACATGTTTTATGGGTTTATTATGACTTTCGATAAAAACGAAACCCCCAATTATCATCGATTTTAACCCATAAAACATGTAAAATCACTCTGAAAACCTCAGTATAGGTCAAAATATAGCTGTAACAATTTCTCAGGTCCCTGTAGTTTCGGAAACTCCGCGAAAGACAGATATGCACTCAAAAAGCATATACTTTTTTCTTATATAATAATTTTATTGTATAATATATTGAAGAATTTGTAAATCAAAGAGGCTGATAAGCAGAATATGTTTTTTTTGTGTGTAGTTAATGGGTTTCACCCATCGCAACAGCTGAAGTCATTTTAAGACAGAATGTTGCAGCCGTATCGTACTTCCGGAAGTGACGACATATTGTATAGAATTCTATTTCTCGCAGCCTTGATAAATTGATGTTTAATATCAAATAACGCCAACTGGTTATTGTTTCTATTTATCTTAAAGAAATAACGTGTTCTTTTTCCCTTTCAGAAATGAAGTTATCGCAGTTGCAGTGTTTGTCACCCTGTCGGGAAGGCGATGTGCGCTATCTCTGCCGCACGTGCACTCGTATAAACCCTGTGTTCGCCGTGACGCTTGTTTATTATATATTCTCTATAATGGTGGCGCGTCCATTCTACATCGGGTGCAGCATGGTGCTGGGTACACAGTATAAGGATCTCCTCCCTAATATAACAATTACGGCCCTTTATGTGTTTGTCTCACTCTATTGTGCGTTCGATATCCAACTTTTCCCGAAAAGGTCCCCGCCTGCTTCCTCGGACAGTGTCACGGATATCCTCATCAAGCCCAACAACACACAAACCAGGGACCGAAAGCCGGATACAAAAAGCTTTATTGATACACTGACTATATAAAAACGTAATGCACATGTAGAGAGTGGTCTACAGGTGACCCCGTCTGTAGCATATTTATTTTTTATGGTGGAAATAAAAGGTTTATATTTTTATCTCTTTGGTGTCAGATACTTTCGAGCTAGTGGAATGTAAACTAGAAGGAGAATGCAGTTCCAGTTGGACACTTCTTAACAAAATACGTAAAGCTGATAGCCACACCGACACCACAGGCATATCCTACATCACCGACATCACAGGCATATCCTACATCACCGACACCACAGGCATATCCTACATCACCGACACCACAGGCATATCCTGCATCACCGACATCACAGGCATATCCTACATCACCGACAACGGTTACACAGACATATTCTACATCACCGACACCACAAGCATATCCTACATCGCCGACACCACAGGCAATATCCTACATCACCGACACTGCTTACACAGGCATATCCTACATCACCGACAATGGGTACACAGACATATCCTACATCACCGACAATTGTTACACAGACATATCCTACATCACCGCCACCACAGGCATATCCTACATCACCGACAATGGTTACACAGACATATTCTACATCACCGACACCACAAGCATATCCTACATCACCGACACCACAGGCAATATCCTACATCACCGACACTGGTTACACAGGCATATCCTACATCACCGACAATGGTTACACAGGCATGTCCTACATCACCGACACATATCCTACATCACCGACACTGGTTACACAGGCATATCCTACAACACCGACACTGGTTACACAGACATATCCTACATCACCGACAATGGTTACACAGGCATGTCCTACATCACCGACACTGGTTACACAGGCATATCCTACATCTCCGACACATATCCTACATCACCGACAATGGTTACACAGACAAATCCTACATCACCGACAATGGTTACACAGACAAATCCTACATCACCGACACTGGTTACACAGGCAATATCCTACATCACCGAAAATGGTTACACAGGCATATCCTACATCACCGACACTGGTTACACAGGCATATCCTACATCACCGACACATATCCTACATCACCGACAATGGTTACACAGACATATCCTACATCACCGACAATGGTTACACAGGCATATCCTACATCACCGACAATGGTTACACAGACATATCCTACATCACCGACAATTGTTACACAGACATATCCTACATCACCGACACCACAGGCATATCCTACATCACCGACAATGGTTACACAGGCATATCCTACATCACCGACAATGGTTACACAGACATATCCTACATCACCGACAATGGTTACACAGACATATCCTACATCACCGACAATGGTTACACAGACATATCCTACATCACCGACAATGGTTACACAGACATATCCTACATCACCGACAATGGTTACACAGGCATATCCTACATCACCGACAATGGTTACACAGACATATCCTACATCACCGACAATGGTTACACAGGCATATCCTACATCACCGACAATGGTTACACAGACATATCCTACATCACCGACAATGGTTACACAGGCATATCCTACATCACCGACAATGGTTACACAGACATATCCTACATCACCGACAATGGTTACACAGACATATCCTACATCACCGACAATGGTTACACAGGCATATCCTACATCACCGACAATGGTTACACAGACATATCCTACATCACCGACAATGGTTACACAGGCATATCCTACATCACCGACAATGGTTACACAGACATATCCTACATCACCGACAATGGTTACACAGGCATATCCTACATCACCGACAATGGTTACACAGACATATCCTACATCACCGACAATGGTTACACAGGCATATCCTACATCACCGACAATGGTTACACAGACATATCCTACATCACCGACAATGGTTACACAGGCATATCCTACATCACCGACAATGGTTACACAGACATATCCTACATCACCGACAATGGTTACACAGGCATATCCTACATCACCGACAATGGTTACACAGACATATCCTACATCACCGACAATGGTTACACAGGCATATCCTACATCACCGACAATGGTTACACAGACATATCCTACATCACCGACAATGGTTACACAGGCATATCCTACATCACCGACAATGGTTACACAGACATATCCTACATCACCGACAATGGTTACACAGGCATATCCTACATCACCGACAATGGTTACACAGACATATCCTACATCACCGACAATGGTTACACAGGCATATCCTACATCACCGACAATGGTTACACAGACATATCCTACATCACCGACAATGGTTACACAGACATATCCTACATCACCGACAATGGTTACACAGGCATATCCTACATCACCGACAATGGTTACACAGACATATCCTACATCACCGACAATGGTTACACAGACATATCCTACATCACCGACAATGGTTACACAGGCATATCCTACATCACCGACAATGGTTACACAGACATATCCTACATCACCGACAATGGTTACACAGGCATATCCTACATCACCGACAATGGTTACACAGACATATCCTACATCACCGACAATGGTTACACAGGCATATCCTACATCACCGACAATGGTTACACAGACATATCCTACATCACCGACAATGGTTACACAGGCATATCCTACATCACCGACAATGGTTACACAGACATATCCTACATCACCGACAATGGTTACACAGGCATATCCTACATCACCGACAATGGTTACACAGACATATCCTACATCACCGACAATGGTTACACAGGCATATCCTACATCACCGACAATGGTTACACAGACATATCCTACATCACCGACAATGGTTACACAGGCATATCCTACATCACCGACAATGGTTACACAGACATATCCTACATCACCGACAATGGTTACACAGGCATATCCTACATCACCGACAATGGTTACACAGACATATCCTACATCACCGACAATGGTTACACAGGCATATCCTACATCACCGACAATGGTTACACAGACATATCCTACATCACCGACAATGGTTACACAGGCATATCCTACATCACCGACAATGGTTACACAGACATATCCTACATCACCGACAATGGTTACACAGGCATATCCTACATCACCGACAATGGTTACACAGACATATCCTACATCACCGACAATGGTTACACAGGCATATCCTACATCACCGACAATGGTTACACAGACATATCCTACATCACCGACAATGGTTACACAGGCATATCCTACATCACCGACAATGGTTACACAGACATATCCTACATCACCGACAATGGTTACACAGGCATATCCTACATCACCGACAATGGTTACACAGACATATCCTACATCACCGACAATGGTTACACAGGCATATCCTACATCACCGACAATGGTTACACAGACATATCCTACATCACCGACAATGGTTACACAGGCATATCCTACATCACCGACAATGGTTACACAGACATGTCCTACATCACCGACAATGGTTACACATACATATCCTACATCACCGACAATGGTTACACAGACATGTCCTACATCACCGACAATGGTTACACAGACATATCCTACATCACCGACACTGGTTACACAGACATGTCCTTCATCACCGACACCACAGACATGTCCTACATCACCGACAATGGTTACACAGGCATATCTTACATCACCGACACTGGTTACACAGGCCACACTCGGGTTGTGGTCTATAAATCACTCTTGTTGGCCCGGATATTAGCGCCACACTCCGGTTGTGGTCTATAAATCACTCTTGTTGGCCCGGATATTAGCGCCACACTCGGGTTGTGGTCTATAAATCACCCTTGTTGGCCCGGATATTAGCGCCACACTCGGGCTGTGGTCTATAAATCACTCTTGTTGGCCCGTATATTAGCGCCACCCTCGGGCTATAGTCTATAAATCACTCTTGTTGGCCCGGATATTAGCGCCACACTCGGGCTGAGGTCTGTTGTAGCTAGGACGTCGTCGGAAAACCCATGTTCGATTGTACTAGCGGTTTTTGATAAAGTGTCCTTCTGCAATCGAAATGGAGCATAGGTCACATATTTTATTGTTGGTGCAAGTGGATGAATATTAATATATGTTTATTTAGAGTGCTTTATGACCAGTAATATTTTATCATTGTTTCCCTTTGACTAGAACATTTACTAGGAGGCTAAGGGCGACGCGTCTCAAAGCTGGAAACGTGTTACAGTCGTATGTTTGAGATACGATGGAGTTGCGCAAGTGCCTTTATTAAAAGAGAATGGAAGAATATTACTTTTGTATCGAAAGTTATAATTTCGGGTTAGTTGAGTTTGAAGGGGACAGGAACATTTATCTAGGACATGAGTGCGTAATTTTTTGTTACATCTTTTAGAGTTTTGCCCGGGCTGTTGGTTTGAGTTTCCGAATTTATTCATGAAACACTCTTGGTGAGCTAAGTAACCCTAGATATGCATTTATGGAATGAAATTATTTGTTTCAACATTCATGAGGTCATAACAACATTGGCTTTCTGGAAATATTCCGTGAATCGCGTTAGCGTTAGCGATTCATGGTAAATATGTCCAGAAAGCCAATGTTGTTATGACCTCATGAATGTTGAAACAAATAATTTCATTCCTTAAATGTATATCTAGGTATTATTTTCGATTTAAGAAGTTTGTTTTCGCGGGAAAATGTCAAACTTCTGCAGGTGGTCCTAGCAACAGCATGACAACAAAACAAACAAAATATACTTTTTCAAATTTAATTTTGTAGAATTTATAAAAGTGGTTTATTATTATCATGTACTTTACACACATTATTTAAGCTTTGAAATCAAATCAATCATGTTTAATACCAATTCATATTAGCATAACAAAACTACATCGAGGGCTGTTCCACGCCGGACGTGAGCCAACTACGCCCTGTGCTACGTCATTGTAGTGTATCAATACGCAGTGATGAGGTCACCTGTGTTATGAAAAAATGAATGTCATTTTCGTCCATGGGTACAAGCATACAGAATGTAAATATATATCCATCAAACCCGTTTCTGTACTGAAGTCGGTGGAAAATAACACTGCAATTTTCTCCGTGTTTTTAGAAAACCCTTGGTAAGTTGAGCTGAATGAATGTATATAACAATGATTTTGCTTGTTTTGGCGAGGATATTTGATACACGCTTAAATCAATTAAGATTTACATGCTAGTGCTTCTCCACCGGAACGTCATCAGTCATTTATTTTACTAAAACCATTCTGGGTGTGATTTTGTGGATTGTATTAGATGTAGTCCTCTGCGGGATTATCGCTTTTAACTCGGGGTCACTTGGTTCAAATGTAATATAATATTGTTCATATAAGTTACCCAAATGTGCTACGATTGGTCAAGACCGTGGGACATCGTACGCAACTACAAAATTGTGGAGTTATCGGCATTATATTCTGATAAATCATAATATTTTTGCTATTAAATTAATTTGAAATGTTTACTTTGTCATTATTTTCATTGCATTTAAAACTACAATATTTAAAAAAAAAATCTGGAAATAAACTTTGCACTGCGCGGAGCGGCGTACTTTGGTTTTGACCTTTAGAGAGGCAATTGATAACACATGGTTTTATTTTCAAATTATGAACGTTAAGTGATAAATAGAATATTGCATTCGTGAATTTATTAAACTCGTTCAATAATTTGATTTGACACTCGCCTAATACACTCATGTAAGATCCTCTATTTATTATATGTTGGAAAGCAAACTGAAGACAAATTGTAGAAAACCGAAAATGTAACATGTTCAATTATTTTTAAATCAGACACGTACATATCTGAGGAATTTTGTTGACGTGGTTTCATAGACTCCACCTTAGACACATGACAGTATACTGGTGTTCGTAATGAGCAATAGACCAAAAAGAAATGAAATTAGTAAACAAAAATAGGTTGGAGAATTATGTTGTTTAAAAATGTCCAGATATCTGCCTCATACATGTATTTGATTAGAAATTGTTTAATTTTAATCAATGGCACAGGTATCGTCTAGGTATACGGAACGGGAAATGACGGCGTTGAGTTACGTACTCGCGTGATGTCAAACTATGCGAGATTTCTGTTCTCCTAGACCTATTGCCTACAGAGATTCTATTGTCGTGAACACTATATATCTTTATCTGTGTAGTAAACCACAGCATTCAATGTTATTTTGAACAAAGAAAATAAACAATAAAAAGGACATCTAGATTTTGTGCAGTAGTACAAAAGTAAGGATTCTGGCACAGTCCCCCGCCTATATAATCCTTACCACCACCCCGCACCACCCTGCAGCACCACCCTAACCGGGTGGTACCGTTATGATGACGTCACGGGTGGGTTCTGGCACAGGGTCATTGAGTGCAGTCTCCTATATAATCCTTACCACCACCCTGCAGCACCACTCTAACCGGGTGGTTCCGTTATGATGACGTCATGGGTTTTCCCCGATTGCATCACGTTTAGAAATATCGAAACCGGTTTTAACCGGATCGGTGATGTTTTGGAACCTTCTAGCAGATAATACAATAACAACACAAATATACGTACAACATTTTATTGTCTCCGTCAATAGAACAGACACGGATCAGAGAGCCACCCCACGTACATTCATACAATATCCACAGATAGCTCTCGCTATTTGTTTATGTCCGACTCCGTCGTATAAAAACCATACAGACTAGGACTAGGTCACACACTTTGTATGTTAACCGAACATTTTCCACGCATACAAAACTGTATTATAGCATTTCCAATAACGTATAGCCTACGTTCTTTATGCGTATGTCAATAGTGCTCTCACTGTGTGTGAATCAATCACGCATTTACATACGCTACCAACGGACAGACTTTGTTTTTTAACAAATATCGCGTTGTTTACATTACAGCCTACAATATTTCTCTTATAAGTTATGATATTTTACCGTTTTACTATCCCGGTATAATTCGTTAATCTGCAAACCTGTATGTTTCCCTATCACAACGATAAATCCATCGTGTATGTCACCATTGCAAATGGCGGAGGTATGTGTATACAAACATCTATATGTGTATCGTATGACGTAGGTTCTAAATTTAACCTCGCTGTGTACACATAGTTTAGAAATCGGGGCGCGTCCGATCACTTTAAAAAAAAATAATTGTTGAAACCACAAAATTTACACAATAAATCTGTAAAATTTCAATTAGCCAATCAAATTACACGAATGTCACCGATGGTTAAAGAGGGTATAAATAGAGGCAAGGGATCAAGCAATAATCATTCTTAGGAAGACAATCAGAGGAGAAAGTTATTGTCAGTGTGACTATTAGTATACTGTATAGTTCTACAGAGCACCGCGATACATTCCAGTATGTCGAAGAGGAAGGCCTTAGACAGTATTGCACACCTGGATAAGAAGGGTAAATGGTCCTGCCCCCATTGTGATAAAACGTTTGAACACCAGAAGACATTGAAAAGACATACATCTAGTCATGGAAGTCAACGATGGCAATGCAATTTATGTCTTAAAGAGTTCAGAAGGAAAGATCTTTTAACAAGGCACACAAAGTTACATGGGAAACCTACACATACCTGTTGTGGGAAATCATTCTGGAGGACTGACAAATACCGCGAACATTTGAAGAACCACATATTAAATCAGCAGGGAGGAGGGGTGGATGAAAATAAAGTCGATAACAAAGAGAACGACCTTACACAGACACTTCCGGCTGTAGACCCCACAACCCAAACGATGAACCACCAAACGGAGACTGAGGAATGCTCAGAGGAAACACTCAAGGGGATCTTCAAAATTATCACTCTACCTGCAGAGGGCCGAGCCAAATTAGACATCATGACATTTCTTCAAAATCTATGATCCAGGGAGGTACCAAATGTTATTTATCTATTCAAGTACAATTCTCAAAACCGAAAGGGGAGACGGTGGAACGGGTTTCGCCACATTTTCGCGGAAAATGTCAGATAACTCTAAAATCATCCGACATCGACGAAAGTATGCAGGAATCCATCCGAAAAATTCAAAATTCGTTTACAGATTACCAACGACAGGGAAGTAACTGGACATTGGATAAGGTGATTCAAATCCAGATACACTTTGCAAAATATAAACCCCTGAAAGGATCCAGCTATATTCCCCTGCCAATCAAACTGAGGAATAAGCATGGGATAGTCAATGTTCAAAACAAGGACAAGAAATGTTTCATGTGGTCGGTGCTTGCTGCTCTCCATCCTCAGAAGAAAAACCCACAGCGTATCAGCAAATACATAGGTCACCAACACGAGCTGAACTTTGATGGTATATCCCTCCCTGTGAAAGTAGCGGACATCAATAAATTCGAGACACAGAACAAGATCACGGTCAACGTCTTAGGATACGAGAAAGGTTCGCTATTTCCAATCCACGTGACAAAGCAAAGATTTGACAGACACGTAGATTTACTGCTGATAACGGATGGACGCAAGTCCCACTACTGCCGGATAAAGAATGTAGATCGTCTGTTGAGCGATCAACACACATGTAAAAACCAGTATTTCCACTGCATGTATTGCCTACAGGGTTTTACCAAAGAGCGCATTCTCAATGACCATATATCATACTGTCGGGAACATGGGACACAGAAAGTAAAACTACCTACAGAAGAGGACAAATGGTTGTACTATAAGGATGTAAGAAAGCAATTGAATGTGCCTTACATCATATATGCCGACTTTGAATCATTCCAGTTGCCTATACATGGATGTGAGGTCGACCCAAATAAATCACATACAGAAAAGACCACACAACACGTACCATCAAGTTTCGCCTACAAAGTCGTAGAGTCTTCCAAACAGCCCGTAGTGTACCGGGGACCGGATGTTGCAGAAAACTTTGTAGAATGTATGCTGAGGGAACAGGAAGACATAGAACAAAAATTCAAACATGTGGAGCCAATGGTCATGACTGGGAGAGATTGGCAAGCCTTCAAGACGGCAGTAGACTGTCACATTTGTGGAAAGGAGTTAGGAGATGACAGAGTGAGGGACCACTGCCATGTGACAGGAGCGTTTAGAGGAGCGGCGCACAATGACTGTAATATAAATTACAAGTACACGGGTCGCATTCCTGTCGTCTTTCATAATCTGAGGGGCTACGATTCTCATCTAATCATGCAGGCAGTCGGAAAGGTGTCAGATAAGGAAATAAAGTGTATACCTAACAATATGGAGAAGTACATTTCTTTCTCCAGAGGATGTATGGACTTCATCGACAGCTTTCAATTTATGGGAACATCGCTTGAGAAATTAATCGGAAATTTATCCGAGGAAGGGAAGGACAAATTTGAACACATGACACAACATTTCGGTGAGGAGAAAATCGAGCTCATTTTAAAAAAACAGGTGTATCCCTACGACTACTTTGATGGTCCCCACAGATTTCATGAAACCGGATTACCACCACAGGAAGCGTTTCGTAGTAGTCTAACTGGAGAGGACGTATCAGATGAAAAATACGATCATGTTCTCAAAGTCTGGAAACAATTCGACATAAAAAATCTCGGTGAATATTCCGACCTGTATGTCATGACAGATGTCCTGGGTCTTGCTGATGTGTTCGAGAACTTCCGAAATTTATGTCTGGAATCATATGGGCTCGATGCAGCTCATTTTTATACCGCCCCTGGACTGGCATGGCAAGCAGCGCTGAAGATGACTGATGTTAGACTCGAACTGCTTACCGACATCGATCAGCACTTAATTATCGAGAAAGGCTTGCGGGGAGGCATATCGATGATTAGTCATCGGTTTGCTGAAGCTAACAATCCATATGTCCCCGGACATGACAAAACAAAACCAACAGATTACATCACATACTTAGACGCCAATAACTTATATGGCTGGGCCATGTCGCAATTCCTTCCGACTCATGACTTCACCTGGCTTACCGATGCTGAAAAGGACATGCTTGATATCACGACAGTTCCCGATCATGCAACGGATGGATACATAATGGAAGTGGATTTAGAGTATCCTCCAGAACTCCACGACCTACACAACGAATATCCACTGGCCCCAGAACGAGTAGCCGTGGGGAATGAGGAACTGTCTGACTACAGCCAGACCTTATGGCGTAAGCTGGCAGACTGTGGAAAGCCACATGATGATGAAAAACCACATGACTGTTTGGATCATTACAATTCCGCTCAAAAACTCGTTCCTAATCTTAGAAACAGGGACAAATATGTCCTGCATTATAGGAACTTGAAACAATATCTTTCTTTTGGAATGAAGCTCACAAAAGTCCACAGAGTATTTACCTTCAAACAGTCTCCATGGTTGAAAACGTATATTGATTACAACACGGAGAAAAGGAAACAATCTAGAAACAATTTCGAGAAAGACTTCTACAAACTGATGAACAACAGCGTTTTCGGGAAGACTATGGAAAATTTAAGGAAGAGGATGGATGTCAAACTTGTCAACAGTGAGAAGAAGGCCATGAAATTAACATGTAAACCCACATTCCACGAATTCAGGAACTTCACGGAGGATTTGGTCGGTGTCCACATGCTTAAATCTAAATTATATCTGAACCGACCCATTTACGTCGGATTCTCCATCCTGGATATCTCCAAAACATTGATGTATGATTTCCATTACAACTACATCAAAACAAAATTTGGAGAGAGGGCAACCCTCCTTTTTACAGACACTGACTCTCTAGCCTACATCATCAGAACCGAGGACATCTACAAAGACATGCTAGAAGACCGACACTTATTTGACACATCGGAGTATAAGAAAGATCACCCCCTCTACAGTTTGACAAACAAAAAAGAATTGGGGAAAATGAAGGACGAGACCCACGGATACGCTATTCATGCCTTAAGGCTAAAATGTATGCGTACACATATGACGTCAAGGAAGAGAAAGATGGCAAAGAGGTGGAAACTTACGTAGAATCAAAGAAGGCAAAAGGCATTAAAAAATATGTCATCGAAAACCATACACGTTTCAAGCATTACAAGGACTGTCTTTTTCAAAACAAAGTCGTTATGTCCCAAATGAATCAGAGCAGAAGTTATAAGCATCAAATCTACAATATATCCATGACCAAAAGGGGTCTATCACCATTCGACGACAAGAGGTATCTCCTACAAAACGGAATATCGAGTTTGGCCTACGGACACTGGAGGATACCAGAATAGGAGTGTGAACTACCCAAGAAAGGTCCAATGTCAGGACCCCGTTTCATGGGAAAGGGTGTACACGAGATTGCCCGAGTAGTACAAGTCGGGTTGTAGACGCCACTGAGTAATATAAATGTGTATATTGTCCATTTAAGAGTAGGTTCTTTATTGTACATATGACGTATCTTTGATGTATGTAATAAAATGTTATAAACTAGCAATTGTTTTATTATTTAATTTTAACCACAATGCAATACTTGTGAGACTATAAATAGAGGATTCGTCTGATAACTTCTCATTTCATACCTGGACACCGAAGAGTACACATCGATATGAAGTACCAGTGTCATATTTGCTTGAGTGAATATATCTGGCCACATGATTTAAAACGTCACGTAAGACACAAACATCAGGACGGACAACCGTCCTACCATGGAGATGGAGTGACGAAGCAGCAGCAGCAGCAGCAGCAGCAACAACAACAACAACAACTACAGCAACTACAGCAACTACAGCAGCAACCATCCTACATAGACATTATGAAGCAGCCGGTATATGCTGTATTTACCTAGCAGCAGCAGCAGCAGCAGCAGGATTTTGTTTTTAAACACCCCTTCACTGCAAATGTATCGGGACCCACGTCTTGTGGAAAGACTTACTTTGTCAAGTTACTGCTACAAAACTGCTTGACCAAAATATCACCTCCTCCGCAAAGGATTGTATGGCTCTACAAACGATGGCAGCCCCTCTATGACGTTATCAAGTCAACCGTTATACCAGAGGTTGAATTTATTCAGGGGATACCGCTGGATTTAGACCAGGATTCCTTCCTGAATCCAGGAGTAAGAAACCTTGTCATCTTGGACGATCTGATGTCGACAGCAAGCAAAGACCCTCAGATTAACGAATTGTTTACGGAGGGAAGCCACCACAGAAACATGTCTGTCATTGCCATCAATCAGAACCTCTACTACAATAAAGACCCCACACAGAGCAGAAATTGTCACTATTTGGTATTGTTCAATAATCCCATCGATAAACAGCAGATCATGACTTTTGCCAGACAGATGTACCCTGAAAACGTTCAACACCTGATTAGACATTTCAAGGAAGCCACCACCAAGCCGTATGGATATCTTCTCGTCGATTTGAAACCATCAACACCCGAATCATTACGCATGCGCAGTGATGTTTTTTTCTGGACAGCCTATAAAAGGGCAGAAAGACCAAACTAAGAATCATTTTGAGGCTGACACTCCAACCGAACGGACGTATTACCACCACCAGCAGCAGCAGCAGCAGCAGCAGCAACAACAACAACATCAAGAGCTGTCCTTAGAAACAGAAGAAATGCCTGCCTGTGACGATTGTGGTATTGTGTTCCAAGACATGCATGATTTACAGAGACACGTGAAAAAATGGTGTTCGGAAAACGACTCCCTTAAAAGAAAACGAGAATCTATAGACGAAGAAGATGAGCCTAAACCAAAAAGGTGGATCGCATATGAAGATATGGAGTCCGACGAGGAAAATAGAGATACTGAAGAACACGAAGCTTTCGATAGCATAATGAATGAAGTCAGGTCTGCAAACGAGGAGAAATGGAATCAAAAGTATGAGAAATACGTAAATGAACATATGTCTGAAGGCGAAGCCCAGGAGAAAGCAAACGAAAAGATGAAATCTAAAGACATGGATCTATTTAACGAAAAATACGGGTCAATTATCCGGTATATTCTTCAGTTACAAGACGGATTGGTTCACGAGAAAGTCATGGAAGATGTCGTAGAATTCGTTGACGATGGTTATGAGGATCGCAAAGCGATCAAGATGGCACTCAAAAAGAACCGTCATGTCTTAGAAGAGATGTGGGATGATGATGATGATGATGATGATGATGATGATGATGATGATGATGATGAATCCGAAGATGAGGATAATGAAGAGGAAGAGTCTGAGAATTCTGAAGAAGAAAACTAATAAAAGAATCAATACATCAGAACGAACCTCATACAACGTCTAGAACTCGATGAAGAAGGATGTCTGCTTGGGAAGGTTATTTAAGAGAAATTTATTACGATCCTACCAATGCTGGGAGTTTCTCTGGGCCTGATAAATTGTATCGATACGTGAGAAAAGCTGGAAAATACGTTATCAGTAAATATAAGATAAGAAAATGGTTACAGCGACAAGAACCGTACAACCTTCAGCGATCCATCCGACGACCATTTAAACGAAACAGAATCTTGGTAACAGGAATCGACGACCAATGGTCTGCCGATCTCATGGACATGGTCAAGTTTCAGAAAGAAAACAACGGTTATTCCTACGTACTCGTGGTGATAGACGTGTTCTCAAAATTTCTATGGATGAAACCTCTAAAAGACAAAACAGGGGCATCTGTAACAAAGGCTCTTCGTGAGATTCTCAGCGAGGGGAGACAACCTAGCAGGATCTGCACCGATAAGGGCCAAGAGTTTAGATCCAAGGAAGTAAACTATCTCCTAAATCAATACCACATTCAGCATCTTTATGCCCAAAATGAAACCAAGGCTGCCGTGTCCGAGCGCGTTATCAAGACCATCAAGTCAAGAATGTATAGATATTTCACGCACATAAGGAATTATGAATACGTGACAAAACTCCAGACGTTCGCCGACAGCTACAACAAGACGTATCACAGGACCATTGGGACAACTCCAACTAAGGTTAACAAAGATAACGAAACATCTGTCTGGTGGAGAATGTACTGGCCAAAGAAAGAGCCGATCTTACGAAAGACTAAAAAAGTTCGTAAACCGTTCAAGTTTAAAGTAGGGGATAAAGTGCGTTTGTCACATCTCAGGAATCCATTCACACGGGAATACGACGAAAAATGGACGGGGGAGATATTTACCATATCTCAAAAGATACTACGTGGAGGCTTGCCTGTGTACAGAGTCAAAGACTACGATGGCGATGAAATTAAAGGTACTTTCTATCAGTCCGAGATACAGAAAGTTGACGTAAGGGACGACGATATGTAGAAGGTTGAAACCATATTGAAAACTAGAGGAAAAGGCCGTAACAAACAACACTACGTGAAATGGCTAAATTGGCCTAAAAAAATAATTCCTGGATACGCGCATCAGATTTAACCGATTTGTAGGAGAGTGAACTACCCTAGAAAATGTCAAGACCCCATGTTATTGGAAAGAGCGTACATATAAACATATCGCTTCGGTATCATAACATGGGTGGTAGATGACTTTCATGTAGATGTAAATATTGATATATTGTCTACGATAGAATAGGTAATATTTGTAAGGATGGATGTAGGATGGCTCTCCGACCCACGTTCATTCCATCGCGACGGGGAAAATAAAATGTTGTACGTATATTTGTGTTGTTATTGTATTATATGCTAGAAGGTTCCAAAACATCACCGATCCGGTTGAAACCGGTTTCGATATTTCTAAACGTGATGCAATCGGGGAAAACCCTTGACGTCATCATAACGGAACCACCCGGTTAGGGTGGTGCTGCAGGGTGGTGCGGGATGGTGGTAAG
This sequence comes from Mizuhopecten yessoensis, assembly GCF_002113885.1. Classification (NCBI taxonomy): domain Eukaryota; kingdom Metazoa; phylum Mollusca; class Bivalvia; order Pectinida; family Pectinidae; genus Mizuhopecten; species Mizuhopecten yessoensis. The sequence continues at coordinate 2,120,943 of NW_018407435.1, forward strand.
GATTATATAGGAGACTGCACTCAATGACCCTGTGCCAGAACCCACCCGTGACGTCATCATAACGGTACCACCCGGTTAGGGTGGTGCTGCAGGGTGGTGCGGGGTGGTGGTAAGGATTATATAGGCGGGGGACTGTGCCAGAATCCTTACTTTTGTACCACTTTGTGCGATAGTTAGCTGACCTTGACGGTTTCCAAGTCTGAAGAAAAACACATGCTAGCCAGTACGTAGCAATGAAGTAAAGATACACGTCTTTGCAAATTTTGTAAAGCATTTGTAGATTTCGAAATTCCTTTATGGTGGAAAATCCCCATCGGTTTTTCTAATGCGAAGATTAACTAAATGTCTAAATATAGTATGTCTTTTCTGCAATAGGATATCCATCGATATATCGGCGGATAAAACTTGTCAACAGTTAGTTTTCATTGAAATACAGAAAACCTGCTGAATTTGTCTTTCCCTAAAGTTTTTTTTAATATTTCGGAGTAAAACACTATCGTTCTCAAAGTATTAGCAATATTCGTGCTAGCAGGGTTTAATTAACTAATGGACGTTATGTAAGATGGTCTCATTGGAAGTACTTAAGTTTTGAGGTGTCTTATTGTGAGTAATAATAGTAGTCAAAACAAAACGGACTTTCCTAGCCCCAGTTTCCTCCGGCCCTGACACCAGACTTAGACATTTCGACAGATAGATGTCTGGTGTGAAACATCTATCTGTCAAAATATCTTAGTCTGGTGTCAGGGCCGGAGGAAACTCGTGCTAGGACTTTCCTAGTACGATTGCATTATTTTAGGAAATTTTGAAGACATTTAGGAGACTAATACCTTTTCCAATTGTAATTGGCCGAATTATGGCCCTGCTGCCTTCAGGTAAAATCCTTCCTTGAACGTAAGGCATGTCCGGGTGTGTTATAAGATTCTCAATAGATACAATCCATGAATACAATTAATTTAAGCTTCAAATACAACATTCCAGTCACTATGGATCGAGGCTAGTACAATGCTGGTAAGTACTAAGATGACTATAACATCTCAGATGACATGTTAGTGCAATCAGTTATAGTTTATTCAATGGTCTTTTTATGTTATTTCTAATGTTAAAGTGCAAAGTATAGAAAAAGTTCCAAGAATATCAAACATGAGGCGCGAGCAACTAACTGATTGGACTACTCCCACGTGACATGTCTTAATCGACTATACCGGTGCTAATATAAGGTGTAGCAGGGTGGGCTGCATGCAGAATACGGTCAAGGCCAACGAGTGTTTTAACCAATCCCAACCGCAGGCCAAGGCAATACATCGATGTTCTGCTGCGCTAGAAAATCGATTCGCTCCGGACGATAATTTCGTCACGGTAGCGAACCGCGTTCAAATTGTCATCGATGACCACAAGGTGTTCGTCCGGTTGACGTGATGCTTCCCCAAACCATAACACTGACTCCACCAAATGCACGTCGCTCCACAACACAGGCGTCATTGAAACGTTCTCCAATGCGACGAGACTTTTGAATGCTGCTGTCTTAGTGAAACCTTGACTCGACCGCTAACAGAATACCATCCCAGTGGCGGATCCAGAGGGGTTTTTTGGGCTTCAGGAAACCCCCCACCCTGAGATTTTGTTTAAAAATCATATATTTTCACCATTTTCCTCAATTTTTTCCAACATGGAAACCCCCCAGGAAATTTGGAACACCCCCC
>NW_018407435.1:2122749-2138928 GCF_002113885.1 Mizuhopecten yessoensis
CCCCCCCCCCTTACAGTTCTCAGGCTGATGGCACGCAATCCAGGAATGGTCCGCGCTGTCAGACTTGCCGTTTGTAAGCGATTACGGAGAAGCACCAGTCGGTTATGATTATCCTGTTGTCGTGATGTCACGCGTGGACGACATACACGTGGTCGGTCTCTTACATTAGTAAAATGCTTGGCGACAAAAGCATGCAAAGCGACCCATCTCCAAGAAGCGAAACCGGTATGTGCAAATTAAATACGGCATTGACTCAGCGATAGTGTGGCGGTGCGTTCACTGGTTACCTGTACAAAAATCAGTCTAATATATTGAGCGGTGTTCGTGTTATCCAATTTTGTATTTTACACAGTTATTCTTCCGTAAGAACCGATACTTTACTATCTGGATAGCAATCGGGAACCTCCGGCACTTCCGTAAACAGTAGTTACTCGTTTACGGAAATCGCCGACGGTTCCCGATCGATTATTTGAATGGAAAGTATGACGTCTACAAAACGTAACCAGATATATAAATATATACGTCTCTGACGTAACTATGTTTCATTACTCTTACATGATAAATCACGAGACAGAAAACTGCCTGTATAAATAATTTTATTAATCCAGTTCAGAGATAAATAACAATTAAATGCCATTAAAATAACTTGGAACAACAAAGTGTAACAGATCAGTAAAATTGTGCCAAGACAGGAATGAATAAGATATGCTGTATATCTAAACCTATATGCTTATAGATATCCTGGAACAGAGCTACCAGCTATAATAACAAATACATCATCTTGTGTAATCCCGCTAAATGTTTCATACCACAAAATTAAAGTCGGTAACAAATGAGAGGTGAGACCCAATGCCTTATATCATTTGACAGATAGCAGGTGTGGGAAATGAGATGTTATTAGACCCAATGCCTTATTTCATTTGACAGATTGCAGGCTGGGAAACGAGAGGCAAGACCCAATGCCTTATTTCATTTGACATATTGCAGGTGTGGGAAATGAGATGTGAAATTCAATACCTTGTATCAACCGACATATTGCAGGTGTTGGAAATGAGAGGTGATGAGACCCAATACCTTATAACATTTGCCGATTACCGTGGTGTTAAATGTGACGCGAGATCTTGTTTCATTTGACTAGTCATAGGAGTAGAAACTGTATTAACTAAAGCACCGGAATTAATAGTCACATGAACGTTTTATTTGATTCGTTTTCCCAAATGAATATGAGTGAACAACATTCCTATGGACATGATAATAACATTATATCTCACAATATATATAAACCAATTACTACCTCGGAGACATGAATGCCCCTGCTGTCATGATTGTTATGCCCACAAACTGTAACTATGTCCAGGACCATGACAAAAATTTGATGTATTCGTATTCCCGAGAATCTGAATCACAGGAAAATGAAGCCAGTTCGGCGATTACAAAAAATTCTATTCAGGTAACAGTAAGCTTGATCCTCGACCTTAAAACACAAAATATTGAAGGCATTTATTTACAGAATACTTGTACAAAGTTTGATCTTATAATAAAAAAAAGTAAAGACGGTAGAGCGATGATGTTCCAAGTGTAATGGAAGGACGAGCAGATGGTTTAGTAGAAATACAGACATACATATGAACCTAGATATGCCCCAACCCCACACTTCAATGAAGGGGCATATCCATCATAAAAAACAAATTCTACATTTTTCATTGAGTCGATTCTACTGTAAACGACATATTTTAGCCGTATTCTTATTTTAGCACATACCTCACTTTTATCACACGAAAGTATGAATAGAAAATCTGATATATTGATTGTTCTCTATTGCATATTTCTTGATGCGCCAATATTATTCATAAATGCCCTAATCTATGTAATTATGTTTGGAGTAATAATTTTACATAAATTAGAAAACAATAAAGATTATCATCAAAACCACATTGTTTCTACAAGAATCATAAGCTAAAGCACTATACCGTGAAACAAGAATCTTTAACATTGTCAATGGTACCTGGCAATAGGAGTGCATTGATAAAAGTATACATCCCGGTACTCCAAACACTGGGAGACCAATGACGTCATATGTCTTAACCTACAGAACAAATACAAATGTATGAAATAACAAGAGGCCCAAGGGCCTTAGCGGTCACCCGAGTTATATCATAGGTACTGGTAGCTCAATTTTGTTGTTGAGACGTGATGTGGAAATCAACATGTAAACAAAGTGAAATACAATACTTGTCATGTCACCAAAGGTTTAGAACTTTAAAAACTATTCAAATAAATCATTTAGCTTTTGAGAAATATAATATCTATTGTTATTTAGCCAATTTTCCTCCCTGGCCAACCCCTTGGATAGGTCAGAATCTTACTTTCTGATCCTTCTTGATTTCAATTTCGTTACAACTATTCCAAAAATGTTCGAATTATTTCTTGCTGAAAATGGTCAATGTAAAAATTCTGAGTCTGATGAAGATGATTTTTTTATCTTTTGATTTCCCCATTTCAGCCCCTCCAGCCACTGGGGATGGGGCAGGATTTTACTTTCTCATACCGTCTAATTGCCATTATCTGGCAAGAGTTATTTCCCTATATAAACTAAAGTCAACTTTACACTCTCCCAAAACAAGAATAGATGGCTCGAGGGTAATGAAATTGAAAAGTAGATAAAGCCCCTGATGGAATTTTCATCCATGCACAGAATTTGATGGTAGAACATAAAAGTCTGAAGAACATTTTTGAAATAGTGGTTAATTTTCCCGTTGTTCGTAGATCGTTTACAAATTATTCTCTACGGTTATAGGGCCTTTGCAACCAGCCAATATCTTTCTCAACTCCCTGGGGAGCATACAGCCAGTGCTGCCATTTTGGGGCTCACAGCTAACATTCAACAATTCTAGCACTGCCCAACCACATACTCATTTACAGCTGATCATGAGTAGACTGGAACAAGCGGAGTTAAGTATCTTGTTCAAAGATACAACACAGTGCCGTGCCGTGACTCTAATCACCAACCCTTGGTCACGAGCCCGGCGTCCCACCACTGAACTACTGAGCCTCCATATGTAGTTTGTGTACAGTGGGCCTAAGACGACACTAGTTATAGGCACTGAGTCAGGCGGCAGCATCTGCATCATTTCATGCAGTACAGACGTCTCTTTAGGATTAAAGTTGAAAAGTCTATAACAAACGAATATGTGCTTTTTTTAGCCTACACTGTATTGACACTTAAGGATGCATTTATACTGCTCAAAATCAAAGGAAAGCATAGTCCATTTTCAAAATACAGGAGTGAATGAGTTAAAAAGATGATAACATTTTGCATAAAGTTTTTAAACAAAGCTGAACGACAACACTAAACCATGTACATGTATAAATTTCTTTGTTTTCACCGACATCAAAACAATTGCACCATTAGAAATTTGTCACTGAAGATTTTTATTTGTTGCAAAGTAATCTGATTGTGCATTTTATGTATCAGTAAAAAAATACTTTTTTCAATATCTCAAGTCAAAGACCTGTCAATATATTTTTAAAATAAAATATGGTAGGATTAAACATGGACTTCATAGAACGGTAACCGCCGACAATGATGGGCTAGAAAACGTTTCACATACCACATAATAATACATGTATACGAAATTAACATATAGCTCTCAATCAATATGGGGAAAAAAATCTCTTAAGGGCTTGCATCATGTAGGTCTGAAATGCAGCACCTTTAAAGATAATGTAAAACAAAAATATCAAAAGTAATTTACATTAAAAACATCACATATAGAAACATAATTATTCATTTCAGAATACTAGTAATGCTGAGAGATTTCGCAGGCATTTTGTAACCATTCACAATCAAGATTTCAAAATTTTACAATTAACACTACCAACTACATATAGTTGATAAACGAGAGAAATTACACAGACAAACAAACGGTACATTTCGATATTAAACAACAGATTCAAGGGTCTGATATATCACTCGCAAACATGGTTCTCGACACTTTCCATTATAACCTCCTTTTAACCTTGAGCAGAAGCAAGGATTACAATCTACATTGTACACAAGGTTTTCATGTGATAAGTAATACATTATCATGTGCCTCTATAACTAAAATCGTCAACACTTTATTTTGAAAATTAATTTGTTAGAACGGACAAATAGGGAATTATTCATTTTTTTGAATGTTCAATCTTGTAGTCAATTTGCTTAAGATAAAATCATATTCAATCTCAGACTTGTACTAAGTGAGGTTTTGTAACACAATTTTGCAAGTACTTATGATCATTGGACAAAAATGAGCATAAAGACAGTTATTTTCCATACTCAGAAAATACACACACTATAATTACTCTGTAATATATCACACCCATATATTCAGGATCTTTTTGGTGTTTAATCAAAGGCAGTGATGCTTGAAATTGAACGATATGACAACAAACAGTTTTTTTTTTATATTTGTCTATTTCGGGGGTGGGCTGAAGGTTTCAGAATTAGGAAAATACACAAAGTTGGGGAAATTATTTATGGTAACAAACCAAAGATTTGTTCTGTACTTTCGAACTGATAGATTCATGAAACCATTTATTTTGTAATCGAACCTGTCGGATAGGCAGAATAAGATTTCTAGTTTTCTTCAGTGGCGTTGTTGGTTTTTCAGGTGACAGAACAAGTGGGCAATGCAGCCAAAGCTAATTCTTAAAACAAACAAACTTAAAAAGAAGTTGGAGAAAAGGCATTTATTTCCCGGTCTGTGTGTTTGACAGGAGATGTTGTTATCCACTGGTTGACTCTTTGAACTAGAGAAACTTGTGGTGTCTGGATTATCTCCTCCTTGAATGGCGTTAATGGTGCCTCTGGCGGAGTAGATTCAGTTTTCTTGACAGACAACACCTTGTGATCTGTGCCTGGTTTTCTGAACAAGCTTCCAAACTTGTTTACCTCCCCTTTGGAATAAAGGGTTTGCATCTCTTTCCGGATATGTTTCACCGGTGGTTCTTGGGTCATCAGCATTTTCGCTGGTGGTTCTTGGGTTATCAGCGTTCCTGAAATTCCTTGTCTGGGTAATTTTACTTCTGGGTCGACACTGCTGCCTTCATCATGACCTTTACTTTTGTCTGTTGAGAACCTTGGCACGTTGACCTGTATGTTGACATTACTGATAGCCTTTGACCCTGGAACAAAGCTGAAGAACTCGGACAGAGAAGGGGAGGAGGCTGATCTATTCATACCCGCTTTCTTTTCCACTGTTAAATGTGCACCTCCTGAAAAGTTCAAACAGGAATTTTAAAATAACCCTTATAATGTTTACTGGCTCCTTTCTTGCGGAGACAGTCTCTTATAAATCCTGTTTCCGAAAGCCACTTACAGGGTTCTGTCAAAGTAAAGATTACCTTCTACAATTACATGTTTTCTAGATAATGATCGATAATCTTTACCATTTAATTAATCCGATTCAAAACTTATACTGCATATTGTGTTCATTTTATAATCTTTATTAGGGAAAACCCTGGAATTTGAGAACAGTGGGCCATTTCAGCAATTTAGTCAAATTAAGAGGGGCCATTCTATGTAAAATTAACAGAAAACTGGAACATTGAGGGATCAATTTTAGTTTTGAGGGGTCAATGGCCCCCATGGCCCCATAACCCCCTCTGGTATTATCACTGTAGATAATCAATGTAGTGCTAAAGACTTCCAGTTATAGCATTCTGTCCAACTTACCAACATCTTTTAAGTTTGTTATAAAGGGGGCAGAAGACCCCTTGGTATCCACTACAGCTGGTTCTTGAGGAGGGTCTACACCTATAGAGAAGAGGGGTCGCTCCTCCACATTTCCAGCAGATACTGGTGGAGTGTTGGGCACCCCATTGAAGTTATTACTAAAGTCTATTGATGGAGGCGAAGTCTCTTGCTTTATATCCATCTTGGCTTAGCACACGTGTACGTGGGACATCAGCTAGACAGATCTCCGTCTCACAGGTATGCCAGCACAAAGACGGAATTGCTTCATGATGAGGTTTTCATTTACAACAATTCCCAGTTCCAAAAAATGTCCCAGAAATTCTGTAAAAGAAATTGACAGGAATACAGACCAAAATAGATTTTCGAATAGAAAAATTAAATTAAATTAAAAAATTTAATTAAAAATTAAATTAAAGTCCTGTGATACAAGCAGTGTTTTGTTTTACCTGAATTTTACGACAGCCTGTTCCTTTATGAATTGGGAAAATATCACTTTATTTTTATCGAAATTGGGACTAAATCCTCATTTTTTTGGTCATTTTTGGTAAAATAAGGCACTTTAATTTCAGACTGTTCTATTTTCATTTGATGATAATTAATGTCAATTTAACTGTTAACAAGCTTTATTAGCTGCTGACTATGGTTATACAGACAGTTTATATGTAAGAATAATTATGAAAACAAAAGTTTCTTAATTTACGTGCCGTGAGACTCTGTTTATTTGGATATCATTTTCAGAAGTCTATTTTTTCCAAGCTAATGCTAGTTCGGAGAAGATATTTCATCAGAACCCCTTTTACTCGTAAATTTTGAACTATTTATAATTTTCTGCTGATACTGATTGTTTATAACCCGCCATATTAGCCAAAATACCAATGTGTCGCTTTTCACCTCCTCATGACCCCGTTAGTACATGTATTTTCACATTCTATTTATAGAAAAACATGCTGGAAATACCAACTCTTCATAGAAAGGAAAGCGGATGTTATCTATTTATGAAAAAGATTACCACAAAGCGGTGGATAATACGCCTGTCACACACTAAATGAGCAGTTCTTTGTATCGTTGAAATATATAAAATATTTGCGAGTAATTCATGTTAAAGGAAAATTATTCAACATACATATACCTGGTAAATCAGTGAGTGTAATGAAACAACTTGTTTGAGCTTTTATGATAATTCACCTTCCTATGAAGTTTAAAAAGGTATGGCGGGTTGCTATGCCTATTTCCCCAAAGTTATGTTACGCTAGTGCGCGCATCCAACCGTGCACTGTTATGACGCGTCCTCAGGTATTTTTATACAGGTATACGTAGCTATATCGGAATCCTGTGTCTAAGAATAGATTATTGTAAACAGACGAATTTAAGGCCATAGGTATTAATACATGCGTTTAACGATAAAGGCTCAACACAATGCTTATTTCACGTTTTTTATATTGATTTATAACAAATTACATTTTTGTATACGCTTATATGTACATGTAATACAAGATCGTGCAATCTATACGAAACAGTTTTAAATGGATTTAATTTTCATCACTACTACCTGCGTTCGGTAAATTGGTAGCATTCAGAATGAGTTCTGAGAAAGTATCCGGTCTCGGGCGATAATCCGCATGTCACACTAAATAGTAACGAAATTATTACTAACAAAACTGATAAATCAAAAGGTATGTTATTAAAACGTAAACAAAATTTTCGATCGATTTGAAAAACAAAATATTGCTTTACTAAGGAAAATGATTACATGCCTAAATATTTAAAAAAAAAAAAAAAAAAAAATGGGGGGGGATTCGAACCTGCACCGTTGATTTTTTGGTCACAAGTAAACTGCGTTACACATTCGGCTACATAGAACATATAGATATTGGCAATTACAAACTGATTTAATCCGAGAAACACCTGTCGCAGTATAGAGAAACTTGATCAACCCTGTTTTTCATTATTTGAGCACTTTCCCAAAGGAGGACCACTTTTCCGTAATACAATTTGTTTTTGCATATTACATCACGGTTACAAAAAGTTTATTCAAAAGTTGGTCCTCAGATGGGAAGGTGTTGAAAGTATTTGTTTAAGTCCGGGAAACCCCATCACTTTCATAGATATAGTGTATATGGCTATATTTGCAGTATTATATTAGCAATACCTAATTTCTCAGCAGTTTAAAAATTCATATTCAATTGGTTCTATATCTTTTGTATGCATTTTTGATACAAGAAATGTTTTAATCCTTAATTTGTTTTCCCGTTTTCATAAATGCCGACTTAGGGAAATACGGGCAGTTTTCCGCCCTACCTCTTTTATCTGTCAAAAAATATGCGAGATGTTGAGTGGATATTGGCTCCCCATCTGTCTCTCAAGTGAAAACATAATACATCCCATGTTTCGATGGGCAGATAAAATGAACAAACATTTTTGGAATTGCATAAAAATTAAATATATTTACTATTTATCTCAAAAATATCACGTTTTGTGTACTGAGTGAAGTTTCTCATTTCAAAAAGCATACATATTTTGTGGCAAAAAATAAAAGATTTACTTGTCAAAAATCAGCATGCTATAGAATTCTTACTAGGCCAAGTTTCCAGTCTGCAGCCCTTCATATATTTTCATGGCAAATGCTGATGAAGTCTACATGAATGCAGAGCTAAGCATGCTACTTGGGGAAAAAAATTGTCATTATATGTAAATGACATTGCTTGTATTTACACATTGGAAAAGTCAGGGACAGTATATATTATCTATTATACGTCCCTGGGAAAAGTATACTAACAATTTGCAGATCATAGTTTCACACTTGAAAATTATCTCCCTTTTGCCAAGCGAATAACTACATAGAATTGTATCATGACAATGACAAATTAATGGTTTTATTATCAAGAAACACTGTTAAATCTTAAACTTTATCTGAAGAACAAATATAAAGCAATAACTCCAGGTAATCAAAAGCATAAAGAAGTTCAATATTGTTATCACTGCAAGTAACAATATTTTCTGATTCTACGCCTGTTAAAAAACCGACAAAATAAGAACGTCGTCCTTACTGAAGGACATCTTTGGAAAGTTATACGACATACTGAGTTCAACCAATAAATGAAATGTTATATCACAATCTTATGTATGTCGAAATGAATGCAAAATTAATTGTTTTTACCTTTTAAACTACGCATTAGAGTTGAATGTTGCTGTCAACCAGCGGATGCTTATCTGCGCATGCGTGAGAAAACGAAAGTAGAAAAAAGAGGGAAGTACTAAATAAGTGATTACAAACCATGACAACGTTAACATTGTTCAAAGTATATTTATACAAACTTACAGCTTTCTGTTTTTTTTATTCATGATTATTTCGAGAGAAAAAATGTTGCAATAAACATATTGACCATTTTCAAGCTACAATACCCAGATTATGACATAAATGTAGTATTTTGATATTGATGTTTAAAGGGAGCTAACTCGGGGCGAGTACAAAACCCGGAATACACTCAGGCGTGAAGATATTTTTGTTGAATTTTTGTATTTATTAGCCCATCTCTCTCTCTCAATACATAAAAAAAACAGCATGAGAAAGATAATTTTATACCCGTTACAATGGTATACGTTATGCTAAGCAGTATTTTAAATTAGAAGTAAAAGTGATGGCCGGAATGAAATACTATGAAATAAAAATGGCAATATTTTCAACAGTTTTTGTTCAAATAAATTTTCATATCTCTAATATTACTGAACCGATTTTTATTCGGAAACCACTCAGGCCATGAAAATTGAGAACTCTTTAAGACGATATCAATTGTTTGAACACATTATATATATTAATCATGAAAGTGGTGGCCGGAATGAATCATAGTCGAGTGAAAAATAATGAAAAATATCAAACTTTCTCGTAAATTTCTGTCTTTCCTAACCTATAATTCGTTTATTACTGAACCGATTTTTGTTCGGTGCCACTCTAGGCACGACAAATTTATAATCTTTAAGTTAATACAACTTCTATTTTTTAAATTCAATTCAACTTAATTCTCTTTCACAATACAATGTATAAAGAAACATATTTACAATATAACATATAGTAATTGTAGTGTTCGTAGTCGGTAGTACACAGTACTGTTTCATAATATATACACATTTATATCGAGGGGGTCAAATATTGTTATTAATTATTCTGATAAAAGTACAAAGTTTCTTCAGTGTTTTTATATTAGTGGTATTCATTAATTCATAGAACTTAATTACATTTGGTCTCGTCCAAAAATATACCCAGACAGTGACGGACACTCAAGCAAGCAATGGAATTCGTCATCAATTTGCTGACTGTTACAGTGTGGACATTTTCTTTCATTATAATCTATATCATGCCATCTGCCGGTTTCAACAATAATTTTGTGATTGGTAGTCTTAAATTTACAAAATGTAACTCTATCTGTATCACTTAAAATATCTAAGTAATTTTCAAAATGACAATTATTTTTAAAAATCCTATAGCATGTAGCTTTTGATGAAGTGTGTACATCACTCTGCCATTTTTGTAAATACTGGTCGTGCAATCTTTGTTTAATAACATGCTTTAGCCATGTGGTATTACATTCTGAAGTATATTGGACATTCCATAAGTAACTCATGCCACATTCATTTAAAATACGTTTAATAAAGATTATATATGGAACCGGTTTATCATCAACATTATGGTGATGGCAAAGAAGTTTATACAATATAATATTTATTTTCTTTTCTTTAGAATGAGTCAATTGTGACCAATATGTTACTATTCTTATTTCATCATAAACCATATAATTAGGGGTGCTACCTTTTAACCCTAGTAATAATTTACAAAACTTTAAATGTACACGTTCAATTACCTTAAGGTTAGTAAGACCCCAAATTTCACAACCATACAACAGTATCGGTTTTACAATCTTGTCAAATAAATCATATATAATGAACTGATAAGTTATGTAGTCTACCTTTCTTTATAACGTTATACATTGCTATTGTAGCCATTTTAATATTGTATTTTTTCGTTTCATTGAATGAACCAGTACGACTAAATGCCGTACCCAAATAGGTAAAATTATTCACTAACTCTATCACCTCATTATTAAATAAAAATACATTTCTATTGTTTTTACGTCCTTTACTAAATACCATACATTTGTTTTTTTCTATATTGACCTTTATAATTAGTTTCCGCTGTTTACAGTATTCACTGAATACATTTAATTGTAGTTGCAAGCCAACTGGGCAGTCCAACTGGGCAGTCTGAGAAAAGTAGTGCATCATCAGCATAGAGTAAAATAAAAAGCTTTATGTATACATTTAGATCATTTTCTAATTTAGTACTAAGGTTTGTCAAACCCTGAACGTTATTTTGGACCATGAACTTTTCGAGATCGATCAAGTACAGACTAAATAAAACGGGAGATAGGTCTTCTCCTTGTCTCAAACCATTTTCACATGGAAAATAACCAGAACATTCACCATTAAAAGATATATTTGACTTAATGCCTTTGTACATGTTAAAAATAATTGTTAACATTTTCCCATTAATTCCACTCATTTACATCTTGTTTCACAAGCCATTGCGCCATACTTTATCGAAGGCTTTTTCAAAGTAAAAAAATACACAATATAATTTACTTTTGATCATCTGAGTCAAATTAATCAAAGAGTAGAGTACAAAAATGTTATCAATAGTTGAGTATTTTTTACGAAACCCTGTCTGATTTTCACATATCAAGCTCACATCCTCTTTCTGTAGCCTTTCATTTAATATACTAGTCAACTTCCCTAAACAACTAACAATCGTAATTGGTCTATAATATTTAGGTTCCATAGGTGAACTTTTATTTTTAAAAATAGGAACAAAAGTACCGGTCAGCCATTTTGCTGGGAATTTCCCACTATTGAAAATAATATTAAACACTTTGACATAGAAATCAGTCATTTTCGTAACAGAATGTTTGATATATTCATTCATAATATTGTCATCAGAGCACGTTTTGTTATTTTTCAACGACCTAATAGATCTTTTAACCTCGTCCTTTGTTATATCACAGTTTAAAAACTCATTAACAATATCCACAGGTACATCAGTACCATTTTCATCATCATCATCACATGTATTAAAGTTTTTGTAAAAATCAAGAAATTCGTATAGGGTTTATTAATAACATATTACTACAATTATCAACAAGTTCGTTAACATTCAATTCATGTGGATCTGTACAATTGTCAATCGTATCAGTAATATCTTTTACTTAATGTGTTTTCTCTGTTTTCCATTGGTTAATTCTTTCTGCAGATTCTGGGGTTTGGTCATTTGTTACACAGGTATTTAAAATGTTATTAAATTTTAGAGTTAATGAAATTAGACAATTTACATCAGATAATAAGGAATTAAAGTCTAAAATATCAAATTCATGTACATTTTTTACAAGTCTAGATGAACATAATACATAATCAACCACACTCGCGTTTTTACACGTAAGCTTGCCAATACTTTTGTCGCGACTAATTCGACCGTTACAAATATAAAGGTCATTATACTTACAAAAATCTAGGAGTCGGTTACCGAAATTATTCTTTTTATCATCACAACTTGATCTATATTTTGGGAAAATAAATTCTTTAAAAACACTAGTATTCTGTGCGTCATTAAGAATCTCAGCTGTAAAGTCATCTTTGTTTTCTATTTCATGTACATCTATACAATCATTTGCATTTGATGTTCGTGCATTAAAATTGCCTAAAAGACACACATAATTACAATTGATTGAGAAATGTAGGTACATGTACTCATTTTCCAGTTCTGAATATGGATCACCTAAATGGTATTTAGAATTTTCAGGTGTTATATACACTATACCAAACAACAAATCTTCATCACAATGGCAGACGTTACCATTAACCTTAAACCAGCTTACATACTTGCTGTCACTTTCTAAAGTATTTATACAGTTTTCTAAACCACACTTAAAAGTCAGTGTTATTCCGCCAGCTTTCGTTTTTCTAAATTGAAAACGGTTCTTCATTTTGATTACAAAAACCTGGTAAATCAATAACAAGTCGTCAATTTTTGTCTCGCATAGGTATATTAATATATCAGATAAAAGCATCTGTATTTCGGGAAGTACGACTTAAACAGTCTATAACCATTACATTTCTGGATTCAGAATATTCACTTATAACGTTTTCTAGAATTGAAAAAATAACACAATCATATTGTTCATAAAAACGAGATGAACTAGGTGGAATATATGTAAATAACAATATTAGGTTGTCAGTACAACTGGTCAAACCCTGGTCAAGAGTGACCGGTATAATTGTATCAAACAAAACATTACCTACATTTATAAATTTAAAAATAGTATTACGGTTAGCAACACCAACCCACCACCTTGTGTATAGCGTGTTCATTTCCTTAGTACCACAACTGCGTGAAAGTCCTCAAGTTCTACCTCAAAGCCTTGTGGAATCCAGCACTTGGATAAAAAAAAATACAACTATATTATTTTTCCATGTTAATACATTTAGTCTAGTGTACACATAATCGTCGCCGTGTGACGATGTTTTCTTTACTTGATTTCTGCACACGTCCGTGTTGTTTTTTGCTAAATGGAGGAGATCATTTTGAGAAGTTTTGATAGTACCGACCAATAAAAATTAATATGCACATTTGAGTAGATAATTTTGAGTAGGTCACTTGTCATAAATAGGGCATTTCTCAATACGGTGTTATAATTCAAACATTACGTTATGGATAATTTGTGCACTTTGTGCGACTCCGTGGTTAGACGCACACAGCATCGTATCTCATGTGGTGTGTGTGACCGTTGGCAGCATAGAACCTGCCAGACTGGTAAGTACAATATTATACAAGTATATTAAATGTATTTTGATAATTCCCTAAGTATATTGCCAACGTTTATTTCATAATTAAAATGAACACATCTGCTTAACAGTTAAAATACGTATCTATGAACTTGGTGAATTATTTACATTTCGTATACATCTCTGGAGAAAGGATTAATTTATTTTTATTCTTATACGCAATTGATGAAGTGATGTGGATGTAGCGTAGGGTTGCTAAGGAAATCCGCCATCTTGGATCCGCCATCTTGGCCGTTGCTAAGGAGAAAGCCGCCATCTTGGATTCAAAATGGTTGCTGGCAACCATATTGAAATTTTTTGAATCCAAGATGGCGGCTTTCTCCTAAGCAACGGCCAAGATGGCGGATCCAAGATGGCGGATTTCCTTATCAACCCTACAAGCCTACGGCGCCACAATCCACATCAGTTATTCATGTGTGTTTTAATTGTAATGACACTAATTTTGAGATTACCCCCCTTGTATATTTCTTTTTGTGTTTTATGGTTATGTACACCAGTATGACTACACGCAATGACATTAAGTTGAAAGTGGGTCAAGGTCATTCATTTGAACAAATTTGGTAGCCCTGATTGCTACAGGCCAAATATCAGTACCCTGGGCCTTTTGGTTATTGAGAAGAAGTTGTTTGAAGATTTTCAGACATTTGACACCTGTGACCTTGAACGTTGGTCAAGGTCATTCATTTGAACAAACTTGGTAGCCCTTCACCCCAGCATGCTACTGGCTAAATATCATCACCCTGGGCATTTTGGTTATTCAGAAGAAGTTGTTTAAAGGTTTTAAACATATTTGACCCCTGTGACCTTGAAAATAAATGAAGTTCATTTATTTGAACAAATTTGGTGGCCCTTCATCCCATGCTTCTGGCCAAATATCATCACCCTATGCCTGTCGGTTATTCAGAAGAAGTTGTTGAAAGTTTTTAAACATATTTGACCCCTGTGACCTTGAATATGGATGAAGGTCATTTATTTAAACAAACTTGGTAGCCCTTCATCCCAGCATGCCTCTGGCCAAATATCATCACCCTAGGCCTACCGGTTATTCAGAAGAAGTTGTTGTAAGGTTTTAAACATATTTGACCCCTGTGACCTTGAAAATGGTTGAAGGTCATTTATTTAAACAAACTTGGTAGCCCTTCATCCCAGCATGCTTCTGGCCAAATATCATCACCCTGGGCCTTATGGTTACTGAGAAGAAGTTGTTTAAAGTAAAATGTTGACGACGGACGCCGCACCATGCCATAAGCTCACTTTGCCCTTCGGGCCAGGTGAGCTAAAAAAAACACACTTTAGAGTGTCAAAATGCCAATCGTCTTTTTAGTTGTTCTTTATGATGAAATCATGAAGTAACAGAATGATTAAGCAAGTTTAATTACTGGCTGAAAATGGTCAATTCTAGCACGGACTTGGATAGCAATCTAATTCCGTGGTCTGACCTACGAGTCGAAAGGTGTCTAGGGGACGTAACTCACGAGATCTGGAAAAATAAGCTACATGTAGATATGATTCGTCAAACCACCAAGGAATTAGACTAGACCTGGGTCCATGACTTTGACTGATTTTTATATGTTTCACTTTTCGAAACGAGTGAAATAATCAGTTCTTAAATATGAAAATGAAAAATTGATTAACTGATTACATGTAACGTTTTAGTCAATTTAAACTACGTGTATAATCCATTCAGATACGTGGTCATTCACAAACTCTACTAACAGGTCATTGATATATCTGGTCACACACTCTAATTATACTATAAACATCTGAGATACCTGGTCACAATCACTGGTAATAGTTCACTGAGTTACATGTACCTAGCTATAGTCACGAACAGTAACAGACGCACTACCTATGGACAACTGAGATACCTGATCACAAAAAATATAGTTCACTGAGATACCTTTACACAAAAACTTACTATAGACCACTGAGATCCCTGTGGTTACAAATTCTCACTATAGACCACTGAGATACCTGGTTACAAACACTTATCATAGATCATTGAGATACCTGGTCACAAACACCTACATTAAGACTATTGATGCAACACTTCCTCAGAGATCAAGTAAAGATAAATATTTAAAAAAAAAATATCACGTTTATGAGGTGTTTACATAATTAAGTTGTGAGTTTGTAAACAACTTCATGACGAGCACTGCTTTAATATGTTATTTGCATTCATAGCCTTACGCATTGAGATATACACAGGTGTGAAAGTGTATAATTTACAAAATTTTATACTAAGTAGTGTGGCAGGTTTTGATTGTATTGTATTGGAGGTAATTTAAAAGCCATGCAGCTGTGAACACGTCAGGTTTGTTTTCAGAAGTTGAAATCATTAATATTATCTTGAGCAAATCTAAATAATTTCATAACTGACGCACCCTTAAAAGCTTTTAACTTTTTGATGTATTGGTTTTGTGCATCCAATAAAGTTTGTTATAGTCATGAATATGAATAACATATCTTCTGATGTCGATTACATTTTAGATTAATTTTAGAGATACAGTTTGAAGATGCTTCACGATCTGTAGATTTCTTTACACACATGTACC
>NW_018407435.1:2145015-2146006 GCF_002113885.1 Mizuhopecten yessoensis
GGTTCATATTCTTCTCTTATCTTTCACCTATGGTAATCTTGCCCAAAAAGCCACTTCAAACTCTTCTCCAAACTTAAGCTAAAACGTATATATAAGAATAAGACATGCACAGTACAGGTGATAAAGAATTAATTGTAATTGGGGTGGTGGTGGGGTGAGATTGTCATATAGGGTGTAAGAGATTGTTATTAATTAGTTACTGCAACATTTAACCTACATAGATGTATGAATACATTATCTTATGATACAATTCCTTTTGCTTATTTTTTTTCACTTTTGTTTTTGAATGTGTGAATTGGAGTGGGGAAGAAAAGCTCTACGCTCTGTCAATATTAGACTCGCATTTAGTTTATGTGAATATTTTCTGGACTTGAGCAAGTCTAATTGTTCTTCTTGTGCAGGCCCTTAAAATGTTTCTCGCACTGTCAGGCGCGTAGCTAGCCCCTGTACCGTGTGTAAGCCCGACATGGGTGTTGCCGAACGCTACGCGCTTCGAGCCTCGCGCTTCGCGGGGAAGGTAACGGTAGGGGGCTTCCCCCTCCCTTTAAGGGGGGTTTAGGGGGTCTCCCCCATGAACATTTTGTTTTCTGGAACGTCTCAGGAGCCATTTCCCACGTCCTGATGTCTGTTTTCTCGTTTTAATCCGCTAGAAAAAAGTCCTATTTTTTTGTATATATAGAGAGATGCCTAGTTACAGTACGTGGGCGAGACCTGCACCCAGCTCAATGTCAGGATCAACAACCACCGCTGCTCCATCAAGCAGAACAAACCAGACTTCCCTGTGGCAAGGCATTTTAATATGCCTAGCCATAGTTGGAAAGACATGCAGGTTGTTGCCATAGATCATTGCCCTACATGGGATGAAACGAGACGACGTACGAGAGAACGGTTTTGGATCACCAATCTACAAACCCGCTACCCTCGAGGTATGAACGAACGATAGGCGGTTGCCATCCGCTCGTTTTCCTTCCAGGGGGCATTTGACCTAATG
>NW_018407435.1:2147401-2275959 GCF_002113885.1 Mizuhopecten yessoensis
AAACCAGAAGTAACTAATTATATAACTTATCAACTAGGGAAATAATACAAATGTACATAGAATTAGATTCAAAACCAGAAGTAACTAATTCTATAAAAAATAATTATGGCGGTGATCCCCTTCCATAGATGCATCTATGGAGCCTGATGTGCCTGACGACGCACCGGATATGGACGCGTCGTTCAACATATCCCACCGTCGGGAGGATGATTCTGTAGCTCCGGCAGACATGTGAGTTTAAATCATAAAAAAGGAATACATTGAAATACACGAGTACAAAAACTGATCTAACTCGATCAAATTGTTTTTGTATAGCTTTTCGGTATCAGTTTTATATGTACATATATATATATATATATATAATATACTTGTTTTTATTTACAGTTCCCTGGATGAATGTGACCTCGACGAGTCCTTTCAGGAGGCAACGCCACTTGTTTTCACCGTCGTTGTACACGTGAATGTTGGACGGGCAGAGGAGGATGAGTCTAGAGACGAGTGAGATGGGGGGGGGGGGGTTCGTGTTCTGTGAGACCAATTCGAACAATGTGTTTTTGTTGTTGTATGTGCATTTAATGGTGGTTCGTAAGTAGTGTATTAGTGCTTTGTGTTAAGTAAGTCAGTACGTAATACTGTGATGCAATTAGTTATTTTAGTGCTTTAATTATTTGTCAGTGAGGGAGTAAGCGGTACTAGAGTTGTGTACGTATTGTGCAAGTAGTGCTAAAAGTTTGTTAGGGTAAGTGTTTTTGTATAAGTGTGTAATAATTGTATTACCTAGTGTTGTGTCTTAAATGAATATGTGTTGCTTATATAAAAAGGGGAATGGATAAAGGAATCCAAACGAAAACAAATTAATAATCTTCCTCTTAAAAAGAAACAAAAACAAATACAAAAAAAATACAAACAAACATAAAAAAAAAATAAAAAAAAATATGGTTGGCAAAGGGTGATCTTGCATCATCAAATCCCAGTCACACCTCCTCGTGATGCCAGCTGGAAACACTTTATTGCAAATATGTTTGATATAAAGTGGCAGACGTGACAGGGTGCTTTTTAATTGTTTATATCATGTTAGAAGTTGTATAAGTATCACTATTTTACATGTTTAATGTTAAAACATGTACAGGTGCATTTTATAAAGAACAACATTACTTAATTAAGGCAACGAAATCAGAATGATAATATGCAGTATATTCCGGATATTAGTATGTCCGTTGCCGGCTTCGGTGATGAGTATACAGCTTCGTTCTTCTTCTTCCGGCATGTAATTATATCTTGATTCAAGAGAAATATAAGTTTTCAGATCACACGAGCTTTTGTCCTGACAAAGCGTTTTTATTTTTCGGGTCGATCAAAAATCCAATATGGCCAACACGGCCGCCATTTTGAAAAACTATTTCAAACTTAAAGTCAAATTCTGCTGGGCCGATTGAACTGAAACTTAGTAGGAATGATCGACTCATGGTCCTGACAAAGTGTTTTTATTTTGCGGGTCAATCAGAAATCCAATATGGCCGCCATGGCTGCCATTTTGAAAAACTATTTCAAACTTAAAGTCAAGTTCTGCTGGGCCGATTGAACTGAAACTTTGTAGGAATGATCGACTCATGGTCCTGACAAAGTGTTGTTATTTTTCGGGTCGGTCAGAAATCCAATATGGCCGACATGACCGCCATTTTGAAAAACTATTTCAAACTTAAAGTCAAGTTCTGCTGGGCCGATTGAACTGAAACTTTGAAGGAATGATCGACTCATGGTCTTGACAAAGTGTTGTTATTTTTCGGGTCGATCAGAAATACAATATGGCTGCCATGGCCGCTTTTTTGAAAATAACTATTTCAAACTTAAAAACAAGTTCTAATAGGCCGATTTAACTGAAACTCGGTCTAGGAATGATCGACTCATGGTCCTGACAAACTTAAGTTAACGTTATACTTAACTATTCTTTTACTCAAATTGGTACATATTTCAACAACAAAAATAAATACTGTAGGACTCAGGTAACCGTTAAGGCCCATGGGCCTCTTGTCTAACTTTTAACATGATTTTTATGACTTAAAGAAAAATATATTTTTTAGGGCGAAAAACCTACGGCGAACGGGATTTGGGGCGAAACAATAGTTAGGGCGAACGGGATTTAGGGCGAAACAACCCGTTACCGTTCTCGTCGACGCTTTGTTTCTGGCTTGTTTACTCGGTGTGTTCGGAGTTGAGTTCGGGGTCACGGGGTTCGCGTACAATTGCCAGTCAATAGATAATTTGTCTCTGACCAGAACTGTTTTTTTCCCTCCTTTTTTTGCACGTTTTTGTATCGGATAGAGATATTCAATATACATTACAAATTCGATGCAAAAGTGGTGGCGGGAATGAACCATTATGAAATCTGCGGACGCCATTTTAAGACGATCCACGCTTACACATTTGCTAAAACAACACGCCACCTGCATGGTGAAAAGCGACCGGTGTATAGACTTCAACCATGTAATGGTTAATTCCCACCTTTATTTACAAGATTTAACTGGAATTCTACAGTCAGACGAGGACGATTTCGACGAGACAGTCACACTTCTACCCTTATGTGATACATTTCATTCATGAAACGTAAACCTTGTAATGCAATGAACTTACCATCACCCAAAACCGATATTAAGACTGCACAAAAAAATAATAACTAAATACATAAAATAAATAAATTTATAAAATTACTTGAATTCGTTCAAGTTGACAAATTAAAAAAATCAATGAAAAATATGAATTTTTTAAAAATCTGTCTTGATAATTAATTTGACGGTCAAAGATTATTTTTTCATACCAAACGAAACTTTTGTTCGTGCAGGCCACTTTCCAGAATTTGATTTTAGTGTATTCGAGTTATCTTTCTTTGAACACTAAATCAAAATAGACACACGTAAAGATATGACGGCTACTTCCGACGGGAGAAATTTGTTAAAAAAAAAAATTGTTCTTATTTTTTTAATAACAGTTTGTTGTTGCCAGTTTTTCATTTTCATTAGTAGATTGTGTACATGTCTATGACAGTCATCCGTAATTTCAACAGTTTTCTACCGATATGAGTATGAAATCGCGGCTGCTTCGTAAGTTCGTGGAAACCGCCGATAACACGAAGATATTTGATGAACCAATCAGCATCGAGAATTATTTTTATCGGGAATACGTTGGTCAGCTAAACTTACTGAAGTAACCGCATTCTTATTAAATGAGCATGGATTCTGTTCTTCTTTCGACCCGGGCAGGCGCTTAACACTTTTGGCCGGTTGGAATTTTTCTGACGACTTCTTCTGATACAAACAAGTTGCCCGTGCTGTACCGGAAGTGACAATTATTACTCATACAAGTAGATATTAATGCAATTTTTATTGTTTATTTTGTCGCTGTTGTTGAAGTACAAGCATATATGCGATTACAGAACTTTATGTAGTGTTCATTATTCTTACCCTGGCGGAATACAGTCAGAACGTGCACCGACCTGCCGTAATTTTCTGACTGTGCAAGCACACCCGTTTATTTTTCAAATATTTTACGCAAAGAATCATACGCCATTGACAAGCACTACTAAAGCAGGGAAATATTTATTTCATGTCTTGTTTGTGAGAGGTTGGAGTAAAAATACAATTTCCCTTGTCAGAGCCAGCGACACATGGTTGCATTCCCATTATGCAAGTACACTCAAAAGTTTACCAAAATCCATCAATAGTAACGGATGTTGTATCGTTCTGGATGTGTCGACCCGTCAAACAATTAACCTGATTAAATATGCGCGAATGCTCCCATCTTTGAACTTTATTTTCCTGAGTATTGTCTTTCTCGAGGAAATTATTGTCCGAATAGAAATGCATGACAGATTCACTGATACAAGGACCGCCACCTAGATATATAGGGTTAGGCTAGGTTGAAACAAGAGCCCATCCCAGATGTTTGGTATGGATAAAAGCACGGAATCCTCTTATGATAAACAGTGACCACAGACCGTTGAAGGCCCCAAGTCTCTGTTCAATACATTTTGCATGACAGTTATCCCTATATACCATCAGGTAAGAACTCTACCCTTCACTGCCCAAAGAAACTGATTTTGTAACCACAAACACTTTTTCTTCAGAACATCATTTGTTATCAGATACATCCAATTTTAGTTTTGAATTTTTGTTAAATTATCATGAAGCCAATCAGGCATTAATCAACAGAACTCTAAAACATACACCAGCTATTTAATAACATACACTGCTGACACAAATGAACGTCATTGCAATTATTATGTTTTTGTATGTTTCCTTGCGCTTTTTGTTAATTCATTGATTGTCACCAATGTATGCCATCATTAGCTGAGGTCAAGTATAGTTCTTGGTTAATGAGAAAATGAGCATACCTAGTCCTTAATATGCATCTCCTCTTCGTCCGTACCGTCTACATACGGATACACATAGTGTATATCTACGTTTGTGACACGCCCCTACCCCTCTCCAGGACGATGTCGAATCTGACCACTTGGATACAATTTGACTGATCATGAGGTTCACAGAGCTGTTCCACCTCGGCGATCAAATCCTGTCTGTCTGAGCTACACACATCACATGGGTCGTTGGTTCCTAGGTTCGAATCTCCGGCGAAATACAGCTGCGTTAGGAGAGTCTTATGGCGCCGTTTCCCATATACCTTGAAATGGATGTGAGCAGGCCGATGTGCATCGTCATAGCTGAATATGTGATACTTGCCCGGGTACAGGGTGGAAAATTCGTAGTACCCCCGGGAGTCTGTCCTCAGGTAGCCACGACACTTGGCCCGAGGGAGTAGTTACCCGAGAGGTCAGCCTGCCAGACGTCCAGCCGTGTGTTGGCCATAGGGGTAGAACAGTCTTCCTTATACACATAGCCGTTGACAAATAGTCGTTCATGCCGATGACTTTCGGGGTCTCCCGTGCAGTACTGTAAAAGTCGAGGGGGGTTGGGGACATAGTATGGACCAAGAATGTCGTGACTTGTCGGACGACATCCCCCTGACCTCACACCTTCGTCATTTCCGTCCCCAGGATGAATTCCGTACAACAAAATCAACAAATAAACGAAACGGGCAGCCATCTTATCCGTCCTCAGTCATGTACAAAGTTCTTCCAATGCCCAAGCACTCTACCCTCTTAGGGGCTACTATATGGTGGCACAGTTCTGCCATCGACTAGCGACTATGCAATATTGAACAAGGTTAGTTAACCAGTCGTTTTCCCCAAGACAATGTCAAGGGATCACGATTGTATTGACAGCATGACTAGATTTATAAGCTTCACGTCTATGTCACACCCGACAAGAAGCCGAGCTACCTACTAAGTAGCTGCGGTAACGTAGCTTTCTGACGACGGGAGATTTTTTTTTATGTGTTGCGTCGTCAGAAATACCCGGCCGGAGCAGATCGTGGAAGCCGGGTATTAATCTTAGTACTACCTACTAAGGATTTTTGAAAATTGATTTTCCTGTCGACATGCATTATGTAAATTTTAAGATAGGTCAATATAATCTAAGAATATGTCGACATCTTCTCAAGTTACTTTGACATATCTTAAAAAAATATTATGTCGACAAAAACTTACGTCGTAAGTCGATGGCAGAAACATTCTACCATAGAGCAGGGATGTGTAGTTGGACTACACATCCCTGCATAGAGTCACATGTGGCATTGGTTATAACAAATAAACCGAATGTGACCGTTATCGTTATCGTATACAGAGGAATTTCCCCCTACCAGTTACAGTGCGAGACTGATGCTGACACACTTGAAGAGTTTTACTGTAATAGTGGTGAAGCTAACACAGCTGCTGTGGTTTTATAGCTTTTCCATGTACATGTAATTACACCACCTGTTGTTCTAGTTTCAGTTATTAATGCATTGTCAGCTTAAATTTTTCTAAACACATAAACATACATTTGTAGTGGATTTTATCATTTGAAAATGTAAAGTAAAATAAAGATTATGCTGTTTTCATTTTTAATTCTGAAATTAGCTAATTTTGCTATGAAATTTTTATCATTGCTGATTTGTAATTCTTAAATTAGCTCATTTTGCTATTTTTAATGTAATATATTCTGAGGATGTTATTTATGAGGTTTACCTGAATATGAAAATAAAATATCTTGCACATAATCGATATAATGTAAGATATCTTATAATGTAAGAGATATATATAGGTAAATGAAACACAGAAACGGCAATTTTTGCTAAGGTATGCAACCAATACAAATATGTAATAAACTACCTTTGAATGTATATAATGTAAATTACAATTATGAAAAATGAATTAAGTAAGTATTCTGGTAATGTTTTTTGTTGATAGATGTTAAATACAACATCAAACGGAAACTAAGACCACCAAGAGAATATCATTTCCTGGCGCAGTGTCGATTTCCCGTGAATATATACACTAGTTTCTGTATTGTTTTGTACCAAGGTCTAGGATGATACGTCAATCATCGCATGCCTTTCAATTGTTCCTAATCCTACCACGGCTGTCCCATGTTATCCATTTTACGACAGGAGTGCTAGATACACATTATAAACCTTCTGTTACTTTGACTCGTAAACACTTGTTTATTTCAGACATTCATCCGTGATGATAAGTTGTCAGCATCACGGACACCCCTGCACAGATCTGATAAAGGTTACATAAAATCATCAGATGTAAATAATTTTCAGAGATTAACATTTCATTTTAATTATTTCCTTTAATGTGGTCAAAACATGAAATATATTGCAACTCTTAATCTATCCAGAAGACTCACAACAGTAACATTGGAGGGAAATGTTTGTGTATGATGTGGAATCAACGTAACTTAATTCGGTCATCAAAACTTTCCTTCAAACCATGCATAACATTTTGGGTACCAGAAATACGTCTGCGAAAAAGTTATTTATGCTTGTCTTGTCGAATATCGGAAAGGTTCGGAGCCAGACCCCTCATCCATTAAATAATATCCATGAAATAGAAATGGAGAACCTTTTTAACAAAAAAAATGTTTGCAGACGTAGAAAGCAAACGGAATAAAATAATGTGTAATGCGTCATATTGTTATACGTCCATCACGGACCATTCCATGACACTTAAGGTGAAACAAATCATGTCCTAAGGGTTTCAAAACATAAACGTAAAATACTTCAAAACTGGAAAGTTTGCTTATAAAACCCTGCACGAAATTTCAATGTTTGGATGAAGAAGATAATTTACACTAAAATTATAACCGAGTATGTCATGTAGATAATGGCCGAAGATAACGCTGTGAATGATGTAATAGATAGGAAAATATCTAAGTTCGTTGATCCCCTCTGCCTAATGTGATGTAAATATGAGTGTTGAGGAGAATTGGTCTGATTCTCTGCTCAATACAGATCGGCGCCTTCCTGCATTCATAAGAATGGGGAAACAGAAAGGAAGAAAAGTTTCAGACGAAAATATAATTGTGACTTCTGAGATTATATTTTGTTTATTTGTCTACTCTATCTATTGTTCAGTTTATTTTCGTTTAACTGTAATAATCTAAAGGATGAATGTAAAGAACTGAAAATCTGCAGATGCATATCCAGATATTATACTAGAGTTATTGCAAAAAAAAGAGGTTTTGGTGTGATACTGGATAACACAAGTGAGGAGTAAATGGAATGATAAAATAAAATATTCCGACAGTGATAATGGTCGGCATTGAGTTGATGTTTAGTTAAAGAATCATATACAAAATGTATTTTCGAAAGCAATGAAGTTATTGATGACAATTTACTAAGGGAAGCAATGGAAATTGATGATAAAATTACTAATATTCTCAACATGTATGCACCTAATACTAATCTATATCAGGTTATGGGAATATTATCGCAATTGGTTATTCAAAATAACCTGAGGTCAACTAGACAGATATGACTGCATAAAGCATACTAAGAGTAGCTGTGTGTTAAAGTCCTATGGATGAAACAGAAATCGTGAATGTATTTCGAGGAACCAGATTAGTGATGAGATAATTTTTTCACAGTGTAAAATTGACCATTTTGCTATTGAGAGATATTTATTAGGCATTGTAAGTAATATTTGTTACAATTAGTCACTATAAGACTTTAATTAAATGAGGTATAGAGAGTTTTAGACCTATGGATTTTGAATGATCAATTTATATATTAAAATGATTACACTGTAAATATAAAGGATTTGCTGATTAATTTTATATTTCAAATTTTAAGAAATTTAAAGAAAAGTATAAATATAAAAACAAAAAATCCCGACTTTTAAGGACAAGACACAGACTTTTGTATATACGACTATGATGCTATCAAATAGGCTAGAACATGGTACATGTATATTTGATATTGCCTCCTCTCATCGAAGCTATTGAATTATAGGGAGATATATGTGCCAATGATGTGATAAATGTTCTGAAAATGGGATAACTAGAGGGTCATATAGTTAACATTGATCGACAGGCAGCTTTTCATGGAATTATTCATGTCTATCTCATTTTCCTAAAATAGCTTTTTGGAATACTTAATTTGATTATATTGTATAAAGGCATTTATGGCAATGTTAGTGTAATGTTGTTGTTTTTTAACTCAATATTTTATCATTTTGAATTCAATAATGCAGGGGATGCCATATCTCCGCGAAGTAATTCTTTCAACAGTGGGACATTGCACAGACAATTGACCGAATATCTATAAAGCTCAACAGCCTCCCAAAATATGGTATAGTCACGCTAGATTTAATCCCCTAGATTGATACAAGAACTTTAGATGGTGTGTCATTGTATAATATTCTGTGATACCATACATGCTCTATACATGTTATAAAGAACTTTTTGATGATGTGTTATTCTATAATATTCTGTGATACCATACATGTGCTATACTTGTTATTAACACTAACTGACCTAGATTGATACAAGAACTTTAGATGATGTGTCATTGTATAATATTCTGTGATACCATACATGTGCTATACTTGTTATTAACACTAACTGACCTAGATTGATACAAGAACTTTTGATGATGTGTTATTCTATAATATTCTGTGATACCATACATGTGCTAAACTTGTTATTAACACTAATTGACCTAGATTGATACAAAAACTTTAGATGATGTGTCATTGTATAATATTTTGTGATACCATACATGCGTGTTACATGCATGTTATACACACTAACTGACCTAGATTGATACAAGAGCTTTTGATGATGTGTTATTTTATAATATTCTGTGATACCATACATGCGCTATACATGCATGTTATAAACACTAACTGAACTAGATTGATACAAGAACTTTTGATGATGTGTTATTTTACAACATTCTGTGATACCATACATGCGCTATTAATGTTATAAACACTAACTGACCAAGATTGATACAAGAGCTTTTGATGATGTGCCATTTTTATAATATTCTGTGATACCATACATGCGCTTTATCTGTTATAAACACTAAGTGACCTAGATTGATACAAGAGCTTTTGATGATGTGCCATTTTTATAATATTCTGTGATACCATACATGCGCTATACATGTTATAAACACTAATTGACCTAGATTGATACAAGAACTTTTTGATGATGTGTTATTCTATAACATTCTGTGATACCATACATGCGCTATACATGTTATAAACACTAATTGACCTAGATTGATACAAGAACTTTTTGATGATGTGTCATTTTTTAACATTCTGTGATACCATGCATGCGCTATACATGTTATAAACACTAACTGGAAAGTGATACAGCGTTTATAGCACGTACCAACATTAAATAGCACAAAGGGGACCTTTGTAAGGCTTAATCATCAATTACGGTCACAATGGTACCAGTAAAACTAGTTACTCAGACATTTCACTATGATCCTTTATGTATCCTCATAGCCACACTTATTAAGCTCTGCATGACTTAGGTATATTGATGTAAATTAGATAATATGTCTGTCATTTTGTAGCATTCAGTTTGAACGCAAAAGAGATTGACATGTTATAAGTTGGGTGAACTATTTTTATGAAGACATGTGAATTAATTTCTCTTTATTGACAAAGTTATAACTTATGTACAAGTTCCTTTTATTCAAATAACATCTGAATTCCGTATTTTAATAGGGTTTTGTTTTAATACGACTTATCAGGGAGTTTGGATTTAGGCTGACAATAGCGTCTTTTAGGGGGCTTGTTGAACCCTAGAAACAATCACATAAGGAAGCGGGGTAATTTAGTACGCTGTTGATACAACTTTATTTCATAAAGGCCATAACAGTAGTATTAACTGTCAGAAACCTAGGCCAATAGTGTAAAAAGCTGCGGTAATGTAAAATGATACACGTATACTGACAGGACTCGTAAATATCAAACTGAAAATTAAGGAAACAATACTCGTATTTGGTGTGTATTTTGGGTTGAAAAATAAGATGTGTGAATCTCTCAATCGTGCTGCTGTTTATGTTAGGACTGGTTTTACCTCATATTGTGATGCGTTTCATATGTAATAATGCAATTATTGTAAGGACCTATTAGAGTACTAAATCTGATGAACTTATGTACTAAAACAATATAGTAATTTTAATTTAAGACAAAAAAAAACAAGTTTTACAGGTAATGTAAACATCCATTGTTATCCAGTCCTTCTCTTATTAGCCCCCTACCGGTGAAACCGGGGGGACTATAGTTTTCCCCTCCGTCCGTCTGTGTACGTACGTATGTACGTACGTAACACCAATGTTTGTCAGCGATCTAGTGGCTTCATTCCTTGAGGGATTTGGATTAAACTTCATACAATTAGAAAGGACCGTAATATCTCGGACAAGTTCGAGTTTTAGGGTTGTCGGGTCAATGTCAAGGTCACTGTTACTATTTTTAGAAAATCATTCTCAGTGCTCTAGCGACCTTATTCCTTGAGGGATTTTATTTATCAAACTTCACACAATTACAAAGGACCCTAATATTTCGGACACGTTCGAGTTTCAGGGTTGTCGGGTCAAGGTAAATGTCACCGTTTTTTTTTTTTTAGAAAATGCTTGTCAGCGCTGTTGCGGCTTCATTCCTTGAGGGATTTTCATCAAACTTCATACAATTAGAAAGGACTATAATATCTCGGACAATTTCGAGATTCAGAGTTGTTGAGTTAAGGTCAAGGTCACCGTTACTATTTTTAGAAAATCCTGTCAGCGCTCTAGCGGCTTCATTCCTTGAGGGATTTTGATCAAACTTAACACAGTTATAAAGGACAATAATATCTCGGACAAGTTCGAGTTTCAGGGTTGTCGGCTCAAGGTCAAGGTCACCGTTACTTTTTTTTTTTTTTAGAAAATCCATTGTCAGCGCTCTAGTCTCTTCATTCCTTAAGGGATTTTGATCGAACTTCACTCAATTACAAAGGACCATAATATCTCGAACAAGTTTGAGTTTCAGGGTTGTAGAGTTGAGGTGAAGGCCACCGTTACTATTAATACAAAATCTCGGACAAGTTGAAGCCAGTGATGGACTGATGATCGATATATAATAATGATTTGTCCTTTTCGATTCCGATTATCGATAACAAATTCCATAATCGATATAATTGGTTCATTACTGAACTTAAAGTGTCAAATGTGTATTTAATATACAGTTTGAATGGAAATTCATTTATTCTGATTTTTTTACCAATATCATTGATGGTAATGTAGAATAGAAAAATTAAATTAATATCAGTTACAAGCTAATTGTATACTTTTCATTTCCCCAAATTAACACCAATGGGCACCATTTTTATAAATCATTACTGTGTAATAGCTAGCGGGGGCCGGTAAGGGACATGTATTGCTTTAGCAATACTCAGTATGCTTGTTTTTGAAACTAATATACTAGTAGTTAGGGAGATTTACGCTCCTCCACTTCTGTTTCTACAGTAATTGATTTTCAACATTTTGGACCCCATCATCACCAACCAGAGAGTCCTAGACGGATAACACAGCTGTATTATGCAATGTAATTCATTTTTTGCATACTGTGTACATTACCAAATTTTACAATAACAATCACATGTAGGAGGCACGGTAGTCTAGTGGTAGGACGACGGGCTCGTGACCGAAGGGTTGCGGGTTCGAGCCACGGCACGGCACTGTGTTGTATCTTTGAGCAAGATACTTTACTTCGCTTGTTCCAGTCTACTCAGCTGTACATTAGTACGTGGTTGGGTAGTGCTAGAATTGTTGAATGCCAGCTGTGAGCGCCGAAATGGCAGCTCCGGCTGTATGCTCTCCAGGGAGTTGAGAAAGATATTGGCTGGTTGCAATGGCCCTTTAACCACGGATAATACTTTGGGAACCGTTTTGAGACGACCTACGAACTAGGTTGGGATAAAGCGGTATATAAGAACCTCGAATCATTTATAATTATTTATCATGACGTATGTTACATTAATTATCCACATGCCATGTAAATGATGAACATGTACGATACACTGAAAAGTCCCGCCTTATTTCTCCGGTTCTAGGATCTTATTACTGTCCCTGTCATGTAAACGACTATTTCTCAAGCGTTCAACTTTTTTAGTCGAACACATGGTAACTTTAAATGCCAAAACATTCAATATCATTTAATGCTATTTGTTTTCTTCTTGTTCAGGATAAAATTTTATTTAGTGTATGGTACATTTACAGATTTTCTGTAATTGTAGCATACGGACCTTTTTAAATCTATCTGATGCTGACCTGATCTATCAGATGAGGACCACATTCGGCGCGTATGAAGTTTACAAATCACACCTGTCCGGAGAATGTTCTAAAAAGATTTTTCCAGAAGATTTGACAGTCATCAACATGATTTGTATGATTTCAATGTCCAAAATGTTTAAAGACTTGCATCGTTTATATGTTGTCATGGAGATATATGGCGGTGCAGGAAACGCCTATTTGTCAGAGGCATCCGGTTTCGCCTTAACGTTGTTAGTTTTATATTGGGGAGGCGTCATTGTCCGAGTCCGTCTTGTTTTGTGAGTCAGTTTTCTTGCTGATTTATTTATAGCTTTTGAGTCATGTTTTCAGATTATGTGAGCTATTGTTTAAATTGACTTCTATCTTATTTGTAAATTCCTTTCCAAATTTAATCTTTTTTGATTTGTTAGTTCTGTCATGGTTTGTGAGTCATTGTCCAAACTGTTCACGTTTACTCCTCTATAGTTTTTGAGTCACTGTAAAATCTGTTCACGTTTACTCCTCTATAGTTTGTGAGTCACTGTAAAATCTGTTCACGTTAACTCCTCTATAGTTTTTGATTCACTGTAAAATCTGTTCACGTTTCCTCCTCTATAGTTTTTGAGTCACCGTAATATCTGTTCCCGTTTACCCCTCTATAGTTTTTGGGTCACTGTAAAATCTGTTCACGTTATCTCCTCTATAGTTTTTGAGTCACGGTAAAATCTGTTCACGTTTACTCCTCTATAGTTTTTGAGTCACCGTAATATCTGTTCACGTTTACCCCTCTATAGTTTTTGAGTCACTGTAAAATCTGTTCACGTTAACTCCTCTATAGTTTTTGAGTCACTGTAAAATCTGTTCACGTTTACTCCTCTATAGTTTTTGAGTCGTTGTCAAACCTGTTCGAGTTTACTCCTCTATAGTTTGTGAGTCTTACTCTTTGAGTTGACTCATTTATAGTTTTTGAGTAATTATTCAAACTGTTTGAGTGGATTCATGTATGACTTGTGAGGCATTGTTGAACTGACAGCTTCATGGCTCTATCATAATTTATCCATTTATACTTGTTGATGTCTTCATATCTGGTCGTGCCATTATCGTATCTTGTGATATTTCCGAAGACCCTCGTCTTGTTCGGAATAATTCACTGGCCATTGCAAACAATGCTCCAACCAACATGATGAAACCTACGACAACAAAAATATATTTATAAATGAAACTCTAACTGAACACGCTAGGTTAAACTTACTGGAATACGCTTGTTTAAACTAACTGGTACACACTTGGTTAAACTTACTGGTACACACTTGGTTAAAACTTACTGGTACACACGTGGTTAAACTTACTGGTACACACTTGGTTAAACTTACTGGTGCACACTTGTTTAAACCTACTGGTACACACTTGGTTAAACTTATTAGTACACACTTGGTTCCACTTACTGGTACACACTTGGTTACACTTACTGGTACACACTTGGTTACACTTACTGGTACACACTTGGTTACACTTACTGGTATACACTTGGTTACACTTACTAGTACACACTTAGTTACACTTACTGGTACACACTGGGTTACACTTACTGGTACACACTTGGTTACACTTACTGGTATACACTTGGTTACACTTACTGGTACACACTTGGTTAAACTTACTGGTGCACACTTGTTTAAACCTACTGGTACACACTTGGTTACACTTACAGGTATACACTTGGTTAAACTTACTAGTATACACTTGCTTAAACTTACTGGTATACACTTGCTTAAACTTAATGGTATGCACTTGGTTACACTTACTGGTATACGCTTGGTTACACTTACTGGTACACACTTGGTTAAACTTACTGGTACACGCTTGGTAAAACTTACTGGTACACGCTTGGTAATACTTACTGATACACGCTTGGTTACACTTACTGGTATACACTTGGTTAAACTTACTAGTATACACTTGCTTAAACTTACTGGTACACACTTGGTTACACTTACTGGTACACACTTGGTTAAACTTACTGGTATACACTTGCTTAAACTTACTGGTACACACTTGGTTAAACTTACTGGTACACACTTGGTTACACTTACTGGTATACACTTGGTAATACTTACTGATACACGCTTGGTTACACTTACTGGTATACACTTGGTTAAACTTACTAGTATACACTTGCTTAAACTTACTGGTATACACTTGGTTACACTTACTGGTACACACTTGGTTACACTTACTGGTATACACTTGGTTAAACTTACTGGAACACACTTGGTTACATTTACTGGTACACACTTGGTTAAACTTACTGGTACACACTTGGTTACACTTGGTTACACTTACTGGTATACACTTGGTTAAACTTACTGGTACACACTTGGTTAAACTTACTGGTACACGTTTGGTAATACTTACTGATACACGCTTGGTCAAACTTACTGGTATCGTGACTAAGTATCTACGACAATGCGTCCTGTACATTGTAATACACGTAGGCGAACTTCCTCTCTTTTAAATAGCAGATTTGATTCCTTTAATCATAGAACGCAATGTTTGTACACGCGGCATTTGCTGATCGACTTTCCCTTTACATAATCAGGTTATTTTTATGCATAACTCGCTAAGAAACATTCAAACACGGTAAGGATTTCATTAAAAACTATATCTTTTCGATATACACAAATCGTTAAGGTTAAATAAGGTAATTGTTGACACAACTTCTACTTAAAGCATTTTGGTACATATACACACATACGAGTATTTTGTTCACTATATATTTTTTACAGTAAAGTACAATACCTGTGATAACGAAACATTGGTCATACGTCCCACCACTGTCGATAAGCAGTCCTATCATATAGAAAACAATGAAAACATAAATTATTGAAGACATAAAAGATTATTCTTACGTTGCTAAAAATGAATTCCTCTGTTCTGGGTGAGAAAAACAATTAATTGTTCTCTCCTGCGTTTACAAATTTTCTTTTTACACTATCTGCATAATTAGCCGATTGCGAAATTTAATGAAAAATACTTTCTGGAATATCAGAAG
The DNA here is from genome assembly GCF_002113885.1 of Mizuhopecten yessoensis. Classification (NCBI taxonomy): domain Eukaryota; kingdom Metazoa; phylum Mollusca; class Bivalvia; order Pectinida; family Pectinidae; genus Mizuhopecten; species Mizuhopecten yessoensis. Next base: position 2,163,144 of record NW_018407435.1, read on the forward strand.
ACATGGCGAAGATTAAATGTTTAGAAAAAGGCTAATAATGCAATCCAAAATCGCGCAAAACTCCTTTACATATAGCTTCGTTCTAAGTTTTAAATAACATTAATATAGGTGGAGATAGAGACGAAAATCATTGCTGCTATAATAGTTTCAAAACGAGAACATTGATTTGGTGCGTACTTATGCTCTTTTAGACAAAGTTTATGGATTTTGATTAAAACTATATCTTGATCTACACTCCGTTTCGTAAACTTTAAAGTTTAACGAACGGAGCGTAAATGAAGATATGGTTTTAATCAGATTGGGAATTTGTTTATCTGCATAAATGGTCAACGTTTTATGTTAGAGATCAGCCTAACACTGCAAAGTATGCATGAGAGGGGCAGATCGTGGCCAAGTTTCGATACTCGTGGGGTTACGCTCACTTTCGCTCTCTGTACCCCTGATATAGTTGAGACACGAGATTAGCTATTTAATTGGTTTCAGGTAAAACAACAGACTGGTCAATCGCTGGGCTGAGCCCTGTCCGTTGAAGAAAAAGGCAATACCCGTATTTAAAGCCAGTCAATTTTACCATTACGCGACCTACAGATTCTTTAGATGTTCATCCAAGGGACAATTAAGTCTTTTCGTCTCATCCACTAGGTGATGCACACTGAGCCTTCGAATTTGCTATGACATAGTCCAAGGGAGCAAAGCAAAGACAAGCGTAACCCCTGGAGTATCGAGGATGATCGTGGTCAGGACGGATAGACATAATTGTATTGTACATTCTTTTTCATTATCTTCTTAAAGTGTAGGACCAGAACCAATTCTTATCAACATGTTTTCTGCCATTTGTGACCAATTGAACAAAAACTTATTTATAACAACACCGTGAACAAATTTGATTATGAAATTAAACATTTTAAAATGGTTGATCGCAGCTATAAACACACTGACCTGCACATGGAGGGCCAGATAATATACCAAGACCTACGGAGAACATCTCGATGCTCACCGCCGTAGCCAGATGTCGCAGCCCAACCAGTCGTAAACTCAGTCCATTCAACAACGGGAAGCAACTCCCACTGTATAAACCCAAAAATAATGCATACAGGACTTGTCCCTCGTAACAGTGTCCGTAGAGGGGGAAACACATAGTTGATATACCCATCACTGAGACTGTTCCGAACAGCATCAGTGCGACGTCCACCTCGTTCCCACTTGTTGCCAGACCTGTGAGAATTCTCGCCGCCATTGAACATATACCAGAAATAGAGATAAGGAACGCGCCTTGGAGGGGCGCAGCACCTGTCAGGACTGCATAGTTCGGCAAATTCAAAAACATTATATATATTCCAAACTGAGCAAAGAAAAGACTAAAGCATAACATGACCAATGGAGTATTTCTGAAGATATTGGTTATTGGAGTTACGGATGATTTTGATTTGCATATGCTATTTCTTGATTGATGTCCTTTATTAAAACAAGCTGGTATGTTACTTGCACTTTGTGGTGATTCTTTCGTCATAGTCCAATCAGAACAGATTGCCACGTCTTCATCGTCTACAATTGTTGTCCTTATAAGATCAGAATGTATGTCGTCATCCGTATCCAGAATTTCAGTAGCTGTTTTCATCTTCTCTATTTGTGATGGGAAGTATAATGTTCCAAATATGCAAAGGTGTGCAGAAATTCCAGCCATGATGAAGAAGAAACCCTTGTTTCCGAATATTTCCCTCATTTCCTGAATGACCGGCGAGAGTCCAAGCACTCCCATGCCTATTCCAGACAGGGCTACTCCACTCGCCAGGTTGAGCTTCTCCTCAAAGTTGAACCCAATCACGATAATGGACGTTGTGTACGTCAAACCTGCTCCAATTCCTGCAAAGTAAACAGATATATGATTAACGTTTCTGTTTTGTATGATGATCGACATAGTTTTGTATTACCGTATGCTGTGCAACACTTCGGTCTTATATTTATTGTTATGTGGACAAGTTTTCATACATCATTATTACATTAAATGGATCGAAGTATTACTGTGTCTTCCAGGTTAAATAATGAATAATCATAAGGTTTTTTCATGTACCCTTTTCTTGTTTTATGAAATTCAACAAGTCGTTACATGATTCCGATAAGATGCGGCCAAATCTTTAAGAACACACTCTGTTTCCAATGAAAAATAAATCAAAAGCATCAAAACCGGATGTTCTATAGGGCCTTGTTCATATGATATTTCACTTTGACCTGGATGTTTTATTGTGATGTTATGTAATCATAGGATACCAGTCATACCCACTATTCCTCCGTAAACCAGTATCACTAAGTCTAGAGAGTCCAGAAAGGCACAGCAAACGAACCCCGCGGTCATTACCAATGAGCCTGCTATGGTTGCTACTCGGCAACTGTACTTCTTGAGGACAAGGCCAGCAAACACACCTGTAAACAGTCGACAAAGTCAATCAGCTGGAACCGTGTGTATTACAGTCAGGAGATGCTGATTAAATTATGCGATGTTAGCGTCATCAGTTAAGATGTCTTACATGGTACAACAAACACGCTGGTATCCCTGGTGGTCCCTACCGGTCCGTTGTTTACATAATGTCTTTCCAATTACTTTTGTGTTTCCTCAGTTCTTTTCGTATTGACTATGATTTTTATTTGTCTTTTTATTTGTGTGTTTCTCTGGTATATTTTGTTATTGTGTATTGACGCTGTGGTATGTTATGTCTTGGTTTAATGAAGCTGTGGTATATCTTTGTTCTCGTGTATTGGCATTGTGGTATTTTTTTGTCCATGAATGTTGGCATTGTGATATTTTTTAATCTGATTTGTTGGCACGGTCGAATATTTCATCTTGGCGTGTTGCCGCTGTGGTATATTTTGCTCTGTGTTTTGATGCTGAGGTCAAATTTGTCGATGGTGTGATTTATTTTGTTCTGTGTGTTCATCCTACGCTATGTTTTATAGTTGTGTGTTGACTGTGTTGTTTGTTTGTTTCATTTAGTTGACTTATACAGGAAATTTAAATACAAAAATATGTGCAAATATTACTGTGTTGTTTTCTTGTTTATATGATAATGCTGTACCTGGTATATTGCAGCTTTTATATCATAGTGCATACTACTTTACATTTACATATACTAGTAAACTCTCACTGACCTCCACATGACTGTGTCGCCGCAAACAAAGAGCCAGCCAGTGACGTGCGCATGTTGTCCTCATTGAAGTTCTCAAGGAGGGCGAGGTGAACGACCCCAATTCCCTGTCCTAGACAACCATTAACAACCATAGCTCCAAACGAGGCTCCCAGCACCGCCCAAGCCCAGCCTCGATCTGGTTTCGTTAACTTCATCCTACAATGTCTTCAATGTAAACAATACATTTGATACTAATAAATCACTCAGCTTCCTATACACGCTCTCATGTTACGATTATAGCATAAATTAGTATCGTTAAAATGTTCTCTTTATATGTAAACATAAAAAGCTCAGTAATTTATCTACTACTGTCAAAGCCTGGAATTGCTTTCTGTTATGCGAACCTCAGAGAGATTTCCACGAATTTATATTTTTCACAAAGGTCAAGTTTAGTGCAAAAACAGTCTAAAGTAAATTTGAAAGTTCAACAGGCTTCCTAAAAGATGGTTGAATTACCAAAATCACAATATACTAATAAGTTACTTATATGGATCATTTGAAATCAGATATGCATTATGTAATTTGGATATTTAATATTTCCAATGGTACATAGCGACGTAACGTATTCTGTATTTAGGTATTCAGGCCGATTTATGCATAAAGGTAGTTTACCAGTAATATATGTTACCTGGGTATTTGGCTGTGATTTCTGTGGTTTCACATAGTCACGGCCTTATTGGTCTGAAAGTGATATCCCTCTCCACAGATAGTAACGGAAATTAAACCCATGCATAACTTAAGTATAAATATGCACATAAGGTAACACGTCAGTTCACAGCATTCATTTTGATATGATCTGATGTAATTTGAGTATAAACATGTAAAACCAAGTGTCTTTTGACGAGGATGATGAATAAATTAGCATTACTGAAACGAATATGAAACGCAAGTTCTAAAATTGCTATGTATTTTTGTATCAAATTATACATAGCTGTATAACAATCGGGGTAATACAGTGCACTCTGAGCCAATAAGGAAAGTCACCGTGTTCTGATAGTAAAGACTTTATGTAACACAACGCAAAATATACACATGGCACAACAAAATATGGCGTCAGGCCGGAAGAGAGAGTGCTCAGCATGGGACCGCTTATCAGTCAGTGACAAGGCCGCTTAATATAAGAGAAAGAAAATAAAGTACATGCGCTGCCTATAACCCAAACCAATGTTCAGAATCAGCCAGATATGACGTGAAACCTATGTAAACCAGTATCAATTGATCACTAGCACGAGACACTATCAGTTAATAGAGGACGTGCTATAGCGATGCTTACGTAAATACAGATTGCTCGGCACTTCAGAGTTCATAAATCGACTGTAAGTCAATGACTTTTACGTCTGAGCGCACAGAAAGGGTCAATGACGGGCCGTAATCAGGACGTCAACGCGTAACGTCGCGACATCAAGACCGAATTTAATAAGGTTGGTACACCTGCGTAACAGGAGATTAAAAACTGCTGAAACGGCAGAAAATACGATCAGTAATAGTAACTATCAGATTAATCCCCAAACAGTTATACACAGAATTCGTGAGACTAGTTTGCTTGCACGGCGAGGGTAACTAATACTGTAACGTCGAGCATGTCGTATGCAATGGTTACCGGCACATATACCCATACGTTCTCCTATGAAACTTTGGAGGTCGATGCTCTTTACAAATGAATCTCAATACGCTTTATTTTCAGCAGATGGCCATCAACGTGTGTACCGGCGTAGAGGAGAATGTTTTGCTGACGCATGGTTTTTTATTTTGGGTGGGGGTTGGGCTTTTGTTAGGCAGCATAATCTAACCTTGCAGCAAGATAACGCCAAATCACACGTTGCAAGAGTCTGTAGGGACTTTCTTGCGACACAGAACTTCGTTCCTATAGATAGGCCTACATACTGACAGAATAGTCTCCAATCGAGCATTTGTAGGATGAAGTAGACAGAAGAGTTTGGAATCGCCGTAAGCCCCAAATACCCCAGTTAGGCAACGCACTCGTCCAAATATAGAATGATATTCCAATACGGAAAGTGAATGTCTTCCTGAAGTCGATGTAACCAAGAATTAGAGGTGCTATACCTGTTCGAGGAGGACACACAGGTTTCAAAACTGCTGCCATTTTAACATTTCACTTGGGGTACTACCAATCATGACCTTTTTTGTTAAAAATCACCAAAAATGTATAGTAGGTTACATCAGTATTCTGTGTTGTTTTATGTATGCATAAACATTTGTATGTATATTGACGTATGTAAGTATAGAAGACCTACAGTATACCTTACATGTAACATGCCCTGAGGCAGGACCCAGACCAGGTGAGTATAAGCTCATGTAAATGTGAATGTATTGTAATGTGCTGTGCCGGTTCTGTCCAGTTTTTGGTCATGTGCATGTGTTTAAAACCCGTTTGTCTATTTATATAGATACTTCTTTTGGTCAGTTTGTAGGTGTGTCTATATTATATAATTGCATTGGTCCTGGGGGCGGGGTGTCACAGCTAGAAATATAGCCAGGGTATTTGCCGCCCAAAGTCAGTAAAAAGAAAGATTTTGAGGAGAGTTGATACTATAGAAGTCACAATACGGAACAAAGAATTGATCAGCTTTAGTGCTGGAGGGAAACCGTTCAAATTATAAGTCCTAAACTCAAGTTGATAATACCTCCATTACAAAAATGGGGATATCAATGGCAGCCTGACTATCCTTTATGTTTGGTCAGTCTCTGTCAATTGGATCGGTAATAAAAAAAGAAAGAACCCTAAGACACGTTTTTGTTTTACATGAAAATTAGTCTGCTACATATAACTACCAGGTTTCAGACAAAAACGTTTCTGTTTGATCCCTGGTCGTATATCTCCACAGTTCCTGGTATGGACTTGATCCGTGGTCGTATATCTCCACAGTTTCTGGTATGGACTCGATCCCTGGTCGTATATCTCCACAGTTCGTTCCTGGTATGGACTTGATCCCTGGTCGTATATCTCCACAGTTCCTGGGATTGACTTGATCCCTGATCGTATATCTCCACAGTTCCTGGTATGGACTTGATCCCTGGTCGTATATCTCCACAGTTCCTGGTATGGACTTGATCCCTGGGCGTATATCTCCACAGTTCCTGGTATGGACTTGATCCGTGGTCGTATATCTCCACAGTTTCTGGTATGGACTCGATCCCTGGTCGTATATCTCCACAGTTCGTTCCTGGTATGGACTTGATCCCTGGTCGTATATCTCCACAGTTCCTGGTAGGGACTTGATCCCTGGTCGTATATCTCCACAGTTCCTGGTATGGACTTGAACGCTACAACCTATCCTTTTCCTTATACTTTTGAATATTATCTTCGTTCACACAATTAAAGATCTATTTGTAATAATGACTTGGTTATTTATTATCCTTGACACGAAACGTGTGAACGTTTGATCACGGCTCGGTCACACGTTGTTGTTGGCAATGCCTAAATACGTAATGAACAATTCAGTCGGATCCAAGGGTGTGTCACCAGCGCACGTGGCACCTTCTCTCCTTGACTTAAAAAAGATAATAGTATATACATGAATATAAGTATCTGCATCTATCGTGTGACTCCCCTCAAGCTCCGTTTGTCGTGTGTACTGTAACCTTTTATGTGCCCATCAATATTCCATGTTTTAAGTTATTCCTATCGTAAAAAACTTATCTGAATTAAATACATTTTAATTTATTGACTGGTTAATTGATAATTACACTGCCCAAGACCCCACCTCCGACAGTTTTCAACTCGATGTTCAATAGTTGACACTAATTAAAATCACACCCAGCATGAATTAAATGGGTCAGCGATCCATGATAGAGACGTTTGTATTATGTTTAAGTGGTATGTCATTACAATGACGGAAGCAGTCTATCTTACTAGTCAAACACTCAGCTTTATTCAAACGAAAAGGATTGTTGCAACAATACAAGAAAAATATTCAGTGTAACTATGTTGTACATACTGTGTTCACGGCCATTATATTGTTGAACTTTGTGTAAAATGCGGTTACATTACCTGAGCAACTTAGAATTAAGTTATCGTATTTTCTAGTGCGTATAGTTAAAATAAGAGCATAAAATAGAATTACTGGTGCATGTATATGTGCTTGTAAATACACATTTAAACGTGTTTCTTTGAGGGATAGGTACATATAAAATATTCCAATAACATAAACATGTTCGATGAGAACAAGGTGATACAGCTTCACTAGCTGTATAACGTGTATGAATTGGACAAGTTTACCTACCCTATCACGATCCGCTCTTTTTCTGTGAAGCATACATATGTTCCTTTCAGCACCCAACGTTCAAAGGACACAGACAACGACCCTTGACCTCAAATTCATGGATATATTGCTTTCGACTTTTCTCTACCCGCTGCATGTATCCAACACTGAGGTTTGTTTGAGATCGCTGCAACACAGATGTCACAAATAATAAATATCGACTGAAGCGGATAGAATAACCTTGGCCTGTACACATTAATTTGTATACGAAACTGCGTAGATGGACGGTATTCATGCGATAAATGGGCTCGTCACGGCTGGGTAGTTATGATAAACACGTTAATATAGCGAAACATACCGATTCACAAGTACGATATCTGACTTATCACATGGTCTAATTCACAATGGCGAAAAAAAAGAGGCGGTGTAACGGTAAAAATATACTCCTGAGTAAAATAGACATGGAGTCAGTTTTTTTAAGCTTTGAAATGAAACCGACGAGCTGAAATCTTCCGATACTCCAGAGGTTACACTCATTCACGCCCTCTACACCCCTGGAATATGTCATGACACGTGGCTAGCTATTTGTTAGGTTTAAGGTAAAACAAACTGCCAAGTCACTAGGCTGAACACGTTACGTTGCAGCATGTTTTGTTTATGTTTATGTACATCAAAAGATCAAACTTGTCTTACTGTATCATCCACAAGAGGGCGCACGCTGAGCCTTCGATTTTGTAATGACATATAGACCTGATCGAGGTGCAACGAGCGTAATTGAGCGTATTCCCTGGAGTAATGAAGATAGGGAGCAGTGAAAAATTATCTCGTTCAAAAATTGGTCCCCGTAAGAGATTACTTTTGCACGTGTAACCTGTCGAAATGTTTTATATGAAAACTGACCCCTACCAAAGTCTTCGTAATATTAGCTCGCCAGTTAGAAAACTTTTAGACATTCGGGTTAACACAGCCCTAAAAACAACAGAAATTACATCTATTGATGGACAAATATTAACAATAAACATATATACTTTACATAATTTTTTAATAAATGATATGACAAGCAGGAACAAAAATCAAAAGTGAAAATGTGAGTAAATAACCGCTCAAATTAAAGAGTTATCTGTAAGCCTTAGATAACAAATACAGCCACGATGATTTATTTCAAAGAGGTTCATACTTAAAAAGTACTTGCAGAAGTATTTCAAATCATATTATGCATCTTCCAAATTTGTTTTGGCAGAGCTGTTATGTAAGAGCTGTTTTAAGATCCTTTCTGTATTCCTCTCTCTTCCTCGTCATTTGCATCATATCATGTAGACTGAAATCTAGTTTTGTTTTCGTTCCGTTGATAAAACAGTTTACAGATAATAACAATTCATTCATATACTAGCATTCAACGTATCAACCATAAATAAATTATCATACCTGATTGGCTCTTCAGTTTTTGTATCTTTCTTGGATCAAATCAAAGTAAAACCTTTAAGTGATAAAGATAAGAAATAAATCTTACACTTTAAATTCCTCCAGTATATCTCGATATCATCAAGAACCTGAATAATTCAAATGTTGTGATTTCTTGGTTTTCTTGTACATTTCTTCAATATTAAGACTCAGATTATCAACATACAGGTCTATTTATCTAGTCAAGTAAATCTACAAACTGAACTACGATGTCGCATCAAATATATTCTATGAACAATTCTCTAACTACATCTCTCGAAACAAAACAAAACAAACAAAAATCTACGAACATTTTTGGTCTTATAGCTTGACAATAATATTCTACACAATATGAATGGGAATGCATAAAAAATCATTTTTAATCAAATATCAGTTGGTCACGACTACTACTTTTGGCGCAAAATTAGCTAAACGCATACCTCGACTGTCCCGAGCTCAGCTTTTATATATCTGTCCATCGGNCCCTTGCCCCCCTGCCCCTAACCCCCATTACCACCACCACCCACCAAGGTCATGCTTTAAATTTAGTATGTACATCCCCTCATCATAATAAGGCAATGGAGCGACACTTGGAGAATGGAACTCTAAATAACTGATAGCAAATCAGTATTAATTTTGAATGACAGCTTTTAATTATCAGGTTTTGCACAAGAAGATATTTCTGATTGATTCATGATCTTATGTAGAAGGGGAGAGTTTTGGGTACAATACAAAAAGATTAGACGTTAAAGGATGAGTGTCTATAAGGCCCTTTTTTGGGCTCCGGTATATTCGTATTTTTACCTCCTTATTTTGTTCAAAGAAACTAAGATAAAACTTCGACCGAAAGTGGGTTTCTGTGGGTACCAAAAGGGGTAGGGTAAATCATTCATATAGTTCGCTGTTTTCAAAATGAGCTTAAATACCAAAATAATACCATTTCTGATTTTGAAAACATGTATAAAGTAGACAAGCATATATATGTAACAAAACGAAAAATGACAGAATTGTATTCGTCACTTAAAGATTATTTATATAAAAAGAAGGATTAAGTCACGGGGGGATTTTTGGTCATTTTCAATTGAAAACTAATTTGTTTTCTCAATTATTTCCTTTCTAATTAATATTTTGACTTGAAATTTACAATTTCACTCATTTAGTCGACTTACATAAATTGCATATTGACAACATACTTTCCTTTTGTTTTATACTGAGTTATGGTGTCTGAACACATCTCAAACTACGTTATTTCAAATATCTTTCAATTTTAAGTGAATTAAAAGGTGCATGACACCCTTTATATGCTATAAGTATAAGATGTTTATAGTAAATATTGTATATTATATGTATCATAAGATATTTGCTCAGCACTTGTGGCTTGAGCGACTCCCAGGTCCTGTGATGTTTTTTTAATTAGCAAAGTTAACTTACATATAAAAAATGACATTTGTCACCATAATTACAGTAAAATTATTTGTTTAATATATGAAGTTTGATTTGCTGCTAATATTTAGTCTCCTTGCCTCAAGGAAAGTATCTGATTTAATCGTTAAAGTTAATCGATTTCATTGTTTTATCAAGTGTTCTGCTTATTTCCAATGTATATCCGCTGATTGTACATAAAAGGCATTTGGGGATAAGCATTTGCTTGGCATAGATATTAATTATATGATAATATTTAGTTTGTAAAAGTTTCATATTTATCCCACAATGCCTTTTTACTTAAAAACACCTTTTCCTTTGATTTGGAGTACAAGGAATAAAGTGTATCTCCTTGCCTAACACCAAATATTTCCTGACAATACTAGTCTATAGTCAAAAGTCAGATAGTTTATGCTTTGAAAACGCAAAGAGAGACTAAGTTGTTCCTTAAAGTTAATGCTTGCAATTAATAGTTAATTCTTTTGTTGATTTCATACGGTTTATTTGTTACATTCAATGCTAGCTGCTACCCATATTATTACTTTTCTTCTCTTTTGTTACATTATGTTATCCATGGCATCGGTGTATGCTGTAAAAAGAGATCACCCATCTGACCTTTGTAACAAGACGAGACTTGTTTGCCTCTTCTGTATTATGTTGCTTCTGCTTTTTGCTGAGACAGTAAGGCGTTTGTATATTTAGACCAACGTTTTCTAACATATCAGTAAAGTCACAAAAACCACGGTCAACAATCAATATAGCTTTGCCATGGAAATCGAAGAGTTAAGGATTGAACACGCAACAAGTCACAATGAGTGTAATTTACTTCAGTGGAAACGGTAACTTCGAGCTGGGATGTACATGACTCATAAAAGGGTTTTCTACATACATTGAACAAAAGGTTAATAGTTTTTATTTAGCTCATAGGACAATTTTTTCTTTCAGATAGGTCAAAAGTTGTTCATCATATATTTTTGGAATGTTGGCAATGTGCCTCGTTTTACAACATACACTGATCATGATGGCATGCTTAATGTAATGTAACAAAAAGGGAAGAAAAATAATTAAGACATAATATGAGTGGCAGCTAGCATTGAATGTAACAAATATGCCGTATGAAATCAACAAAAGGATTAACTGTTAATTGCAAGCATTAACTTTAAGGAACAACTTAGTCTCTCTTTGCGTTTCCAAAGCTTAAACCATCTGACTTTTGGTCAGTGTAGCATGTCAAACGCCCCTCTTACTACTATAATACTCTTCTGAGCCTGTTTAATCCACATACATTCATATAGACTAGTGTAAAAGGAACGGGTTTCCACTTTAAAACCAACACCCAGGTTCGGTGATCTTGGGTCCATTGGGGTCTTATAAATTGATGAACATGAAGTATGGCAAATGAACATAGACTCAAGGATATAAACTTCAATACCTTTTATTAAACACAACAAGTGTAAAGAAATATCAGTACAATACACGATAACATATCTCACACCCTTACTCACACTATACAACACCGTTCATTTATACAAGCGGCTACAAGGCCTACTCCTATCAGCATAGACGACGGACTCTACGTTGGAATTCTATATAGACATGTGTACAGACTACTTTCTAATTCTAACACTAAACATTATTGCTGTCCCTACATTATTACCTAACGAGTCCTAGAGAGAAGAAGCGAAAGAGTGAGTCAGGCAGTCTTACGAGGACTTTACTTCTGACTGACGAGCTATAGAAAACCACCGCTTTATATAGACAGACACACGGCACTTTGCACGTGCAATAGTCGCGCAAAAGCTACTCGGAACACTTCCGGTTACGTAACTAGGTTCCGAATGTGAAAATAACAAGATGGACGACGAAACGTGGTGAACTGTCAATCGTAAATATCGAATGTTAAGTATCCGAATTATCTCCACTTTTACACGAGTATTGTCAGGAAAATATTTCGTGTTAGGCAAGGAGATGCACTTTGGTCCTTGTACTCCAAATCAAAGGAAAAGGTGTTTTTAAGTAAAAAGGCATTGTGGGATAAGCATGAAACTTTCACAAACTAAATATCATCATATAACTAATATATATGCCAAGTTACATGCTTATCCCCAAATGCCTTTTATGTACAATCAGCGGATACACATTGGAAATAGGCAGAACATTTGATAAAACAATGAAATCGGTTAACTTTAACGATTAAAGCAGATACTTTCCTTGAGGCAAGGAGACTAAAAATTACCAGCAAATCAAACTTCATATATTAAATCAATCATTTTACAGAAGTTGTGGTGGCAAATGCCATTTTTGATTCGTAAGTTAACATTGATAAGTAAAAAAACAAATCAGGACCTGGAACTCACTCCAGCCACAGGTGTTGAGCAAATAATATATGATATATATAATATACAATACTAACAATTGATATCTTATACTGAGAGTGTGTCCTGCACCTTTTAATTCACTCAATATTGAGATATATTTGAAATAGCAAAGTTTGATGTGTCCAGAAGCCATAACTCAGTATGAAACAGAAGGAATGTATGTAGTCAATATACAATTTATTTAAGTCTTTTTAAATGAGTAAAGTTATATATTTCAAGTCAAAATATTAATTAGAAAAGAAATTATTGAGAAATCAAAACACTTTTCATTTGTAAATTACCTAAAACAACCCCCTGTCTTAATCGTTCGTTTTATATAAACAATCTTTAAGTGACGATTACATTTCTGTCATTTTTCATTTTGTTACATATGCTTGTCTAATTTATACATGTTTTCAAAAACAGAAATGGTATTATTTTGGTTTTTAAGCTCATTTTGAAAACAGCAAACTATATTTATGATTTACCCTACCCCTTTTAGTACCCCCAGTGTAATGATCAGTAGAAGTCATCAATGCAAAGATCTTGGTTTTTTATTCAGGAGCACTGGAGCGTACAACATGATGGTACAAGATGGCAGCGAGCTCTCTCTCAACATGTGCTTTTTATACTAATATTAGAACCAATAAGGTTACGTAATAATGTCGGACCAAATATCCGGAATTCACATATATCATTACATCCCTTCACCAAGAATAAATGCACAATTTTTCTGATTTAACTTATAGCACTGAATATTGATTATCTTTATATGGAATTCACTGAAATCACTGTATCAATAAAGAGAATTAAAATATATAATGATGTTATTCAGTCTTTTTGATTTCTTCACTTTCACGTTTGAAGATAAAATGAACCTTTAATTAAAGTCCATACACTAAATCATATGAAATATATTGAACACAAATTTAAACTTTCAGTTAAACAGTTCAACAGAAATTAAAACTTTTTAACACTGTTCAATGAGTCTTTGTGGCCTATTGATAGTTCTTCCTGATTTGGTTCTACCAGGCTGTATAACTGGTGCCGGTTTGACTTCATCTTCATGATCAGAAACATGGGTCTGATCTGGTTCACATCTTTCACTTTCCTGTACTTTGATTACATCATCATCAGTTTTAACATCTGGTATCAACTTGAGATGTTTACGATTTCTACGAATCAAGTATGATCTTGGACCAACTTCGCTGACAACTGAAGCGCGATCTGACCAAGACTGTGGCTCTTGGATTCGAACCTGGTCCCCCGGTGTAAGTTTATCTTGAGACTTAACATGATTTCTACGATCATAGTAGTATTTCTGACGATTATTTTGTCCTTCACGCCACTTAATGACATCTGACATCCTGTCGACTCTCTTGACATCAACTCTAGCTTCTGGTAAGTTTGACTTGAGACGTCTACCCATCAACAGTTCAGCTGGTGATAAGCCATTGTCAAGGGGTGTGGTCCTATACACGAGTAATGCCATATGAATGTCTTGTTGACTTTCTTTACATTTTCTCATAATGTTCTTTACGGTCTGTACAGTTTTTTCTGCTAGTCCATTTGACTGTGGGTATCTGGGGCTACTGGTAACATGCTTGATATCCCATTCCTTCACAAAATCTTTAAATTCTTTACAGCTGTAACATGGACCGTTGTCACTGGTGAGTACTTGTGGTACACCATGGCGCGAGAATATGCTTTTTAAAGCATTGATTACAGATGTTGCAGTCTGATTAGGTAGCAACAGAACCTCCGGGTAGTTTGAGAAACTGTCACATGTCACAATGTAGTCTTTGCCTTCTAATGAGAACAAATCTGTTGACACATGTTCCCATGCTGATTTGGATACTGGTGTAGGGTTCAGTGGTTCTGCTTGCTGTTTCATCGCAAATTTCTGACACACATCACAGTTCTCAACCATGCTGTTTATCTCAAAGTTCATGTTGGGCCAGAACAGCAGTTCACTTGCACGTTTCTTGCACTTTTCTCTTCCAAGATGTCCATGATGTATTTTCTTCAGCATCTCACTTCGAAGTTTCAGCGGAATAACTATACGAGTTCCTTTGAATACAAGTCCATTAATCACTGTGAGTTCCTCACGGAAGTTCCAATAGGGAAACATATCAGACGTACAGTCATGTCTCTCATCAGGCCAATCATCAACTATCACTCTAGCCAATCTGTTCATAGTTCCATCTTGTTGTGTGGCTCTGCGTATTTCATCCAGTTTCGCATCCGTTACTGGTAATGATTTGTAGATGCAATCAACATACATTTCTACGTCATGGTTCATAGCTTTTGTTGAATCATCATGATCATCATTGACTGAAGCTCTGGAGAGAGTGTCTGCAGTATACATATATCTGCCAGGAGTATGTGATAATCGAAAGTCATACTTCTGAAGCCTTAATCTCATCCTCTGTATCCTTGGCGGACATCCATTAAACGCCTTTGCAAATATAGCGACTAGTGGCTTGTGGTCTGTTTCAACCTCAAATGTAGTACCGTAAACGTACTGATGAAAGCGCTCGCACGCAAAAGTTAAGGCTAATGCTTCGCGTTCTATTGTAGCGTATCTGCTTTCACACTCGGTGACTGTCCTTGAAGCATAAGCAACAGGTAACCATTCACTGTCATGTTTTTGAAGTAAGACTGCCCCTAGACCTGTCTGGCTTGCATCAGCTGATACTCGGATTTCTTTTGTAGGATCATAGAATTTCAGCACAGGCTCATTAGAGACTAAAGTTTTCAGCTCCTCAAAGGCTCTCTCCTGGGGTTGTTCCCATATCCATGCATTGTCTTTAACCAGTAATTTTCTGAGTGGTACAGCTCTGCTGGATAGGTCTGGTACAAATCTTGCTAGATAATTAATCATACCAAGAAATCTCTGTAGTGATTTTTTGTCATCAGGCCTCTATATCTCGACAATCGCAGTAACTTTCTTGTTGTCGGGCTTGATTCCTTCTGATGTTATAGTGTCACCCAGGAATGTTAGTTCTTGTACTCCAATCACACTCTTGTCAGGGTTGAGTTTGAGGTTCGATTCCCTCGCTACTTCAAGCACTTGTCTGACACGTGCAGCATGCTCCTCTACAGATGTTCCCCATATAATGATGTCATCCATGGAGGTGTCTACTCCTGAGAGATTTTCAAATAGTGTGTGTATATTTCTGTGATACATCTCTGGTGCGCATGAAATTCCAAAGGGTAACCTCTTGAACTGATATCTTCCAAAAGGCGTTATAAAGGTGCACAAATCTGAGCTGTCCTCATCTAGTTGTAATTGCCAAAAACCACTTGAGGCATCTAATTTTGAGAATACCTTGGCTCCAGCAAACTTAGACATAATTTCCTCCCTTGTGGGAAGTTTGAAATGTTCTCTCCTGATGTATTTGTTCAGGTTCCTTGGATCCAAGCAGAGTCTGAGTTTTCCATTGGGTTTGGGTACAATAACCAAAGCGCTGACCCATTCCGTAGGTTTTTCTACCTTTTCTATAACTTTCATCTCTACCATTTGATCCAGTTCCTTTTTTACTTGATCATGCTGCGCGAAAGGTAGTTTTCTACATGAATCAATTGTTGGCTCTGAATTAGGTTGAAGTTTAATCGAAACCTTTCCAGGTAGACAACCTAATCCTTGAAATACATCTGAGTAGTCTTCTTCAATGCTCTCCTTACTGAGTTGCTCTACTTTCACTTTCGGTTTCTGTATGTGATCAGTATTCACAATACTTTGTTTCCTTTCTACCGAGAGTACTAATTTAACCAGTCCCATAGCCTCACTGCTCTTTCTTCCAATGATGGGCTTGACATTTCCTGGACACACAATGAATAGGACTTTATATTTCTTGTTTTTATGCTTCACTTCGCACACACATTGTCCTACAGCCTCTATCTGTCCTGCGTTGTATGCCGTTAGTTTCACTTTCGTTTTGTGGATCCTTGGCTTATTTCGAAGTTTATCAAATTCTTCTTTTGGAATAATGTTGACATCGGATCCAGTGTCAATCTTCAGAGGTATCAAGTTTCCATGAACTTCTAGTGGTGCTAGCCACACATTTGATGTGACATATTCAACAGAGTCTATAAATAGCTCATGCTCATAATTCTCCACTGCATGTACTTGCTGAGTTGTCTTGTCTGTAGCTTTTTTCTGTTTAGACTTACAGGCTTTCGCAAAATGGTTTCTTTTCCCACATAATCGACACGTTTGACCTCTCGCTGGACATAAGTTTCCTCTATGTACCATCGCACAGTAAGAACACGTGGTTGATCTTGACTTCTGTCCATCTGTATGCTCGGTATTTACCTTTCGAGACGACCCCCGACCAGAATTTCTACCGGTTCCTCTAGATCTCGATTTACCTCTCGATCTGATGTAGTCAACGTCCTGTTCTTTATTTTCAGTTAGGGCTAATGTTTTCATGTGTTTCTCTGTCATGGATGCTGCTTTACACAAATCAATGCATTTTTGAAGACTCAGGTCACCTTCACGTAATAACCTCGCTCGAAGTCCATCATTCCGGATTCCTTCAACAATTTTGTCTCTTAAAATGCCATCTTTCAATTCACCAAATTCACAGTTCTTTTGCAAAATTCTCAAATCTGTTAGAAACTCGTCGAATGTTTCATCACTCTTCTGCGCTCTCGAGTTAAACACGTGGCGCTCGTAAGTTACGTTTTTCTTCGGTGAACAATAATTCGTAAATTTTTCTATGAGAGACGCTATTTTGTCCTGTTCATTTGCTTCAAATGTCATCGTATTAAAAATTTCAACAGCTGTCTCACCTGCCAGGGTTAGAAACATTGCACACTGTTTCTTTTCCGTCAGCTCATCTCCCGCAGTAGCGGTCATGTACAGTCTGTACTGTTGTAGCCATCTTCTCCAGTTCTCCGATACGTTGCCATCAAATGACAGACTCTTCGGCGTTGGTAGTTTGTTGTCCATGTTCTGACACCATGTAATGATCAGTAGAAGTCAGCAATGCAAAGATCTTGGTTTTTTATTCAGGAGCACTGGAGCGTACAACATGATGATACAAGATGGCAGCGAGCTCTCTCTCAACATGTGCTTTTTATACTAATATTAGAACCAATAAGGTTACGTAATAATGTCGGACCAAATATCCGGAATTCACATATATCATTACACCCAGAAACCCACTTTCGGTCGACGTTTTACCTTAGTTTTTCCGCATGTTATGCAATAGGACATCTTTGAAATAAATAGGGAGATGAAAATCCGAATATACCGGGGCCCAAAACGGGCCTTATAGACACTCACCCTTTATCCCGTGGCAATACACTGCCGGCCAGCTAAGTGACGTGTATTAGACTGGGATATTCGTGTCCAGGATCTAATGCACTCACTAATTTACATACCTGAAGTTACTCTTTAGAATGTTTAGTTGAACTGTGACGTTGTCATGTCATTTCTGGGTGACTGGGGTTGACCCTGTTGTGCGGTGTAGCGACTAGGTGTGCAGGCTAGGGTATAACTAATGGCTAGGGGGTTTGTAAGCTTATTTAGGACCCAGACCCAGGTGCGGGATCGTGTGTTAATTTAGTATATAAGTCATAAGTGTGAGTCAAAGTGCTTCTCATCTGTAAATATTCCATCCTCACGTTAATAAATATTGTTTACAGTTTATTTGGATCCTATTATCTCTTCTTTAGCCGACAGATTTCGTACGTTGTGACCTACCAAACCACGGTTGACAACAAAGGGCGATGCGGGACTCAGGGACACACTAAATACAGATTACGTGCGTGATTTGCCCGGAGCCCCGACTCGTCCTATTACAATTATTTTCTCAAAACGTCATTAACAACAATGACGGGGGCAGGCTAGCTTACTAGTCAATCACTAAGTTATCTTCAAACAAAAAGGATCAATAGAAGAATGCAAGACAGATGTTCAGAGTAATGGTGTTGTACAGATTGTGTTTACTGCCATTATATCGTAGAACATAGCGTAAATTAGGCGGGTCAACTTAACAAATAATCGTGTTATCTGATCGATATACTGAAAAAAGGGTATAATCAAAAGGCTACTGGTTCATGTATATGTGCTTGTAAATAAACATAAAAACGGGTTTCAATGAAGGATCTGTACATATCAAATGTTCCAATAACATAAACCTGTTCGATATGAACAGGGTGCCACAGCTGTTTCGCCGTTGGTGTAAACATACAGCACTGATTATGTAATGTGTATGAACTGGACCGGTTTACCTACCCCGTCTTAATCCGCTCTTTTTCTGTGAAGCATACATATGTTCCTTTCAGCATCTCGACGTTCAAAGGACACAGAAAACGACCATTGAAATCAGATGAACGGGTGTATTGCTGATCGCTGCAACACAGACTGCACTTGTAATGAATATCGACCGAAGCGAATGTAATAACCTTGGCCGGTACGAATTCATGATCATTCATGTGTTTGAAGGTCTTTTAACGGTATTGTACTAGTCATTATAAATACACATGACAAAGTTGATATAGCGATACATACCAAATCACAAGTACGATATCTGACTTACCACACGGTTTAATTCACAATGGCGAAAGTACAGTAGCGCTGTAAATAGACATGCGGTCAGTTTTTAACGTGAAAATCAAACCGGGGTTTGGTGGGTGGGTGGGTGGGTGGGGGTAGTGTAATCTTCGATATTCCAGGGATTACGTTCTATTACGCCCCTTGGCACCCCTGGAATATGTCATATCACGCGGCTAGCTATTTGTTAGGTTTCAGGTAAAATAAACTGTCTAATCGTAAGGCTGAAACCATTATGTTGATTCAGGATTCTTTGATGTAAATCAAAAAAACACACCAGGCTTGCTGTATCATCCACAAGCTGGCGCACGCCGAGTCTTCGATTTTTGCCATGACATAATATAGGTGTGCAGAGAGCGTAAGTGATGGTAAGCATTGGAGTATTTAGGATTGGGAGTTGAGAAAATCTGACTCTCTCTTTTACATTTAAAATGAACCCTGTAAGAGGTTACTTTTGCACGTGGAGACTGTCGAAAATACACTTTCAACCAAAACTGGAAAAAATCTTTTTTCCATTTGGTGCGTAAATCTCAAAATGGCGACGGCCTCACGGTGTGTATGTTTACACATCACATTTTACGTTGGGAACGAGGTGGACGTCGCACTGATGCTGTTCGGAACAGTCTCAGTGTTGGGTATATCAACTATTTGTTTCCCCCTCTACGGACACTGTTACGAGGGACAGGTCCTGTATGCTGTATTTTTGGGTTTATACAGTGGGAGTTGCTTCCCGTTGTTGAATGGACTGAGTTTACGACTGGTTGGGCTGCGACATCTGGCTACGGCGGTGAGCATCGAGATGTTTTCCGTTGGTCTAGGGATATATAGTTACGGTTAGCCATACATATCTCATTCCATATACACTGTAGTTCATTTATATATTTTGTTAAAAGTACTACAAAAGTCAAGAAGAAATATAAGCAGTTTCTGGTTGGCAATATAATCCTGCAGACTGTAGGGCATACACATGAGAACAAATAGTGACCCTGTTCTAGCCGATATTTTTGGATTTTTTTTAATAAGAAGCTGAATTTATTGATGAGCTTGTCAGCATTGGTAACACAACCCTACCCAATCCTTCAATTTCACATACAGATATATTGACGATTTGCTGTCTTTGAGTTACAAGATATGTATCGACCACATCGATCGTATATATCCTCCAGAGGGTATTCCCTATTCATACTAATTTAAGACGTCACGTCAACAATACATTTACCCCCGAAACCACAACAATACCGATAGAGAAGGAGAAAAAAATCAAATCTTCGGGGAAGCCTCCTGTTTTGCAACTTAATAATCTTTCCCCTCGGGAGGAAAATCCCTATCGCATCCTCAAGTAGAGGTAAGATACACGAGTATTAAAAATGTGTAAGAGCTTTAAGAAAAAAAATGAAAATACCTGTTCTACCTACCAGAGAACTTACATTAGTTACGAGGTTAGAGGGTCTCCCCAGGCCATTTAGCTGATACGGAGCCGTATCAGCTTCAGGTAGAAATCCTCCCTACCGTATCACCTTAAGGTCATTGGAGTGTATTGATAAACGGAAATAGAAAGTACATCCCTATTTGAAAATCCGATGAAGGGAGTCAGTATCACAATTTCCGGTTATTATAAAGTTTAATATTAAACTGATGAATATTATATGTTTATTATTGACAGAACAGTGTGTTCTCTAAATATTAAAGTATTTCAAAGCAAATTCATTCAGGTGTTTTTTATCAATGAGTCACATGTGTCCATTTTTCTGTACTTAAGGAAACCGGCTACCTATTTCACTACTGTGAAGTTTTTCAAGACAGATAACTCTTACATGCAATTACTATGTGTATATGGTTTTATTAAAAAATGTCAATTTTTAATCGTTTATAGATAATTTATTTTACACAATTTCAGCATTTATTAAATTGATATTAATACTAATATATGACAACCTATATTTTTATTGACATTTAAAATCCTTAAAATTCTGACAACCTATATTTTTTTTGTGGCAGAAAATTTTCTTTACTTCAAAGCAATATAACTACAAAATTTGAAGAAATTCTACTGAGAAAAGGTGACACAATCCTATTACCTTAAACTTCAAACCGTATCACCTTGTTATTTGTACTGAGGGGGTCTTTCACACAGGAATTTGACACTGAGTAGATACAAGGCTGCCCCATGTCCAGCAATGACCTCACTGTCCATTGCAAGGTGGCGTGTGCCTCAGGGGGTCTGTAACTAGTGGGGGAGAGGGATCAGAAGACAAGTCCACAGGTGTCCATCAAGCGTGCTCACACTCGAGCATAAATAAATTATCACCGGGTCCTCTTAACATGTTCAATAGGTGATTAACTTGAGGAAACAACCGTAAGACTTGAAAAACAAACACTTGATACGGCTATTATGAATTTATTTACTCACATATGATTGCATTTGACAACGCTGAAACAGCGTGTGTATTAAGTGATTGATGGTCGCCATTTTGGATTGTGTACAAAAGTACAAAACGGAAAGCGGAATGAAAATCCGGATTAATTATTTTAATGGAAGAAGGGCCGAAAAAAATAAGCTGTTTTAATATTTGAACAAATTTACTGACAAAAAGTGTTTAATAGTTTTAGAAGATATATTATTACTGCAAATTTACGCTGAACATTTTCTCTTACCATAATACATTAATAGTAAATGTAAGATCACATTTCTCATGGATTTTTCACCCTTTATGTAGCATTAAAAACTTTTACATGTTTCCTTCTTTAAATACTTTTAACTGAGGATAAAAATGTAAAGAAAAAACCCATATGTCATATAAATTATTCAATGTACAAAACCCATATACCTTTCAATATTTATTTTTTTATCTTTTTATATAATTTCTAGACAATTATATTGCTGAAATCATAAGGAACATATTGTTTGTTTCTTTTTTTGTTTGTTTTAAAATTCACCAAACTTGCTTATTTAAAGAGACAGAAACTAAATATAGGGGCCATACATGATGACCTATCGTGTAAAATGACGTTTTTATGTTCATATATTGCATTGCTATCTTTGTTTTCAGGGCAAAGCATTATAAAAGTGTAATGTAGATTTCCAGCTTTAATAAGACCAAATACTAATAACCTTTTTTTTATTTATTTTTTATTTTTTAAATAAGACATACACCAGAGAATAAAGGGTAAATATCTGCATACACCATAGGGACCCCTCGGATAATCTCAAACTCCGGCCAAGTCTGACAAGGAAACAAAGTACTGCACCTAACGGAAGCAGAGACGTTTCCCTACTGTCGGGCTCAACCGGCAGTAAGAGACCCGAGGTACATAACAAATATAATATATATACCTCCCTATAAGAACAGGAATATATTCAATAAATACACTTTACAAATAGACAAATATTTTTCTTTTTTAAGTACATATATACATTAATATAAGCCACATTGGCCAATTTCGAGTCCCCTCAACGACACAAAAACATTAGTAAAGATCAACAATCACAGATACAACATCCAGCAAGACACACCATTTCGGACCAAGGAGTCGTCTCCAAATTACACCACAAGATAAGGATAGGATAGAATAGACGACTCCAAACCACCCCCCGAGGGAAGGCAACTTCCCTCACGCCGACTGAACACTGACTTCCGTCAGTGAGATGAAACCCGTAAGGGCGGATTCATGTAGGCGCGAAACCCGTCATCCATCCATCCATTCCAGCTTTCCTGTGATTATCTTGTGAAACGTAATTCTCTGATACACTGTATCAGATTGCCACAGGTACCATAAAGGACACTTACACGTAAAAACTCTTAAAACACTTAGTTGAATTATAAAAAGGACAAAGAGTCCTGTCATTTATAACTCTGGTTAAAAGCAAGTAATTACGTTAACGTGATACGCATGATCATATCATCTTTGTGACATTTCAATGTTTTCATTTTTTTTCTATACGATAGGACTGCTTCTCGACAACGGTGGGACGTATGACCAGTGTTTCATTGTCACAGGTATTGTACTATACTGCAAACAAAATTCTCCCATGTGTGCGTATGAACAGAATTGATTTAAGTAGAAGGTGTCAACAACAATCTCTATTGTGTACATGTTTTCTAAAAGGATGCAAGTAAAAGAGGAAGGTTAAGCTTTCAATTTGAGAAGAGGCATGCACTTTTTCGTTTGTTTAGAAGAAACCAAATATGACAGTGATTAGAAATAAATAAGATTTTTATAAAAACAAAATCAAAAATTAGTGTTATATAGGTCATTGTCGACAAGTTTTGTTTATATTAAATAAAATAAATCACGTATGTAATATTAATATTTTTCAGTTTTAAAATATCCATTAAATTTGTAATGCATGTATAACAAGTTTTAGGTAGGTCAAATGAAATTTGTAATATAAAGTCCTACCGCTTAGCTTAATATTTCGTTTTAATATCCCTCATTTTTGTTTTTAATATTTAAGATATCTAAGAAAGCGTTTCCCTTAATTTATAATAAATTTACAGTCATCATAAAAACAATTTTTTGTAGGATAAAAATGCATTGGAATCTGCTTTTATTTAACTACACTATATATATTATGTTTACCAATGCTTATTACGAGTATCAGTTTAGTTTCAACAGTAATACAGTTTATCTTATGAACACATTTTCAGAGAGATGGAAACAATTGAGCTTAGAAATTTAACTTATCCCTGTTGTTATTTACATCAAGCACACGTTTTCAAAGATGACATTTGTGTGCACACAACTCTGCTCATTGTATGTGTATGTCTTTATCAGATTGTTGATACATGTTATTTCCTTGTTATATCATTATTATGCTGTTGTATCTAATTATATTTCAATAAATCTAGCTTTCTGCTTTTTACCTGAACGTTTTCTAGATTATCTATCTGTTATGTTGATCCAAAGGTTTATGATATAAACCACCCGTCGTAATTATACCGTGTGTAATATATAACAATATCTGTACAACTCGTAGTAATGGATATGTCTTTACATTGTGATCCAGGTACTCGTATCAGCAATAGACCATTTGTCACTATGACCATGTCCAGATTATGGGGCTGTTGACCAGCAACATCGGAACATTCTATTTTTTTTAAGTAGGTGAGGTGGTGGAGTGGTAACAGCTGCGGATATTTCTAGACAATGTGATTGGTTTCAGTAGGTCGTGAGTTTGAGTCCCGGACGGGGCACAAGTCATAAAGTTGTCATCCTTCGTCATTTATGTTTCCATTAAATTTTGTTTATATATTGTATCTGTATGATAAATATATATATGTATGTATGATAATAATGTTTGTTGTCGTAGGTTTCATCATATTAGGTGGAGCTTTGTTCACTATGGCCAGTGAGTTTTTCCGAACAAAGACGAGGATCTTCTGAATTATCATGAGATACCGTATATATATATATAACTACAAGATATGAAAACATCAACAAGTATGACTGGATCCATTAGAGCCGCTGTCAACATATGAGAATGAGTCACCAACTATAAAGGAGTCACCACGAACAGTTGTGACAATGACTCACAAACTATAAAGGAGTCAACGCGAACAGTTGTGACAATGACTCACAAACTATAAAGGAATCACCACGAACAGTTGTGACAATGACTCACAAACTATAAAGGAATCAACGCGAACAGTTGTGACAATGACTCACAAACTATAAAGGAATCAACGCGAACAGTTGTGACAATGACTCACAAACTATAAAGGAATCAACGCGAACAGTTGTGACAATGACTCACAAACTATAAAGGAATCAACGCGAACAGTTGTGACAATGACTCACAAACTATAAAGGAATCAACGCGAACAGTTGTGACAATGACTCACAAACTATAAAGGAATCAACGCGAACAGTTGTGACAATGACTCACAAACTATAAAGGAATCAACGCGAACAGTTGTGACAATGACTCACAAACTATAAAGGAATCAACGCGAACAGTTGTGACAATGACTCACAAACTATAAAGGAATCAACGCGAACAGTTGTGACAATGACTCACAAACTATAAAGGAATCAACGCGAACAGTTGTGACAATGACTCACAAACTATAAAGGAATCAACGCGAACAGTTGTGACAATGACTCACAAACTATAAAGGAATCAACGCGAACAGTTGTGACAATGACTCACAAACTATAAAGGAATCAACGCGAACAGTTGTGACAATGACTCACAAACTATAAAGGAATCAACGCGAACAGTTGTGACAATGACTCACAAACTATAAAGGAATCAACGCGAACAGTTGTGACAATGACTCACAAACTATAAAGGAATCAACGCGAACAGTTGTGACAATGACTCACAAACTATAAAGGAATCAACGCGAACAGTTGTGACAATGACTCACAAACTATAAAGGAATCAACGCGAACAGTTGTGACAATGACTCACAAACTATAAAGGAATCAACGCGAACAGTTGTGACAATGACTCACAAACTATAAAGGAATCAACGCGAACAGTTGTGACAATGACTCACAAACTATAAAGGAATCAACGCGAACAGTTGTGACAATGACTCACAAACTATAAAGGAATCAACGCGAACAGTTGTGACAATGACTCACAAACTATAAAGGAATCAACGCGAACAGTTGTGACAATGACTCACAAACTATAAAGGAATCAACGCGAACAGTTGTGACAATGACTCACAAACTATAAAGGAATCAACGCGAACAGTTGTGACAATGACTCACAAACTATAAAGGAATCAACGCGAACAGTTGTGACAATGACTCACAAACTATAAAGGAATCAACGCGAACAGTTGTGACAATGACTCACAAACTATAAAGGAATCAACGCGAACAGTTGTGACAATGACTCACAAACTATAAAGGAATCAACGCGAACAGTTGTGACAATGACTCACAAACTATAAAGGAATCAACGCGAACAGTTGTGACAATGACTCACAAACTATAAAGGAATCAACGCGAACAGTTGTGACAATGACTCACAAACTATAAAGGAATCAACGCGAACAGTTGTGACAATGACTCACAAACTATAAAGGAATCAACGCGAACAGTTGTGACAATGACTCACAAACTATAAAGGAATCAACGCGAACAGTTGTGACAATGACTCACAAACTATAAAGGAATCACCACGAACAGTTGTGACAATGACTCACAAACTGTAAAGGAGTCACCACGAATAGTCTCAACAATGACTCACAAACTGTAAAGGAATCAACGCGAACAGTTGTGACAATGACTCACAAACTATAAAGGAGTCCCCACGAACAGTTGTGACAATGACTCACAAACTATAAAGGAATCACCACTAACAGTTGTGACAATGACTCACAAACTGTAAAGGATTCAACACGAATAGTCTCAACAATGACTCACAAACTATAAAGGAGTCACCACGAACAGTTGTGACAATGACTCACAAACTATAAAGGAATCACCACTAACAGTTGTGACAATGACTCACAAACTGTAAAGGAATCACCACGAACAGTTGTGACAATGACTCACAAACTGTAAAGGATTCAACACGAATAGTCTCAACAATGACTCACAAACTGTAAAGGAATCAACGCGAACAGTTGTGACAATGACTCACAAACTATAAAGGAGTCGACGCGAACAGTTGTGACAATGACTCACAAACTATAAAGGAGTCGACGCGAACAGTTGTGACAATGACTCACAAACTGTAAAGGATTCAACACGAATAGTCTCAACAATGACTCACAAACTATAAAGGAGTCACCACGAACAGTTGTGACAATGACTCACAAACTATAAAGGAGTCACTGCGAACAGTTGTGACAATGACTCACAAACTATAAAGGAATCAACGCGAATAGTTGTGACAATGACTCACAAACTATAAAAGAATCAACGCGAACAGTTGTGACAATGACTCACAAACTATAAAGGAGTCACCACGAACAGTTGTGACAATGACTCACAAACTATAAAGGAGTCACCGCGAACAGTTGTGACAATGACTCACAAACTATAAAGGAGTCACCACGAACAGTTGTGACAATGACTCACAAACTATAAAGGAGTCAACTCCAGCAGGTTAACGATTGCCAAGTAATGTCAGTGATTTACAACACGTGAAAGTTTCTAATTTGGACAAACATTTACAAATCATTTTGTTATCAATTGAAACAATGACTTATAATGCCCGAAAACATGACTCAAAAACTATGAATGTTTCCGCTTGAAAAATTGCTAATAAAAGATGAAGGACTCAAAAACATTAGTTAAAACTCGCCGGAGTAATTTCATTTCTCTCATAATAGCACAATAAACGTTTTCCTCGAATTAATGCCAAGTGAAGCATATTTGATTAGTTTATGAAACACTCATTGGAGAGACCACTGCGAATTAACCCTCACATTTAAAGACTGAGGTTAAACAGGGTACAATTAAAGGATAACCATTTTCTGTACAGCAGTTATGTCTCAAAGTCAACAAATTAAATGTCTAAGACATCGTGAATAGTTCTTTAAACATGTTAGACAAATAATATAATATCTTACATGGGTGTGATCAGCAGAGAGGCAAATATCAACCCGAGTGTATGAGTTTGAGAGTTTGTCCACGAACCACACCATACTTGTAATGCTCTACACGTGTTCATATGCTCGTATTCCATGATAGGTACGCATGAGTACAATTTTACAACAACTGTACTGTAATATGTCAGTTAATATCTCTTATAACAAGAACAAAAGATAATTCGTTTAACACAGTTACAACAAAGTTACGTCATTTGGTGGATATTTGTCATAACTTCATAGCGCGTGTATTTCCCAACATTTCACATTGCTATATAACTTAAGGAATTATTCAAACCAAAAATGTAAAGCAATGGTTCGAGAATGAATACAATTTTTAGATTTAAATGCCGCGAATGGGTGACAGACAATCATATTATTTTTTGACGTACAGTCAACGTTCGGATAAAAACAACGGTTTTAAAAAAAAGCCATATTTCAAAGACAATGCTTTTTCGTTCAGTACTCAAGGTTACGTGTACTTATGTCACGAGTAGAAATGTATTGATTTCGTTGATTTTTTTGCATAATTTACGGAGTTCGCACGTGGTATCCTTCAATTGTTGATAGCTGTAGGGGGCTCATGATTAAAACCGCTGTTCTCGATAGGTTTGACACAAGTCTTCGGATTCGCACTTGCTACAAAAAGGATTTTTTATGTAATTAGATTCAGAAATGCAGAAAATTGTATCGCTCAGTGGGTAAATTGTTCTCGGTGATTTAAAGGCGAGACACTAATCATTTACACTCTTTGCTTATTAAAAGAAACAAACGTTTTCGAAAGCTTGCAAAATAGGGTTTCAATTCCTGTTTGTGTTCAAAACAAACTTAGACTTTACCAAAAAACTGTTAATGAAGAAGGTGTACGGATTTATCATCCTACCCCTTATTTAGGATTTTATTCCTATTAAATACGTTGAATCTCCTTTCATCAAAGGTATGCTACAAAAGTAATTGTCATTTTAAGAAATGTAAGATAACAACGTGATAACGGTCTGGATCGTGAGGAGGTTAAAAAGTCAATCTCTCTATTCAAAAGCTTTCTGTAGGTAACTAGATTCGGAAATACAAAACTATTTCTCTCTCTGGGTAAGTTTTTTTCAGCGGTTTAGAATTGGACCACCGCTCATTTAACTCTTTGCTGACAAAGGAAGCAGACGTTATCGAAAGCTCGCAAAATCATTTTTGAATTCCTGTTTGTGTTCAAAACAAACTTAGTCTTTATCAGAAAAGTATTTATGAAGAAGATGTACGGATTTATTATCCTATCTTGAAAATCCGTACAGATATAATTGCTCTGTTAACCATCAATGATACATTCGCAAAGACCGACTGAGGTGTCTGTTTGTGTTATCGTGCATGTAGCATGGGGGGGGGGGGGGGGGGGGGTATTAATTGTCTTTAACGTACATTTGTATTGTATGTCGTTTTATTATTTTTCTTAAACGAAACACGAAAACTAACACCCCATCCCCAATTCTCTCTTTTCTAAACCATGGTGAAGAAGACTTATAAAAGTCAGCGTTGATTGATTAAAAACACACAAGAGCTTGTATAACTGATACAATGCTGATATAATTTTTATTTAGGATTTTGTTTCTGTTCAATACCCTTGATCTCATTTCTTCAAAGGTATGCAATACATGATATGATCCTTAACTTGTTCTGACCATCGAGGTGGAAAAACAGATAGTAGAGTTTTGTATGGGTTATTATTAATGACATATATGTATGCTGATAAAATACGTATTCATATCACTGTTGAAATGGCCTCTTATTTATTTATAGAAAGGAGACTGAAATACTAGTCGATGCTCATTATCGTAGTAAACATCGCTTGATATCAAAGGGATTTGCTTGCAACAGTTTAAACTATGTTGTTTAACTGTCAAATTCAATAACGATAATGAGCCTCGACACAAACAGGTATAGTTAAACTTTACATTTCAGTTGAAACACACAAAATGAAACACTGGTTTATGTTGAACAAGTAGTTCTCATACTACTTGATGAATATAAACAGTGTTTCATTCGTGTCTTACAACTGAAATGATGGTGTTAAGTGAATACGTCAGCAGATATCATCGAAAATACAAATTCACAATAAAATTTGAAACGTTTATTTGTACATTTACAACTACAGCGAAGTTTGAAGGCAAAGAAACATACTGAAATATATACCATATTACATGAGACATGTATATCATGTTAAGAACATTTCATAGTTTGTTATTATTTTGCTTATACTGTCAGCAAGCACACACTCTTCAGTTCAAAGACTGTTTGATAAATAAGTAAGAGTCTAGTATAAACTGCATGTTTTCAGGTTGAGGTAGTATAACACTTACTACAGGGTACCATTTATTAGTTTGAGTAATTACAGGACTTGACGCAGCTAGTGTCCTTTGCTTCCAGCACGTCGGTTGTCGACATTTCCTTGTTCGTTGCCGTTGGGTAAAGGGGTTTCGTTCAACAAATCGATCTTCTTGGACGTCAAAAGACTAACAAACAAGTATAGAAATATGTTTAACATATGTTTTTATTTGTAACTTTTCATTACATAAAATTCGTTACATTATATATATTACTTTTGTTGCAGCGATCACTTGAAAATGGCAGTTATGTGTTGATACATTGCGTAAAATTCTTGATGTATACAGCCGGAAGTAAAGCCTCTGTGAATTTAAGGACAAAGTTCATTTTCTGAAGTCGAGGTTATGCGAAGAACGGGTATTTCGCTTAAAAGTAAAGGAGGGATAATGACAAGGTAGGTCAACTGGTGATACTTATTTTGCTCGATCTTATCTATGTTGTTAGTTCATCATTAGATGCTTAATTGTTTATATCTAAATACATACATTTGTACAAGTAGCATTCTGCAAAGACTCTTTTTATAGAAAAGAATATACTTGAAGTTATTCGTTACGTTGCTCGGGTATGTTAGCCACACATAACATTTTATTGTTTCTCAATATAATGAACTTTTTTCAGATGGATTAAGCCGGTTCACAATATATTGAAACTTCCTTTTGCCCTTTTCGTTTGATTAAAACGGAGTGGAATGATTAGCTTGTATAGCTAGACACCCCGTCATATGTTTTATAACACATTTAGACATTTTGTCCAACGATGCGTGACAAATCTGTGAACAAATGTCCATATGTTCCGTATTGAGAAAAATAAACACCCGCTTTATCATCGTACATAACACTTGTGTAGATGTAGACAGCATTCAAAACAATTGGAACGTTTTGGTCGGAACTAAAGGCAAATACGTTTGTACTTGGATCTGAAGAGACACCAAAAACTACAACAAATCAGCAGAACCTAAAAAATCATGTCAGGCGAGATCTGATAATTCTACGCTCTGGGTCATAAAAGCTAAAACTGCTAAAACAGTTGTGTGTATAGTTCAACACTCCAAGTGCCGCTCTCATTGGAGCGAACTTAGATGACAGGTTAGCGACAGGCTAATATAAATTAATGTATCTTAATTAAAGCGGAGTGAAAGACACCCGGTTTACAAATTCATTTAGATATGATATACCTTGTTTTAAGACGAATGCATTTTATTCAAGCAATATACACACATGTGTACACATGAAACGAGATACTCCGGGGTATTGTGTTCTCGCCAGGAGTTTTCTTTTATAGCAACCTCAAAAGTCGTACACTTACTAAATATGCATCATATAATAGGCGTTACACCCGATCCCAGGCAGAATAAGTGGGCCTCTCTTTGTTTACCATTTCTGTCATCAGTGTAAAATACGTAAATCAAACTATATAGTATTTTACAACGTGATAAAGCTCAAAAGTGTCTTGGTCTAGTTTCTTTCTTATCGTCCTCATCTGTCTGTTTAATAAATTACTTTAAGCTTTTATTACGGTTTATACGAGAACTACATCAACGAGATTAGTATCGTTGATGATTCATTGGCCATGTTTCCGTCGAATGCTTGTTGTGACTTAAAGAATCAAAATATTTGAGAAAATGGGATTTAAATTCGATATATTTGAGGATCACTGTCCCACTGCAGGCGAAACAATCACGAATTATTTGATTAAACATATGACTGGAATGGTCCAGCATTATGTTCCCGATCTAGCCCTGTTACAGTTTTGCTCTCAGAAAACTTTTATCGATTTATCAGTTGCTCTTAAAAATCACATGTTCGGGTTTTTGTTCAGGAATAAGATTTCAATATATTGCAATGCCGTAAAAAAAAGTTTCGAATTATCGGTTGCATTTCTTTTACATTAGTATGGAGAGATTTCTTCTCGTCATATTTCAAAAAATTGCTGAAATGAATTTATTTAAATGTTTCCAATCGTAATAGACAAATATGGATTTTGAAAGCGTAAATATTGACACAAGTTGTCTTAGAATGCAAAAAGAGAAAGTGTCGTATTGAAACAAGAGATCACAAAGACAAGCTCGTTTTTGCTCAACGAACCTGTGAAAGGCCAACCACCTGAACGGGTGCATCACTCGATTGAAATAAATGTTACAGCGGGAGGCCATCGGAATATGACTTTTATAACAAATCGAGCAGGCCCATCGTATTGACTTTTCCAAGTAACCTTCTTGCTGCAACGTGTTTATAGTTTAAACGTCTACAAAATGGTTTTCTGGTGATGGTATTTGTAACGTTAAAAAGGGTGGTATTCTGTATATGTCACGGAAAACTTGAAACATGTATTTGTCATTTTCTTGACCTTAAGAATCATTCATGAGACTTGATTTGACGAAATGGTCATATGGTGTACCAGAATGTTTATATTGTTGGTTGTTTGCAGGTACAAACACACTTTTCATGTAATTGTGTCCTTTTTCATATTTCTTACTATTGGTCTGAAATATCTTTATCAACTTATATATTTTGTAAAAAAAGTTTTTTTTTAATTTTGCTAAGTTTCCTAAATATTGGCTATATTTCCTGCGCCAATTTGTTATACAACAGATACATCTTGGATAGCTGATCTCACTTCAAGCGTCATATGCTATATTTATCGCGGTCTGTATGTCCCAGCAACGTTGTGGCTTAAGTCATCAAAAGATATTAATTTGTGGAATTCTTGTGATACGCAAATTCAAACTATGATATGAGATTTGTAGTATTAAAAAAAAGATCATTTAAGTTATTGTAGGGTGACCTTAACAAAGCCAGATCGAGGCTGGGCTTGGGTGGTACTAGGAGCCTCGTTTGGAGCTATGGTTGTCAATGGTTGTCTAGGACAGGGAATTGGGGTTGTTCACCTCGCTCTACTTGAGAATTTCAACGAGAACAACATGCGCACTTCACTGGCTGGCTCCTTGTTCGCGGCGACGCAGTCATGCGGAGGTCAGTACAAATACGCTAAAAGGTGTTTTATATGAACTATTCACTCCATCACCAGAAACAGTTTTGTCAAAGTAGCTTCAACAAACATGATTATATAAGCAATAAAACAAAACACAGTTATAGTTTACACTTTAACTGAATCTTTATTTCCAGTGCAGTGCAGCACAATACAGTAACAACTTGTCAACCACAATATCGAGATCAATACAGAGAACAAAAACAAACCAGTTTCAAAACACAGAAAAACATATTCAAGAGCCTGGACACATGAAGGCAAAATATACCACAGTATCAACACACCAGGGTTAAGTATTTCATAGCGCCAAAACAAAAGGGCAAACTATACCAAAGCGTCAAATAACAAGGGCAAACTATATCACAGGGTCAACTCACAAGGGCAAAACAAACCACAGCGTTAAATAATAAGGAAAATTAAACCACAGTGTCAACACACAAGGAAAAGATATACCAGAGTGTCAACAAACACAAAAACAGAGTATCAACACACAAGCCCAAATATACCACAGTGTCAACACACAAGACCAAATATACCACACAAAAAACAGTGTATCAACACAAAAGACCAAATATACCACAGTTTCAGCACACAAGACCAAATATACCACAGTGTCAACACACAAGCCCAAATATACCACAGTGTCAACACACAAGCCCAAATATACCACAGTGTCAACACACAAGACCAAATATGCCACAGTGTCAACACACAAGACCAAATATACCACAGTTTCAGCCCACAAGACCAAATATACCACAGTGTCAACACACAAGACAAAATATACCACAGTGTCAACACACAAGACCAAATATGCCACAGTGTCAACACACAAGACCAAATATACCACGGTGTCAACACACAAGACCAAATATACCACAGTGTCAACACACAAAAAACAGAGTATCAACAAACAAAAACAAAATATACCACAGTGTCAACACACACAAAAACAGAGTATCAACACACAAGACCAAATATACCACAGTGTCAACACACAAGACCAAATATACCACAGTGTCAACACACAAGACCAAATATACCACAGTGTCAACACACAAGACCAAATATACCACAGTGTCAACACACAAGACCAAATATACCACAGTGTCAACACACAAGACCAAATATACCACAGTGTCAACACACAAGACCAAATATACCACAGTGTCAACACACAAGACCAAATATACCACAGTGTCAACACACAAGACCAAATATACCACAGTGTCAACACACAAGACCAAATATACCACAGTGTCAACACACAAGACCAAATATACCACAGTGTCAACACACAAGACCAAATATACCACAGTGTCAACACACAAGACCAAATATACCACAGTGTCAACACACAAGACCAAATATACCACAGTGTCAACACACAAGACCAAATATACCACAGTGTCAACACACAAGACCAAATATACCACAGTGTCAACACACAAGACCAAATATACCACAGTGTCAACACACAAGACCAAATATACCACAGTGTCAACACACAAGACCAAATATACCACAGTGTCAACACACAAGACCAAATATACCACAGTGTCAACACACAAGACCAAATATACCACAGTGTCAACACACAAGACCAAATATACCACAGTGTCAACACACAAGACCAAATATACCACAGTGTCAACACACAAGACCAAATATACCACAGTGTCAACACACAAGACCAAATATACCACAGTGTCAACACACAAGACCAAATATACCACAGTGTCAACACACAAGACCAAATATACCACAGTGTCAACACACAAGACCAAATATACCACAGTGTCAACACACAAGACCAAATATACCACAATGTCAACACACAAAAAACAGAGTATCAACAAACAAAAACAAAATGTACCACAGTGTCAACACACACAAAAACAGAGTATCAACACACAAGACCAAATATCCCACAGTGTCAACACACAAGACCAAATATACCAAAGTGTCAACACACAAGACCAAATATACCACAGTTTCAACACACAAGACCAAATATACCACAGTGTCAAAACACAAGACCAAATATACCACAGTGTCAACACACACAAAAACAGAGTATCAACACACCAGACCAAATATACCACAGTGTCAACACACAAGACCGAATATACCACAGTGTCAACACACAAGACCAAATATACCACAGTTTCAGCAACCAAGACCAAATATACCACAGTGTCAACACACAAAAAACAGAGTATCAACAAACAAAAACAAAATATACCACAGTGTCAACACACACAAAAACAGAGTATCAACACACAAGACCAAATATACCACAGTGTCAACACTCAAGATCAAATATACTACAGTGTCAACACACAAAAAACAGTGTATCAACACACAAAACCAAATATACCACAGTATCAACACACAAGACCAAATATACCACAGTGTCAACACACAAGACCAAATATACCACAGTGTCAACACACAAGACCAAATATACCACAGTGTCAACACACAAAGGCAGAATATAGAATGTTTCGAAAGACAATAATAACTGATAAATAAACAATGAAAAAAACTCATATAGAAATATAATAACATAGGGAACACTAGATAAACTAGATAATCCAGAAAGGTATGAGCTGAGTGTAGGGTGTAGCGTATGTGCGGCATACTAAAGACACCAAAACATTGATCCTGGTAGGCACTGATATCTTCCATTTTATTTAACATGTTCTAATTGTAACGCACACGGTTCCAGCTGAGTGACCTTGTCGACTGTTTACAGGTGTGTTTGCTGGCCTTGTCCTCAAGAAGTACAGTTGCCGAGTAGCAACCATAGCAGGGTCATTGGTAATGACCGCGGGGTTCGTTTGCTGTGCCTTTCTGGATTCTCTAGACTTAGTCATACTGTTTTACGGAGGAATAGCGGGTACGATTTGTGACTTTATTACAGCATATCCATTACTGTACTTTGGAGTTTTTTGCAGTCAATTGCCTGGTTTAATTTTGGCACGTCAAACTTTTACGATTTCCGTTTGTTGAATATCGGTGCATTCAGATGATAACAGTTTCGAAGAGTAAATATATTGGTTTCGGTAGGTAACATTCAAGTTTTCATATAACAAGACAGACTTGGAAGAATTAGCATCAAGTCACGTTCCGGTAAGTTAATGGTTATATATTTCGTCATAGTTTAAAATTGCTGTAAACTTAATGAAAAGGAACACGTCCCACAATATCTAGGTAATGCAACAATATCTTTATGGCATTGTGATATTTTGGGTCAATAAATCCAGGGCCAACAAACAAAACAAAAAATCTAAAATACTCCAAGATACAGTATACAAGTACAGATAGAGCAGACGTTCACTTACATGTTCCCAATATGGATTCATTTGGCCGTACCGTTTCTTGATTATATTATGACTTGTTGAAATCAAGAGAAAGTGCGTTGAAACCTCCTGTCTATTTATGAATTGCCGAAGACTAAATACCGTTTCGAAGAATGTGCATTCACATTGAATAACTTCTATTCTGCTTAACGTATGCTGCATTCACGATAGTATGGTATGAAGACCTGTCCACATGACAATAGGTGTAAGGCCCAAGTATCGTGCAGCCGATGATACTGACAAAAGAACAGATAGGTTGATCAGATATCTGCTTACTTTGTAGGCATCGGCGCAGGTTTGACTTATACGACGGGCATTGTCGTGATTGGGTTCAACTTTGAGGAGAAGCTCAACCTGGCGAGTGGGGTAGCTCTGTCTGGAGTAGGCATGGGAGTGCTGGGACTCTCGCCGGTCATTCAGGAAATGAGGGAAATATTTGGAAACAAGGGTTTCTTTTTCATCCTGGCTGGAATTTCTGCCCATATTTGTATATTTGGAACATTATACTTCCCATCACAATTAGAGAAAAGCAATAAAGCTACTAGAATTCAGGATATGGATTATGTGACCAATTCGGATGAGATTTGGACAACCAGTCGAGATAATGACGTAGCATCCAGATCTCCCCAAAGAGCAGATGGCAGAACAGCTCGTCATAATCGGGAAAATCAATCCATAACTAAAATATCTAGTGTATTCAGAAATACTCCATTGGTCATGTTATGCTTTAGTCTTTTCTTTGCCCAGTTTGGAATGTTCATAATGTTTATCAATTTGCCGAACTATGCAGTCCTGACAGGTGCTGCGCCCCTCCAAGGCGCGTTCCTTATCTCCGTGTCTGGTATATGTTCAATGACGGCGAGAATTCTCACTGGTCTGGCAACAAGTGGGAACGAGGTGGACGTCGCACTGATGCTGTTCGGAACAGTCTCAGTGATGGGTATATCAACTATTTGTTTCCCCCTCTACGGACACTATTACGAGGGACAAGTCCTGTATGCTGTATTTTTGGGTTTATACAGTGGGAGTTGCTTCCAGTTGTTGAATGGACTGAGTTTACGACTGGTTGGGCTGCGACATCTGGATACGGCGGTGAGCATTGAGATGTTTGCCGTTGGTCTAGGTATATTATCTGGTCCTCCATGTGCAGGTGAGTTTGTTTATAATTACGGTTAACCATAAAAATTGTATTCTATATACACAGTAGTTGTAAATTATTTTGGAGTGTATTCTGTTAAGAGTACTACAAAAAACAAGATCAAATTTAATCAGTTCCTGTGACCCTGTTCTAGCCGATTTTTTTGCATAGGAAGCTAAATGTATTGATGAGCTTATCAGCACTAGTAACAAAACCCTGCCCAAGTCCTTCAATTTCATATTTAGACAAATTGCCGATGTGCTGTTTTGAATAACAAGATATTTATCGACCACATTGTATATATCCTCCAGAGGGGATTCCCAATTCATACTAACTTAAGACGTCGCGTTAACAATACATTGACCCCCGAAATCTCAACATTACCGATAGAGAAAGCCCTCGGGAAAACCTTCTGTTTGGCAACTTAAGAATCCTGCCCCTCCGGAGGAAATTCCCCATCTCAACATCAAGGGGAGGTAAGAAACACAAGTATGAAAAAAATGTAACAGCTTTAAGAAAAAAATGAAAATACCTCTTCTACCTACCAGAGAGCTTACATTAGTTACGAAGTTAAGTTCTTCCGTTAAATTCCGGATCTTTCACCAAGTGGGGGAAAATGTGAAAATCTGAAATAATGATTTTTGCATTGCAACATTGTAAGAATCGTATTGTTATTGATACTGTGTGTGATCTAACACAATACACAGTGTTGTCCTTGCAACAAATAAGTCTTAGCTTTCACATTTCGCAAATTAATGTTACTATTGTGTAAAATGACGTTTTGTGTATTTTTATTGCACTGCTCTCTTTGTTTTCAGGGTTTTTCAACTTTCCTGTGATTATCTTATGAAACGTAATGCTCTTATTAAATAGCTACAGGTAACATAAGGGACACTTACAAGTAATAGCTTTCTGAAAACACCGAGTTAAATTACAAAAAGGATAAAGAGTGACGTACCTGTCATTTATTACTCTGGTTAAACGCATGAAGGAAGTTATTACGGTAACTTGATCAGTATAAACGTATCAACATTGTGACATTTTAATGTTTTCATTATTTTTTTCTATACGATAGGACTGTTTCTCGACAATGGTGGGACGTATGACCAGTGTTTCATTGTCACAGGTATTGTACTATACTGCAAACAAAATTCTCCCATGTGTGTGTATGAACAGAATTGATTTAAGTAGAAGGTGTCAACAACAATCTCTATTGTGTACATGTTTTCTAAAGGGATGCAAGTAAAAGAGGAAGGTTAAGCTTTCAATTTGAAAAGAGGCATGCACTTTTTCGTTTGTTTAGAAGAAACAAAATATGACAGTGATTTGAAATAAATAAGATCTAAATAAAAATAAAAAAAAGTGTAATAAATGTCATTGTCGCCGAGTTAAATAGGCGAATTTGTTTATATTAAATATAACAATTCACGTATGTGATATTCATATATTTTAGTTTTAAAATATCCATTAAATTTGTAATGCATTGTATAACAAGTATTAGGTAGGTCAAATGAAATGTATATTGTAAAGTCCTACCGCTTAGCTTAATATTTCGTTTTAGTATCCCTCATTAATTTTTGAAGTATTTAACATTTCTAAGAAAGTGTTTCCCTTAATTTGTAATAAATTAATCATTAGTTTATCATTAGTTCACTTTTTGCGAATTTATAATTTGGCACAAATACAAACAAGAAGTCTTCATAACTACATTTAATTGCAAATGAAGGAAATGAATATTTCATTTCCATTTCGTATCAATATTTGAGTGTGACTTTCACCCTTTTCACCTGGTAGGGTTAACGTTGTATCTCTCAATAAAACATACCAGAAAATATCATTTACTTATTGTATTGTAGAATAAAGATTCATTGGAATCTGCTTTTACTTAACTACACTGTATATATTGTGTTAACTTAATACTAGTGTTAGTTTAGTTTTATTAGTTTGATCTCGATGATACAGCTTATCTTATAGATACATTTGCTGAAGACATTTCATTTATCTCTTTTGTTATTTACATCAAGCGCACGTTTTCACAGATTACATTTCTTGTGCTTACAACTTTGCTTAACTTCACTAACTCATTTGCTGTGTCGTTATCAGATACTTGATATATGTTATGCCATTGTTGCTAAATCATTATATAATGCTGTTGTATCCAATAATTATTTCAATAAATCTACTTGGTTGCTGAAGTAAGATACCCTTTTTTGTTCCTGAAGGTTGTTTAGATTATCTACCTATTGTATGTTGATCCACAGGATTGTACTGTGTTTAATATGTACTAGTAACAATATTTGTACAATTCGTATCTATGTATATATATATATACATTGTGATCCAGGTACTCGTATCACCAAAAGACGATTTGTCACTATGACCATGTCCAGAGTATGGGGCTGTTGACCAGCAACATCGGAACATTCTATTTTAAAGAAGGGGAGGTGGTGGAGTGGTAACAGCTGCGTATATTTCTAGACTAGGTGATTGGTTTCAGTAGGTCGTGAGTTTGAGGCCCGGAGAGGGCACGAATCATAAAATTGTCATCCTTCGTCACTTGTTTCCATGTGATATATATATGTATCATATGAATGCCGTGTTATGCAATGTCATAAAGCCATCACATACATTAAGAGTATGTAACGTGTGTAATATAACTCCGGAAATGACGTCACAATCGAATAGGAACAATCGTTTTTGATTTTTCATATTTGCTCGCCTCAAAAATCCGAAACTTCTATAATAAATCAAATGTGAAGGAAAACTTATGACGGATTCTTTTTATCATAGAATACAACGTTAACTGTATAATTTCGACCTGAAACGAATATTTTTGACCACTTCTGAAACGATGCAAATTGCGTCCATTTCACAATGACGTGACGTCACATTGATTGTTCCTATTCGATTGTGACGTCATTTCCGGAGTGATATTACACACGTTACTTTAACATAATCTATGTGATGAATTTATGACACTGCATAACACGGTATTCATATGATAAATATTAATATGTATGTATGATAATAATGTTTGTTGTCGTAGGTTTCATCATATTAGGTGGAGCTTTGTTTACTATGGCCAGTGAGTTTTTCCGAACAAGACGAGGATCTTCTGAAACATAACAGGATACCGTATATATATATATATATAACTACAAGATATAAAGACATCACCAAGTATGAATGGATCAATTAGAGTCAACATCCGAGAATGAGTCACCAACTATAAAGGAGTCATCACGAACAGTTGTGACAATGACGCACCAACTATAAAGGAGTCATTACGAACAGTTGTGACAATGACTCACAAACTATAAAGGAGTCATCACGAACAGTTGTGACAATGACTCACAAACTATAAAGGAATCAACGCGAACAGTTGTGACAATGACTCACAAACTATGAAAGAGGCAACTCCAACAGGTCAATGATTGCCAAATCATGACGGTGACTTACGACACATGGAGATTTTTTTAATTGACTCACAAACTATAAAGGAATCAACGCGAACAGTTGTGACAATGACTCACAAACTATAAAGGAATCAACGCGAACAGTTGTGACAATGACTCACAAACTATAAAGGAATCAACGCGAACAGTTGTGACAATGACTCACAAACTATGAAAGAGGCAACTCCAACAGGTCAATGATTGCCAAATCATGACGGTGACTTACGACACATGAAGATTTTTTTAATTTGGACAAGCATTTACAAATCATCTTGTTGTCAATCCAAACCATGACTTATAATGCCCGAAAACATGACTCAAAAACCGTGAATGTGTTAACTTGAAAAATGCCTAACAGAGATTCAGAGATTTTTATTATCAATCAGGCACAGTATTGTATGCAACAAGAGGTCATCATAAAGAACAATATTACAATGATATGGTTGAACGTAAAGCACTCATCTTACTATACAAGCGTACAATAATATAGTGGAAACTATTACACTCCCCATACAATGATAAACACAATATTACACTGTTCATAGAACTACCATACCTTGTTATAATAGACAATATAACGCACTGCTCCTACAATGACACTCATCATACGTGATATACAGTATTACGCTCATTTTACAATACTATTACAATGGTATGATACACAGCATATTCAGCCATACCGTACGTTCACAGTGGTATAGCAGGCGCACTGTTGCATCCATCTTACAGTACAATCCTACAATAATATTATTACAGTATCACACATATATTACTCGTACTACATGATACATGTATTATAGATAGTATACCACACCATACAGTGCAATCATACCATGGCATAATAGTGACTATCATACTCATCATGACATATAATAGTACAAAGGTATAATAGACAGTATTACAATCCCATCATACAATACTGTAACAGACAGATACAAATAATATACAAATAACTTCAATCAGGGATATAACAAACCAACCATGATCAACAAGCTGTTAACCACACTCATTATACAATACAATTATGTTAGGTTTAACAAAATGATCAGTAATTTCTATATGTATACAAAAATTTACAGTTTGATGTGTGAAATTCACTTATTGTTTTTTAAATGTCTTTCTAGTAATTGTATGAACAGCGATAGATTTGATAATATTCTAATATTGCATATTGATATTAATCCTTGCATTTTATGAACAGGTGGATTAGAGGTATGATAAATGGGTATGTATTTTCTACAGATTTGACTTACATAGGCATTTGAATATAAATATACTCGCTTCCAACTCGAGTAAAACAAAGCGGACAGATTCTGTCTTCACGTGATGTTCTAGACCATCGCCCAGTCTCTATTGGCGGCAGAGATATATTACTGGTTCTGAACTTACAGATAGTTATTCTATCTTTTTGTTTGAGCCTAGTTAAGTATTTTTCAAACTGAAAGAATTCAGTATACTGAATAGCAGTATACCAATGTTGTATAAATTGGTCATACAGAATAGTTTTAAAACTAACCCTAAGGTATTTTTTATTCATAGTGCAAGTGTTTTGTTGTAACCATAATTATGTAACTTAGTCCTGTGCAATTGAATAGATTCTTGATATATGAAATCTATTTAAAATCAGCGATATCATTTTCATGTAAATTCAGCATAAGCTTGTACATTATACTAGACAATTTACTTTCACCTGTAATTAGTTTACACCAAAACATTAGCATTCTATATTTAATTTCAATCAATATTCAGAGGGTACCTACCCGTTTCACCATGTACCATTAAATTTCCTGTGGAACTACGCATGTTTTTTTTTTTATTTTTTTACAAAACTGTACATGTAATTTCTCAATCATATTGGTATTTTCAAACCCCAAATTTCTGAGGAGTACTAAAAGATTTCAATTGCATGTCAATTGGTAAAATGATATTTCTTTTTTTTATATAAGGCATACATTGCTTCTGAGTCTGTTCAACAAGTTATTTTCTTGCTTTACAGAAACTGCCATTATAATGAAACAGTAGTCCTGGAAACTAGTGACTGTCCTGTGTTTGCAACTCTTCACCAAAAAGAATAAAACGAATATTTTGTGCATTACTTTTTCTTTTTTCAAAGATAACAACTTTAGTTTCATAAGTTTCAAAATAGTACAGTAAGTTTCAAATTCACGGAAAGCATGTAGACCTTTAGCTGTTTCTGACAAAATTGTGTCATTTGCATATAGCAGAATAAATAATTTAACAAATATACCCATGCGTTCTTGAAATAAATTATCTATATCATGGAGTTGGTCAACATTATTTTGCATTAAAAATTCTTCTAAATCATTTAAATATATTGAGAACAAAAATGTGGAGAGATTTTCTCCTTGTTTTACCCCGACATGAAAAAATCAGTCATACCATTGCTAGCTTGTACGCAAGATTTAGTGTTTGTATACAGGTTAATTATAGCATCAAATATCTTTCCTGTAATATAATTCTTTAATAATTTCTTCCTTAAACCTACCTACCCTCCAAACAGTATCAACCTCTTTTCTGAAATCAATGAATGAACAGAATAGTTTTTTTACATTTTGAAAAGTATATAGATATTAAAGCATGAAGGACAGATATATTTTCAGTTGTAGAGTAGCCTGTCCT
Source organism: Mizuhopecten yessoensis (assembly GCF_002113885.1). Classification (NCBI taxonomy): domain Eukaryota; kingdom Metazoa; phylum Mollusca; class Bivalvia; order Pectinida; family Pectinidae; genus Mizuhopecten; species Mizuhopecten yessoensis. The sequence goes on from NW_018407435.1 coordinate 2,206,847, forward strand.
AAAACCAGCTTGAACCTTGGAAATTATATCAATTTCTTCTGAAAGTCTATTTAATCTAGTGTAATATAGTAGTAAATACTTTGCCAAGACATGAGACTTATGTAATAACTCGATAGTTATCGAGATTTTTAGGGCCACCCTTTTTTGTATATGGGTTTTATTACTAAAATTGTCCATGCTTCTGGTACACAGCCAGAGTTTAATATAACATTAAAAAGTTAAACATATATAGGTAGTAGTATAGACTGTGTATTTTGGATATGCTCATTTAAGATATTATCGATACCTCTTTTCCCCCGATACCCGGCGCTTTATCATTACGAAGGTTAACTATAACCTATCTAATTTCATTTTCAGTCACATCACTATTCAGTATAATGTCATACATATTTTCATTCATATCTTGAATAATAAACTCATCCTCATCCTCATTTTCATCAGAGCTGTTAAATTTCTTGAAATATTCATATAACTCGTCCAAAGATATATCAGCATCACTGTTATCATTTTCAGATTTATTGAATGAATTTAAAATATTCCAAAAATCTTTAGGATTTGATTTTGACGTGATTCGTATTTGATATTCAATGTAATGTCTATATGTGTTATAGCTCTTTTTAACGACCTTTTATAGTCTCTAGAGGTTTTATTCATGTTAACTCGGTTACTACTGGTTCTATGATTTTCATATTTATGTTTTGGATCTATAAGGGCACGCCTTTTTCTGTGACAGTCAGCTATAAACCATGGCTTATCGTTAGCAACTTAATGTGTATTGATTGTTCTATAATTTTGTTTTAATCCGGAGGTATCGGTAGCTGAAGTTCGGAACAACTCGGAAATATAATTAACTACATCAATGACTTCAGATTTACTGACAGAAGTTTTGTCAGACAAAACATTAAGTGCATCATTTATATGATTTAATTTATCTACAGAACAACTTTGTACATGATGTATTAATTCATTTTTCATTTTTCTTATCATTCTTCCATGTTATTTATCGACCTTGACCTTGGCCAACAGTCATTTGTGTTTTTCAAAATGACACTGAGAGTAACAAATAACCTACAATGCACATCGGATATTGTTGGATCAAACTCAAGAACTTCAAATTCATTTATAAAAGGGAATATCCCTGACGATACGATTAGATAGTCAACAACACTGACGTCACCACAGTTTTTTTTACCTAAATGCTTATCTTTACCAACTCTACCATTCGCAATGTACAAATTGTTATTTGTACACAGGTCATGTAGTTTAAATCCATAGGTATTAGGTCTGAATGAGCACTGACTACATCGCTGCAGTGGAATATTAAAAACAGATAACATTTCTTAATCAAGAAAATAAGAATGTGACACATCACTATTGTCTATATCTACGATACCTGCACTTTACGGCTCGGTAATCCCAACCATACAAAATGTAAACAATCTACATCGACCCCCGCCAGACCTGATCAGTGGCAGAGTGTTCCAGCAAAGAAATCACACCGTGTAAACAACTGTTACATCATCCAATGTGTTTGATAACTTAGAGGAAAGTCATGAGGAATCTAGCCCAGCCATGACATCGACCCCAATCAAACCCCAAGCCGACGGTAAGAACGCCACTTGAAATACAAATTTTCACAAAAAAATCAGAATTCCATACCATGCTAGACAATATAAAACCAGATATTGTCACAGGAACAGAAACACATCATCGATAGTGAGGTATTTTTTAAGTCCCTGGATATAGCCCATTTCGCCTGGACAGAAAAACGGGTGCTAGAGGTGGTGACGTTATCATTCTGGCTCGAAATGATATAATTTGTAGTACAACCATTTGTGAGTTGATTTGGGTACTGTGGTTGTAGCCTCCTTTTCCAAGCCAAATGAGCATGATAAGGTGAGTGTGGGAGAGTTTGCTAAATCATTGGACACATTAAATTAAAAAACAAACGCTGAGTGTCATACTGGGATATTGGGTGATTTAATTCCCCAAACTCACATCGAAGGATCCTATACCAAACTTGAAGGACGATTAGCCCATCACTCCCATATACCAGAGTTTATCAATATCATGGACGATCGTAACATCGTACAAATGGTAAATAAACCAACCCGCGAGGATAATATGATGGATGTTTTCATGACAAACAATCCCACCTTGGTCTGCCGAGTGACCACACTGCCAGGGTTGTCGGATCACGATACAGTGTATGTCGGGGTAAGTCTACAAAGTAAGTCAGTCAAACAAAAACACAGGTCTATACACTTGTACAAAGTAAGTCAGTTAAACAAAAACCTAGGATATACACTTGTACAAAGTATGTCAGTCAAACAAAAACATAGGTTATACACTTGTACAAAGTATGTCAGTCCAACAAAAACATAGGTATATACACTTGTACAAAGTAAGTCAGTCAAACAAAAACCTAGGTCTATACATTTGTACAAAGTAAGTCAGTCAAACAAAAACATTGGTTATACACTTGTACAAAGTAAGTCAATCAAACAAAAGCATAGGTCTATACACTTGCACAAAGTAAGTCAGTCAAACAAAAAACATAGGTCTATACACTTGTACAAAGTAAGTCAGTCAAACAAAAACATAGGTTATACACTTGTACAAAGTAAGTCAATCAAACAGAAACCTAGGTTATACACTTGTACAAAGTAAGTCAGTCAAAAAAAAACATAGGTCTATACACTTGTACAAAGTAAGTCAGTCAAACAAAAACATAGGTTATACACTTGTACAAAGTAAGTCAATCAAACAGAAACCTAGGTTATACACTTGTACAAAGTAAGTCAGTCAAACAAAAACATAGGTCTATACACTTGTACAAAGTAAGTCAGTCAAACAAAAACATAGGTTATACACTTGTACAAAGTAAGTCAATCAAACAGAAACCTAGGTTATACACTTGTACAAAGTAAGTCAGTCAAACAAAAACATAGGTCTATACACTTGTACAAAGTAAGTCAGTCAAACAAAAACATAGGTTATACACTTGTACAAAGTAAGTCAATCAAACAAAAGCATAGGTCTATACACTTGTACAAAGTAAGTCAGTCAAAAAAAAAACATAGGTCTATACACTTGTACAAAGTAAGTCAGTCAAACAAAAACATAGGTTATACACTTGTACAGAGTATGTCAGTCCAACAAAAACATAGGTTTATACACTTGTACAAAGTAAGTCAGTCAAACAAAAACATAGGTCTATACACTTGTACAAAGTAAGTCAGTCAAACAAAAACATAGGTTATACACTTGTACAGAGTATGTCAGTCCAACAAAAACATAGGTTTATACACTTGTACAAAGTAAGTCAGTCAAACAAAAACATAGGTCTATACACTTGTACAAAGTAAGTCAGTCAAACAAAAACATAGGTCTATACACTTGTACAAAGTAAGTCAGTCAAACAAAAACATAGGTTATACACTTGTACAGAGTATGTCAGTCAAACAAAAACATAGGTCTATACACTTGTACAAAGTAAGTCAGTCAAACAAAAACATAGGTTATACACTTGTACAAAGTAAGTCAATCAAACAAAAGCATAGGTCTATACACTTGTACAAAGTAAGTCAGTCAAACAAAAAACATAGGTCTATACACTTGTACAAAGTAAGTCAGTCAAACAAAAACATAAGTTATACACTTGTACAAAGTAAGTCAATCAAACAGAAACCTAGGTTATACACTTGTACAAAGTAAGTCAGTCAAACAAAAACATAGGTCTATACACTTGTACAAAGTAAGTCAATCAAACAGAAACCTAGGTATATACACTTGTACAAAGTAAGTCAGTCAAACAAAAACATAGGTCTATACACTTGTACAAAGTAAGTCAGCCAAACAAAAACCTAGGAATATACACTTGTACAAAGTAAATTAATCAAACAAAAGCATAGGTCTATACACTTGTACAAAGTAAGTCAGTCAAACAAAAACATAGGTCTATACACTTGTAAAAAGTAAGTCAATCAAACAGAAACCTAGGTTATACACTTGTACAAAGTAAGTCAGTCAAACAGAAACATAGATCTATACATTTGTACAAAGTAAGTCAGTCAAACAAAAATCTAGGTCTATACACTTGTATAAAGTATGTCAGTCCAACAAAAACATAGGTATATACACTTGTACAAAGTAAGTCAGTCAAACAAAAGCATAGGTCTATACACTTGTACAAAGTAAGTCAGTCAAACAAAAATCTAGGTCTATACACTTGTATAAAGTATGTCAGTCCAACAAAAACATAGGTATATACACTTGTACAAAGTAAGACAGTCAAACAAAAACATAGGTCTATACACTTGTACAAAGTAAGTCAGTTAAACAAAAACCTAGGTTATACACTTGTACAAAGTAAGTCAATCAAACAGAAACCTAGGTTATACACTTGTACAAAGTATGTCAGTCCAACAGAAACCTTGCCCTATACACTTGTACAAAGTAAGTCAGTCAAACAGAAACCTAAGTTATACACTTGTACACAAGTCAGACTGGGGTAAACTTGGGGTAAGTCTGCAAAGTAAGTCAGTCAAAGAGAAACATATGTCTATACACTTGTACAAAGTAAGACAGTCATACAGAAACATAGGTCTATACACTTGTACAAAGTAAGACAGTCAAACAAAAACATAGGTCTATACACTTGTACAAAGTAAGTCAATCAAACAAAAACATAGGTCTATACCCTTGTACAAAGTAAGTCAGTCAAACAAAAACCTAGGTCTATACACTTGTTAAAAAGGCAGACTGGGATAAACTCAAGGTAAGAATGAAGTCATTCCAATCAGACTTCATAAAGAACCACCACCATAAAACCACGGAAGATCTCTGGTTTGAGTTTACCTCAGAACTCAACACCGGTATAGCTGAAGCTATCCCAATAAAAACGGTAGGATCCAAGAAATCTCTTCCATGGATAACGCAGGAGATCAGGCGCCATATCCGGAAAAGAGACAGCATGTACTACAAGTACAGGAAGTCTCGGATGGTAAGAGACAACAATAACTTTTGCACCATAAATAAACATTTGACTCAAAAGTTAATTTAAACATCACACAACAGATACCTCGAGGATCTCCTCGGTATACTGGCAACAGCAGATCCTAATCAAGTAAGTGAAACAAACCGTCCAACAACAAAACTCTGTCAAGCAGGCAAGACGCACAAGGTTTTGGACCATTAAAAATAGATGGACTCCTTTACACAGGTAACATTGACAAGGCTAATATTTTAAATGAACAATTTCAATCCGCGTTCACGCCAAATGGCCCACTGAGCTTGAAGCATCTATGCCAGGAGGGAGTAACTAATATGTTGGATAATAAAAACCTTAATCCACAGATTGTTCCAACAGCCTGTACAAGTAAGTATGACCCCATGGCAGACATTTCTTTTTTGATCCCAGGCATTGATAAAAAAAGAAAATTTAAACTCAACACGAACAAGGCAGCCGGACAAGACTCTATATAGCTCCTAGACCTGAGAGAACTCCATCACGAATTGACCCCTATATTGCAGGTAATATTTAAAACGTCATACCAAAGTGGTCAACTCCCTCCTCCATGGAATCAGCAAATGTTGCACCACTCTTCAAAAAAGGTGAGAACACTAAAGCGTCTAACTACCGCCCGATCTCACTTACGTGTATCCTATGTAAGGTAATGGAACACGTCATCGCCTCCCTTTTAATAATAAAAACATCATGCATAGATTTAGAGAAAAACGTTCATGCGAAACACAGCCAGTCCAGTTAATAGGTGACCATGCAAGAAATGTACATACAGGTAAACAAACGGACATGATTTTATTGGATTTTAGCAGCAAGGAATTTGATAAAGTTAACCATTCTAAATTATTATACAAATTACAACAGTACGGAGTAAAGGGACACAACCTGCAGTGGATCAGAGGCTTTCTCTCAGACAGGTACCAGCAGGTTGTCCTGGATGGTGATACATCGTCAACGGTCAAGGTAACATCCGGTGTCCCCCAGGGGTCAGTTTTGGGTCCGATCATGTTTTAGCCTATATTAATAACCTCCCTGACCATATAACATCAGAAGTCTTTTTGCGGATGATAACGCATTATGCGTGTCCCTTGGCAATATCAACGATGCAGCCATACTCCAAGAAGACCTTGAAAAGTTGCAAGTCTGTGAAAATACATGGAATATGGAATTTAACCCCAGTAAATGTCAGGTCATACCAATTACAAAGTAAAAAAAAACTTTTCCATCAAGGTACGTACTTCACAACCAAACTTTAGAAACTGTCCCACATGCAAAAAACCTTGGAGTTGATATTTTACATAACCGTACATAGAATAAACATGTAAATCGGGTGAGTAGTTCGGCTAATAGTTCATTAGAATTTTTAAAAGGAATTTGACAGTAAAAAAGGAGAAAATTAGGAGTACGCCGTACACCACCCTAGTCCGTCCCCAGTTAGAGTATTCAGCCTGTGTCTGACCCTCTAACTCAACAGCTTAGCAACCAACTAGATATCACCCAGCGCAAAGCAGCGCGATGGCTAAAGCGTGATCACTTCCCTCATTCGAGCGTCTCCGACATATTGGCGAGTCTAGATCTGTAGGTTGGCAAACTCTCCAACACAGGCGGCCAGTGGCCAGGCTGTGTCTGTTTTACAAGGTTGTCTATCAGCTGGTTTATATTCCAATGCCGAAATACATACAGCATCCACTGAGATATTCAATGTAGGTTGTATAAATATATCGTAGATCATCACGACATGCAGTTCTACCTCACCAAGTCACTAACTTATAAGTGTAAAAATATCTTCAGTAAGTATAGGTTACAATCTCATACACTAAGTATAGAAACAGGCAGGTATAATGGTATACCTAGAGCTCAACGGCGCTGTCCGCTTTGCAATAGAAACGACGTCGAGGATGAAACCCATTTTATTTTGTTGTGTCCAGTTTACTCGGAGCTTAGAGCCAAATATAACCTTAGTAAGTATCTAATTCAGGCTACTTCTAAAAGAAAGTCTATACTCAATATCTGAGCAATCGTGTATGTTCCAGCTTTGTGCCACTGACAACGTTTATATATTTTCTTTTGTATGTTGTCAACATTGCTATGATGTCATCTTGTATTTTACTCTATGTTCTCCGCCATCTTACATAAATGGATTGTAATATTTACTTGTATGTACATGTATACTGTAACTCCTATATGCTATCTGTTGCATTTGGAAATAAAGAAATTGAACAATGGAAATACTCATCAACATTAAGACTATTACAAATATTCATGCTTTCCCCTAGCCATTGTCCAGGGGAATGCTCTACCTCCTGACATAATTACCTCTCCTTCTACCGATTCTCTCAAGGCGGCTGTTAGCGCCGTCAGCTTGCCTAGACCCTAGCAAGCCACCCCTGCTTTTAACTTCAAATATGTTATCTTTGAACTTGAAACGTAACTGTCAACAAATTAATTACCATACAAACAATGTATCACTACCACTTTCTTTTACTTACTACTGCCAGACCAGAAGCCCTGCACTTTTTAGAACACCGTTTTTTAATAACCTGCACTGACGCGCACGCTGCACAAAATACTTCAAAGAGGGCGTTGCAGTATTTACAGATAAATAGATAGATTTTGTTACTGCCAAAGGCATGAATATTATTTTATATGAAAAGATACAAAAAATACCAATTAAAGCTAGCCCGAATAATTCAACCTTTCTGCTAATAGTACAATAAACGTATTCCTCAAATTGATGCCAAAACAAAATATTTTGTTATTGTATGCAACACTCATTTGAAAAGTCACCACGAATCAACCCTAACATTTACAGACTGTGGTTAAACAAGATGCTACAGAAAGATAGCTTATTTTATGCAACACTCATTGGAACCTCCACGAGCCATAACATGTAAAGACTGGGGTGAAGCAGGAAGCTACTGAAGGATAGGCGTTCATAGACAACAGATGAACTGTCTAAGACACCGTGAACAAGTCTTTACACATGTCGGAATAATAGAATATCACATGGGTGTGGTCCGTAGTCAGGGAAATCGCAACCCGAGGGTAAGAGTTTGGCTGTCCAGCGCGAGGCGAAGCAGCATCCTGCTGGACAACCAAACACTTACCCTCGCGATGAGATTCACCTCCTGCTTGACAGCCATGGTGACTCTTACTCTCGCCACATCCATGTTAATATGCGTGTATTCCATGACTGGGGCGCCTTAATACATTTATGTTAATTCCTTAGGGGTGATGAACCCTGAACATAAAATCAGAACCCCCTTTAAAGCGAAAAGTAACAATTAATATTTGTATTTACTTTTCAACAATTGTACAGTAATATTTCAATTAATGTCTCTTATAATAAGTCCAAGAATAATTCATTCAACTCAGTCAATGTACCTACGTCATTTAGCTTCAAGTTTTATTTTACACTCATGACACACGAGGTGTGTTACAAGAGGTCAACATTTTGATACATTTCAATTACAGAGCAAAGTGAGTACAGATTGTGTATACAACATGTATATATATAATACTACAGAATAATAGCACTGCATTTATCTTATGTCACTTAAAACCTTAATTGTTTTCTGTAGAAAACGACTTATTTTAGGTAAAACATGTAAATTACAAATAGAAATCATTCCTTTTAGCTTAAAGTTGCTTGGGCTTGTAGTGTAATAATTATGGATAAATATTTTTCTTATTGATGATATATAAGTATTTTGGCATTTAAACAAATAATGTGGTTCGTCACCTATACCTGTTTGACACAAAGGGCATATTCTATCTGATTTTTGAGTTGCATTCCAGCGTCCAGTCTCTATTGGGAAATTTAGATTAGACGTGCGGAATTTACAAATAATTTTCCTATCTTTTTCATTAAGTTTTGTTAGATATGATTCATACTGAAAGTTTGTCTTAAATATGGAGTAGAATTTACCACGAGAAGAGTTTTCTATCTCTTGGAACCATTTCTGTATAAATTGATCTTTTAACCGCTGTTTAACTACAGCTTTGAAATGATTTCTATTCATAGTACAAGTATTTTGAAAAATCCACAAATTGCTAAAACCTAACTTGTTTAATATATTTTTTATGTAATTATTCCATTTAAAATGCATTTGTTCATTTGATTGTGAAACATATGTCATTTTGTATATCAGACTAGATATCTTGCTCCCGCCAGTTAACAACTTAAACCAGAACATGATCATTCTTGTCTTGATTTCTACTTCCAGAGGATATCTTCCGGTTTCTCCATAAATCATGTAATTCGGAGTAGAATTTTTCACATTCATGATTCTTTTACAAAATTGCAAATGCAATTTTTTCTATGGTACTAGTGTTTTCGAATCCCCATATCTCACAAGCATACAATAGGATTGGTGAAACAAGAGAATCAAATAACTTAAGTTGCAAATCAACAGACAATGGAATATTTCTTATTTTCTTGTACAATGCATATAGTGCCTTTTTAGCTTGTTCAGTTATTTTTGTTTTTGCTTTACTAAATGTACCATTGCTATTAAATAATATGCCCAGATATGAATAAGAATTTTGGACTTCGATATTTTCTTCATTCAATTTAACACATATTGTTGTCTACGTTTTCTTTTTTCAAAGATAACGACTTTCGTTTTCTGTACATTAATAGTTAACTTCCAACTACAATAGTTTTGAAACACACTCATGGCATGCTGTAACCCTTCCGGTGTATCAGCCATTAACACAGTATCATCCGCATATAGTATTACAAATAGTTTAAGATACATTCCAATGTTAATTTGACAAAGTCTTTCTACATCATTAAGATATGCAACATCATTTTGGATTAAAAAATCGTCAAGATCAATCAGGTATAGGAAAAAAAGGGGATAAATTTTCCCCCTGTTTTAATCCGACATTGCAAACGAAAAATTCCGAAATTTCATTTCCGTTTTTAACACATGACTTGGTGTTAAAATATAAGTTTTGGATAACCTTAAAAGCTTTTCCATTTATGTTACTTTTTAACATCTTTTGCCATAGTCCCGCTCGCCAAACAGTGTCGAACGCTTTTCGAAAATCAATAAATGTACAGTATAAATGTTCCCCCTTGGGCAAAATATGTGTTTATTAATGAGTGTAATATAAAAATATTTTCAGTCGTCGAGTAACCTTTTGTAAACCCTGCCTGAGAGGGAGAAATTAGGTTAATTTCATCAGCTAATTTGGTTAATCTATCATTGATGATATGAGTAAACACTTTCCCCAAGCAAGACACTAGAGTAATAGCTCTATAGTTGTCCGGGTCGCAAGTTTCTCCTTTATTTTTATAAATAGGCTTAATTATTCCAATTGTCCAAGAGTCTGGGACTAATCCAGTATTTAGTATACTGTTAAATAACATTGTATATAACGGCATAAAGTTAGATAATGTACTCTTGATATGCTCATTTAAAATGTCATCATTTCCACATGCTTTATTATGTTTTAAATTATTTACCGCATGTTTAATCTCTTCCTCTGAAATATCTTCGTCTAGTATTTGGTAAAAAGTATTATTTTCTTGTTCGGGAATATATATGTTATCATCGTCCCGGTCATCATTTGAATTGTTCAGCTTTTTGAAATACTCAAAAAGTTCATTTATTGGTATGTCAGCTTTATTAGATTTAGCTTTACCAGATAATTTATCTAATACATTCCATACTGTTTTGGGATTACTATTTGCAGATTCCCTGATATCCCTTTCCATTTTATGCTGATATTCCTTAAAACACCTATTCATTCTTTTCCATACTGTTTACTCTTATTTTTCAGGGCTTTTTTGTTTATTTGATTTTTCACTAATTTATACTTACTCTTGGCCAAGTGAAACTCATTTCTCAGTTTTCTACATTTCCCAGTATACCATGGTTTATTAGTTGTACATTTATTACTCTTGCGCATGTCTGGATATCTTTTACCGAACGCTGACCTTGTGAAGAGGTTACCTATTCGACTCACAATGTCGTTAAATTCGGTTTTATTAATTTGGTCCACGGGTGTATCATGGAGTTGTTTTAATGTATCACTAATTTTGTTTACACCATCTTCATTATCGTTTTTTATTACGTCTACAAATATATTGCTTTTCTCACAGTTCCATTTGACATAAGACATGCTATTAGAGCTGGGGTTACCGTGGCTGTTATTTTCATTATCAATTCCATGTAAGACGAGTTCAATACTACAATGGACATCTGATATTAATGGGTTGAAATCAATAACTTTGAATTTCTTAACTAGCTTGAACAGATCTGAAGATAATAACACATAATCAATGACAGTTGAATCATTGCAAGTAACCTTGTCTGGCGACAAATGTCATGACGTCACAGCGCGTGTAGGCTGTCTTTCTCTCGGGAAAAAAAACATGTTTATCTTTTCATATCTTTTCAAGGGTGAAATCCTACATTAGGTCATGTTGACGACCGTCGAATTTCTCCAGAAAGAAGTTATTTAAAACAGTTTTCCTTGATACAAAATAGCTGTGAATTATAAACTTTATGACAGTACAGTAGGTGATGTCCTAATATCACTAACGAGTAACGGAAATTATCCTTACAAAAAGAGGTGGGTTTTTTTTTAAAGTTTCCAACGTACAGTAACCGAACTTACCATACACTTACTATTTTTTCATCAACAAGAAATTTTTTTTGGTATAATTTGTATTAAGGCAATGAGTACCAGCAAGTTAAAATGTAGAATTACCATTTTCACTAGAAATATTCCATAAAAATCACATGTTGACTTGCATTTTCAAAATCGTAGTTGTTCGAGATTAAAATGTCTGAAAATAGAAATGAAAAAAGAAAACAAGAAAATTCGACCAATGAAAACTCCCGACGCACGGGACCGTAACATTACAAAAGAAATGTTAACAATACAGGAATTGTGAATGTTTGATGCCTCATCTTCTATATAGTAAGGAGAATACTTCATGTCCAAAATACGCTTGAGTGGGACTCTACGTGGCAGTTATAACGGATGCAATGGTTACCGTTGACTTGTTCAGTGTATCGTGGGGCAGTTATAACGGTTCAATGGTTACCGTTAACTTGTTCAGTGTATCGTGGGGCAGTTATAACGGATGCAATGGTTACCGTTGACTTGTTCAGTATATCGTGGGGCAGTTATAACAGATGCAATGGTTAACGTTGACTTGTTCAGTGTATCGTGGGGCAGTTATAACGGATGCAATGGTTACCGTTGACTTGTTCAGTATATCGTTGGGCAGTAATAACGGATGCAATGGTTACCGTTGACCTGTTCAGTGTATCGTGGGGCAGTTATAACGGATGCAATGGTTACCGTTTACTTGTTCAGTATATCGTGGGGCAGTTATAACAGATGCAATGGTTAACGTTGTCTTGTTCAGTGTATCGTGGGGCAGTTATAACGGGGCAATGGTTACCGTTGACTTGTTCAGTGTATCGTGGGGCAGTTATAACTGTGCAATGGTTACCGTTGACTTGTTCAGTATATCGTGGGGCAGTTATAACGGTTCAATGGTTACCGTTGACCTGTTCAGTGTATCGTGGGGCAGTTATTACGGTGCAATAGTTACCGTTGACTTGTTCAGTGTATCGTGGGGCAGTTATAACGGATGCAATGGTTACGGTTGACTTGTTCAGTATATCGTGGGGCAGTTATAACGGATGCAATGGTTTCCGTTGACTTGTTCAGTGAATCGTGGGGCAGTTATAACGGATGCAATGGTTACCGTTGACTTGTTCAGTGAATCGTGGGGCAGTTATAATGGATGCAATGGTTACGGTTGACTTGTTCAGTATATCGTGGGGCAGTTATAACGGATGCAATGGTTACCGTTGACCTGTTCAGTGTATCGTGGGGCTGTTATAACGGATGCAATGGTTACCGTTGACTTGTTCAGTGTATCGTGGGGCAGTTATAACGGTGCAATGGGTACCGTTGACTTGTTCAGTATATCGTGGGGCAGTTATAACGGATGCAATGTTTACCGTTGACCTGTTCAGTGTATCGTGGGGCTGTTATAACGGATGCAATGGTTACCGTTGACTTGTTCAGTGAATCGTGGGGCAGTTATAACGGATGCAATGGTTACCGTTGACTTGTTCAGTGTATTGTGGGGCAGTTAAAACGGTGCAATGGTTACCGTTGACTTGTTCAGTGTATTGTGGGGCAGTTATAACGGTGCAATGGTTACCGTTGACTTGTTCAGTGTATTGTGGGGCAGTTATAACGGATGCAATGGTTACCGGTGACTTGTTCAGTGTATTGTGGGGCAGTTATATCGGTGTAATGGTTACCGTTGACTTGTTCAGTGTATTGTGGGGCCGTTATAACGGTGCAATGGTTACCGTTGACCTGTTCAGTGTATCGTGGGGCAGTTATAACGGATGTAATGGTTACCGTTGACTTGTTCAGTGTACCGTTGACATGTTCAGTGTATCGTGGGGCAGTTATAACGGATGCAATGGTTACCGTTGACTTGTTCAGTGTACCGTTGACATGTTCAGTGTATCGTGGGGCAGTTATAACGGATGCAATGGTTACCGTTGACTTGTTCAGTGTATTGTGGGGCAGTTATAACGGTGCAACGGTTACCGTTGACTTGTTCAGTCTATCGTGGGGCAATTATAACGGATGCAATGGTTACCGTTGACTTGTTCAGTATATCGTGGTGTATAGCTTGGTTGATGATGCAAAATGCATAATTTCTGAATCCCAAACACATACAATATCAACAAAAAATGGAACATGCAATTCAACCCGACCACAACCCTATTTTTTATTTTTTATTTTTTTATTTTGGTTAAAATTGCATCATGTTTATTTATCCCAAAAGCATGGCTTTTAAAGTTTGTACTTTAATAGTTCCTCGCAATAATTGCACTATTATAGAACAAATATATCCTTCATCATAAAATAAAATCGAACAACTGTTTGACCGTTGAAATACAAACGAAAAACTCCTTGGGGAAACATGTTATTATTTCTGTCAATTCAAGATTGTTAAGTATACAATTTGAGCCTCACAATAATAATCTGATTAAAACCATATTTTTGATTCGGTGAAATAATCTCTACTGGATGAGTTATTTGACAACTTTTTTGAAACCCTTAAATTTCTTTTCCACAGCCTCATTTTCCAGATATTTTCACAAGCTTATTACTGTCAGATATTAATCATATTATGGAAGCATCGATGATGCATCACTTTACTAAATTGATTATTGACAACTTTAACCTCCTCACGTCTTGACTTTGAATTTTACAATGTCATCGTCGATCCTGGTTTAAGGAAAGTTCTCGATATTATATAGCCGAGTCATCCCTGCAGGTCGGGGATCGAGAAAAGCATACACCTGCTGTTACCCACTGCATGTATCGTAAGAGGCGACTAATGTGTGATTTACTTTTGTGTCCCCAAAGCGATCAAAATATCTCTGCTGCACCCATTGCAATATTTGGGATATTTATATTCCTTTCTACTTCTAATAACCTTTTCCCCTGGTGCCTCGCTTGGCAATACCTCAGTTTTGGCTTTAACGTTAAGCGTTCGCCGAGGTGAGGAAGGTAATGGGTTTTGCCCCCAGGCTGGGCCATACCAAAGGCCTTAAAATAGTAGTTGTTATTCCCTGCTTAACGTTCAGAATTTTGGGGAATGGCAAAAACTGGTTCACCCGTTGTCAGTATAATGTGACCGAGCGGAATCCTGTGCTGGGTGCATTCGGCATGGTGTTTCAGTGAAGTAGCACTATAAAGTCGGCATCAGATCCGCGCTATCACAAGAAGGCAAGCACACCGACATACACTGCCTCCGGCACACACACGCAAGCACGCATACACTACACACATGGAGGCACGTCCTTAAATTACCGTAGCTGTTAATAGGACGTTAAACAAAATAAAACCAAACCAAACCAATAAAAACGAGTCGGGGTATAATTTTTAAATGCCATCCTTCCTTCTCGCTAAGAAATCACAAGTAGATGCATCCAAGGCGAATGCACATCGCCAATGTATCAAAACTCATTGGGTTGTGGAGGCAAACCAATGACGTTTAAAGAAGTGGATTTTGTTGACGAAAAAAACCTTCAAATGTCCTGTTATTGGCAAACTTGTTCGCATCATGACTGCATGATAAATTTAGATGCTACAACATTTTTTTAAATGTTCACTATATTCAGCCAACATAATGTGCCAAATAATACCCATTGCATGTGTATTACACTTTCGTAAAGATTTGAAATAGCTAAAAATATACATAAAAATGCTAAAAATTTAGCTTGAACAGATTGCATATTTTTGGAGACATCAACAAATGTTACTGAGCTCAAAATTAACATAAATATATATTTATATTTTTTATATTTTTTGATAAACCTTACTACAATTTGGCCTTAAGATGACAACTTTACCAGTTCCCGATTTTTCTGAAATGTTCAAATACTCTCTCAACATAATATATTAAAAAATGTATTTTTGGTGAAGGAGAACTGGAAGTGCGGTCAACATGAAAATATTAGCATTTTTCGTGTTTAAGATTTAAGCTACATGAGGTACTTATTGAGCTCATAATTTACAGCAGATCTTACTTTAAACAATATAGCGTACAACATAGATAACTATTTTGATAAAATAGTGAACCCTGTCGTACACCTCTGGTGGGCGACACTAATTAAGTAGGTTGGAGCACAGGCCCCGGGGACCTTTTGAATTTGCTAAACTTAATTATTAGGGTGCCACATACTGCTACGGAGCAGGGAATACCGATGAGACTGTCTTCTCGCTTTACAAATAAGATACCTCAATGTAAGGAACTCGGAAAAAATCACCTTAATTTAGTAGATATATAGGCTTATATTATTTAGCAACTCTTTTTTTTTTTCTTTTACCATACTTATTTTAATGACCTTTCGCACAAACAAATCACAACAGGTTACCTGCAAAAGCGAGAAGACGCTATCATCGGCATTTCCTGCTCCGTATGAATCAGTATAAGATGCAGCAAATTGCTATATTCCTTTTTCAATTTCTCATTTTGATTTTTTTTATGGGAGGACGAAGAGGAGATCTCCGCCTCATAAATTAAACTAATAAAACGGGATTGTCAGTTTTAGGCTAGTCACACTTAGCATCAAATTATGTACCTGATTAACTATTGATGAAGAACTATAATTATTAATGTAATTGTACAGTTCATAACTAATTTTTGTTCTTTTAAACAACATCTTTGCGATTTTTTAAGTGTTAATATATTTCTATAGATCAAAATGTTGAAGTGGCAAATGCGATCATTTGGAATCCGGACTAAACCTTACGATTCTAGATCTGGATACGGAAATTAGTAAGCACGTACGGAAAAGGCCGAAGTTGAATATCCGGTACAGTCGTTAAAGTACGGAAGTGTTATATTTATCAACCATGGCTGACAGACCAAAAATGAAGTCTAGAGGCTATTCAGCCAGAAAGAAAGTAAATCTGACATTTTTGATGTGTCTCGTGTGGATAGGAATATTCTCAAACATTTGTTCTCGAGCTTTATCTGAATCTGTGACCTGTGATGGTATTCAATGTGTAGAAGGAAGTTGTGTAAATGGCACCTGTCGATGCAATTACGGCTGGAAAGGCGACAACTGTGATCACTGTTCTGGGAGAGTTCTGTACGTTTGTATTTATCTTACATTATTTCATATCCTGATAACGATACTGACATATTATTGTCACTGTCATTTATTTAAAAGGTTATTCAAATCCTGCGTAAAAATGATGTTGATACAGGTAAGCGTGGTACTGTCACGCGCGAAGTTGTTGTCATTGTAAATATGAGGAGTCCAATCACAGGGGCACGGTTCAATTTATATCTGAGGCCTCATTGTTTACCAATTATGTATGGTAAACAAGGAGGCCTCAGATATAAATTGAACCGTGCATATATAAATAGAACCGTGCCCCTGTTGTCCAATACGTATACACGTACAAGAACTATTTAAGCTACACCTATGCAATGTCGATAAGTACACTATTGAATAATTTCACATTGTGTTGAAAGGCCCGATTTTATTACCAAGAGTTAAAATGAATCCTCAAAATGTTGATGGTTGCCAGAGGAAAGGCAAGAATCCTGTACACTGTCCCAAAAATCACAGGTATTTTATAATTAACTGGTGCTTTAATTTTTGCAAGAATTAATATAAGGCAACAGTGATGTCATAAATGACATAATATATGATAAAACTGTATGTATATGATATCTTCAAAAATAAAGAATGCAAGATACAAACTACGGAATGAGACAATATGACACAAAACATTTAAAAAAATAAATGACAAAGAACAATTACTTAAGGAATGATTTTTATTTTTTCAACATTTATGAGGTAATAACAACAATGGGTTTTTGGACATGTTTTACATGAATCGCTATCGCGATTCATTCAATATGTCCATAAACCAATTGTTGTTTTGCCTTCAAAAATGTTGAAAAAATAAATATCATTCCTTATATTTACATTGACGAATCCTTTCAGTGGATCGATATAACAACGAATAAAACAAATATACAGGGGTTGTTCCTGCTTATACACGGGTGCAACGCAGCGGCGAGAACAGTGTTTTTTCGCGGGGCAATGTGACACTATCGTGAGAGATCTTAGCAACCGTCAACAACAATAACACAGCAAGCTTTAGTTCCATATTCAATGTTTATTTGTAGCACAGGACACGTGAATACGTGGATATTTCACAAAGAACAGTTCAATAATATTTTAAGTTGTAAGAATTAAGCATCTAGGTCGGTCGTTCCGAGTGAGTAGTTTTTGTAGTGTATTACTACGCAGTGTGATCAGGTTACTATCAGTTCCCACGTGCTGAGATTCTATGAACACCTGCGTTATGCATTTATTAATGTAATTTTTGTCAATGGGTCTAAGCATACAGAATGTAAATATAATATAATATAATCACTTACTTTTTAAATCACGATGTTTAATTCACTCTAGATCCATTTTGCCCAGAGTTGTTTTGCCCTAATATAAATATGTCTTTTTAAGTAATAATTATCAATTTAAATGTTGTTAATGATAAAAAGTGTTAATTATTATATAACCTATGTACAGTGTTTGTAATCTGATATGTAGGTTACCTGTACAGTATACACCTGTATACATATATATTATCTGTACTGTGTACACCTGTATAGATGTTACCTGTACAGCATACACCTGTCTTAATGTTACCTGTGCAGTGTACATCTGCATATATAGGTTACCTGTATAGTGTACATCTGTATATATACATACCTGTATAATCACCTGTACAGTATATGCTTGTATATAGGTTATATATATAATTACCTGTATAGTGTACACCTGTACAGTGTACATCTGTATAATACCTGTGCAGTATACACCTGTATGCATGCCTGTACAGTGTACATCTGTATATAGGATCGTGATACGTACCTGTCCAGTACCCTAACCATAATTTTTTTGCTCGGTTTTACTACCAAATACAGGCTGTTTCCCCTAACTAAAAAGTGCTTTATTTTTCCAAAATAACAATAAAACTGAGGAATATATTCTCAATTTCCGTACAAATAATGTTATATTTTCCCAATTTATAAAGGAATAGGCTGTTTTAAATTTAGGTAACAAAACCACTGCCTTAACCATTATATCAATAATAAATGTACACTTGCATACATGTACGTATATGCTTGTACCTGTAAAATCTACACCTGTACAAGTGCTATATAAAATGTTAATTCTTCATAAAAATCCTCTCTGGATGAATACTTCAATTTAGGCATAAAATACTTATCCCAACAACCCACTCCAATAAAAGATTATTCCGCTATAGCTAACTTGTAACAGTTAACATTAGTACATTTTTTTTTATAACATCATCATTCATGTTACCTGTAATCGAGACATACCAAAGTCTTTAAAAATGGTAGTTTCTACTCCTGCTTAACGCTCAGCAAATTAGGAGTGGGACGACTGGTTCGCCCGTTGTCAGTATAATGTGACTGGGTGGGGCGTCCTGCTGGGTGTCTTCGGCAGTATGTTTCAGTGAGGTAGCACTATAAAGTCGGCATCAGTTCCGCGCTATCACAAGGAGACAAACACGAACATATCGCAGCCTCCCAAAATACACACACATACACTACACGCATGCATCTTGCACACAGGGGAGGCCGTCCTTAAATGCCCTTAGCTGTTAATAGGACGTTAAACAAAATCAAACAAACAAACAAAACAAACCTGTAATACATATGGTCCCTATGACTATCTAGCTATAGGTAATGCACAACATGTCACACCTGTGTAGGGAGGGTGGGACCTGGGTGCTATACCAGGTATTATAAGTAATCATAATCAGCTGTAAAGGTGAGGCAGTTGCCAGGCGACCAGCACACAGTCTATATAAGTGTTACATATATATATGTACATTGTATATGGTGACATCACTGTCTCTTATTATTGTACATTTTCATCATGATAAAGCAGGGGAAAACATTTATTTTTAACTGTATATATAGTGGATCAAATCCATGTGCGCTATCCAATATTTTCTGGTCAGGTATATCTGCTTCTGCTTTGTTAAAGAGTAATCCCTGTAGCCAAGCTAATAAGGTTGTTTTGATGTACTGTGTGCACCCTTTAAAGTGTGAATTTATTTTATAACATAATTCTATGTTTATGAATCAATTATTTTGAACTTGGTATAGTACCTAATTAAGCAATTAAGAGCAGATAATATCTGAATAGATATTTTCATTTTACCACTCATATTATTTCGACATTAAAGAACAAGTGATGCAGTAGATCAGGCAGAATTGATCACAGGATTAATGATAAAAGTCACTAGTGTATCAATTCAATGAACATATTTGATTTCCCTTTGTATTAGTTCTCTGTACCACCCTGGCCTCTATATAGATAGAGTACACTGTACAAACCTGGCCTCTATATAGATAGAGTACAGTGTACAACCCTGGCCTCTATATAGATAGAGTACGCTGTACCACCCTGGCCACTATATAGTCACTAGTGTATCAATTCAATGAACATATTTGATTGCCCTTTGTATTAGTTCTCTGTACCACCCTGGCCTTTATATAGATAGAGTACACTGTACAACCCTGGCCCCAATATAGATAGAGTACACTGTACACCCCTGGCCCCAATATAGATATAGAGTACACTGTACAACCCTGGCCCCAATATAGATAGAGTACACTGTACAACCCTGGCCACTATATAGATAGAATACGCTGTACCACCCTGGCCTCTATATAGATAAAGTACACTGTACCACCCTGGCCTCTATATAGATAGAGTACACTGTACCACCCTGGCCTCTATATAGATATAGTACACTGTACAACCCTGGCCTCTATATAGATATAGTACACTGTACAACCCTGGCCTCTATATAGATAGACTACACTGTACAACCCTAGCCACTATATAGATAGAGTACACTGTACAACACTGGCCTCTATATAGATAGAGTACGCTGTACCACACTGGCCTCTATATAGATAGAGTACACTGTACCCCCCGGGCCCCTATATAGATAGAGTACACTGTACCGCCCTGGCCCCAATATAGATATAGAGTACTCTGTACCACCCTGGCCCCAATATAGATATAGAGTACACTGTACCACCCTGGCCTCTATATAGATAGAGTACACTGTACCACCCTGGCCCCTACATAGATAGAGTACACTGTACCACCCTGGTCCAACATGCATAGAGTGCACTGTACCACCCTGGCCCCTACATCGATAGAGTACACTGTACAACCCTGGCTACTATATAGATAGAGTACACTGTACCTCCCTGGCCTCTATATAGATAGAGTACACTGGAAAACCCTGGCCTCGAGCTCTATATAAGTACACTGTACCACCCTGGCCCCTATATGGATAGAGTACACTGTACCACCCTGGTCCAACATGCATAGAGTGCACTGTACCACCCTGGCCCCTACATCGATAGAGTACACTGTACAACCCTGGCTACTATATAGATAGAGTACACTGTACCTCCCTGGCCTCTATATAGATAGAGTACGCTGTACCACCCTGGCCTCTATATAGATATAGATATAGAGTACTCTGTACCTCCCTGGCCCCAATATAGATATAGAGTACACTGTACAACCCTGGCCCCTACATGGATAGAGTACACTGTCCCACCCTGGCCCCTATATATAGATAGAGTACACTGTCCCACCCTGGCCTCTATATAGATAGAGATATAGAGTACTCTGTACAACCCTGCATCATATAGATAGAGTACACTGTACCCCCCTGGCCTCTATATAGATAGAGTACACTGCACCAGCCTGGCCCCTATATAGATAGAGTACGCTGTACAACCCTGGCCACTATATAGATAGAGTATGCTGTACATGTACCACCCTGGCCACTATATAGATATAGAGTACACTGTACCCCCCTGGCCACTATATAGATAGAGTATGCTGTACATGTACCACCCTGGCCACTATATAGATAGAGTATGCTGTACATGTACCCCCCTGGCCACTATATAGATAGAGTATGCTGTACATGTCCCCCCCTGGCCACTATATAGATAGAGTACTCCGTACCACCCTGGCCTCTATCTATATAGATAGAGTACACTGTACCTCCCTGGCCTCTATATAGATAGAGTATTTTGTACCACCCTGACCCCTATATATATAGAGTAGGCTGTACCACCCTGGCCCCTATATAGATATAGAGTACTCTGTACCGCCCTGGCCCCAATATAGATATAGAGTGCTCTGTACCACCCTGGCCCCAATATAGATAGAGAGTACACTGTACCACCCTGGCCTCTACATAGATAGAGTACACTGTACAACCCTGACATCTATATAGATAGAGTACTTTGTACCACCCTGGCCCCTATATATAGATAGAGTACACTGTCCCACCCTGGCCCCTATATATAGATAGAGTACACTGTCCCACCCTGGCCCCTATATATAGATAGAGTACACTGTCCCACCCTGGCCTCTATATAGATAGAGATATAGAGTACTCTGTACAACCCTGCATCATATAGATAGAGTACACTGTACCACCATGGCCTCTATATAGATATAGAGTACACTGTACCCCCCTGGCCTCTATATAGATAGAGTATTTTGTACCACCCTGACCCCTATATAGATAGAGTAGGCTGTACCTCCCTGGCCCCTATATAGATAGAGTACGCTGTACAACCCTGGCCACTATATAGATAGAGTATGCTGTACATGTGCCTCCCTGGCCACTATATAGATAGAGTATGCTGTACATGTGCCTCCCTGGCCACTATATAGATAGAGTACGCTGTACCCCCCTGGCCACTATATAGATAGAGTATGCTGTACATGTGCCTCCCTGGCCACTATATAGATAGAGTATGCTGTACATGTCCCCCCCTGGCCACTATATAGATAGAGTACGCTGTACAACCCTGGCGTCTACTGGCCTCTATATAGATATAGAGTACACTGTACCCCCCTGGCCCCAATATAGATATAGAGTACACTGTACAACCCTGGCCACTATATAGATAGAGTATGCTGTACATGTCCCCCCCTGGCCACTATATAGATAGAGTATGCTGTACATGTCCCACCCTGGCCACTATATAGATAGAGTACACTACCACCCTGGCCATTATATAGATAGAGTACGCTGTACCACCCTGGCCTCTATATAGACAGAGTACACTGTACAACCCTGGCCCCTATATAGATAGAGTACTCCGTACCACCCTGGCCTCTATATAGATAGAGTACGCTGTACCACCCTGGCCTCTATATAGATAGAGTACACTGTAAAACCCTGGCCTCGAGCTCTATATAGATAAAGTACACTGTACATGTACCACCCTGGCCCCTAAATAGATATAGAGTACTCTGTACATGTACCACCTTGGCCGATATATAGATAGAGTATGCTGTACATGTACCACCCTGGCCACTATATAGATAGAGTACTCTGTACCACCCTGGCCTCTATATAGATAGAGTACGCTGTCCCACCCTGGCCTCTATATAGATAGAGTACGCTGTCCCACCCTGGCCTCTATATAGATAGAGTACACTGTAAACCCCTGGCCTCGAGCTCTATATAGATAAAGTACACTGTACATGTACCACCCTGGCCCCTAAATAGATCAACATGCATAGAGTGCACTGTACCACCCTGGCCCCTACATAGATAGAGTACACTGTACAACCCTGGCCCCTATATAGATAGAGTACTCCGTACAACCCTGGCCTCTATATAGATAGAGTACACTGTACAACCCTGGCCCCTATATAGATAGAGTACTCCGTACAACCCTGGCCTCTATATAGATAGAGTACGCTGTCCCACCCTGGCCTCTATATAGATAGAGTACACTGTAAACCCCTGGCCTCGAGCTCTATATAGATAAAGTCCACTGTACATGCACCACCCTGGCCCCTAAATAAATATAGAGTACTCTGTACATGTACCACCTTGGCCGATATATAGATAGAGGATGCTGTACATGTACCACCCTGGCCACTATATAGACAGAGTATGCTGTACATGTACCACCCTGGCCACTATATAGATAGAGTACGCTGTACAACCCTGGCGTCTATATAGATAGAGTACACTGTACCACCCTGGCCCCTATATAGATAGAGTACACTGTACAACCCTGGCCCCTATACAGATAGAGTACGCTGTATAACCCTGGCTCCTATATAGATAGAGTACATTGTACATGTACCACCCTGGCCTCTATATAGATAGATTACGCTGTACAACCCTGCATCTTGCTGTACAACCCTGGCCCATATATATATATTGATAGATCTAGAGTACTCTGTACGACCCTGGTAGAGTACTATGGACAGCGGCCGGAGCCCAGAGTGTTTTGTATGCTGATCTGAAAAATTAACTATTTAGTTGTCACTATGCTATGTATGATTTAAATTAATTTACCGTTAGCAACTTAATTTGTTGTCATGACATCCTGATGTGGTACATTGCATTGATAATGATAAACCTAGGTTACACCCTGCAGGTAAAAACTATTGGTTGAAGAAGTTAACTGATTTTGACTAAAAGGGATTAATTATGCATGATACATGTATGAATAAGATTGAGATATTTGGGATGTATCCAGACTTGATTATCATGTTGATGCGTGTAGATGTTAAGAATGACTCACTATTCTAGTGCGGTCACAAGTCACTGAAGACAGGCTGCAGCAGTATAGCTGGGTGATCCAGAGACCTATATTTGGTACAATCAATATACATGTATCAGATTTGTACATGAACACTTCTATGTAATTAACAATAATGATTATGATTTGATTTCTATAAATACATTCGTAGCAGAAGTCAAATATATATAATAAAGCACAGTGTAGCATATTTATAAGGCCTGTAAAAAAAATAACAATTCTGCGAATTTATACAATAGTCTAGCCAGTCTAGTCACCTATATAGCTACTACACATGTATGGTAACCAGCTGACTGCAGCCTGTCTGTATACATATAAATTCTCAATATTGAGTCAGAAATTGTACCTTCATTTATTTGCATTAATTTATGTATGCAAATTAAATGTGTCTATATATATTATAAGGCATTAATGGCTTGACAAGTCACATCATATGGCATTTATTGTATTTTAATGATGTTTGAATATATGACAGGTGTATAATTATAACTATATAAGTAACGCAAAAAAACTGAAGAATATTTTTTCTACATGTATAATATATAATGATTACGTTACCTGTACATGTACATATATGTATTTGTGTTACCTACATTAATTATGTCCCCCGAACAGACTGTTATTGTTCGATTCTGATGGAAATTGGTATATAGGGGTATAATTAGGGGACTGCGAATTCAACTGTATAAGTTTTGTTGCCATAGCAACCTCACAGAGGCTTCTGATTGGTCGAAATTTAGATGTCTGATTTTGAGGAAAAGAGAAATTACTACTTGGCGTATACTTATAATTAATATGTATGATGTACATGTATGCTACCTGTACAGTATACACCTGTATTTGTGTTACCTACGTTCATTGTACACCAATATGTATGTAATATGTTACACCTGTATAGTATACACCTGTATACATGTAGGTATAAATGTGACATATGTATATATGCCTGCAGATGCTATATATACATGTACTATACCTGCATAGTCATGTACCTGCACAATTTTATGTTACTTTTTCATTATGTTTACATTAATATATTTTAATGAACATTTTCACAACTGTAAACGTGTTTATTATATGACTGGTGCTAATTCCCAGCCCTGATTGGAGGAGAGACGTCATGTGACGAGTCTGTAAATATGTTACAGACCTCGTTCTATGAATAGAAAAGTGTTACAGACCTCAACCTATAAATAGAAAAGTGTTACAGACCGCTACTAAAAATAGGTCTAGTTAATTTCCCAGCCAGTCTGTAATTCTGTTACCAATAACACTACTGAATTCTATCTCATCAAATTCTGAACTACGTGAATATTAATTATGTCAATTGTGCAAATGATATTTACTTGAAATTAAATATCACATGAATTGAATCTGAAATTGAATTTGTGTGTATGTTGTTTTGTATTAGAAGTCTCCTTCACTCTGGGATTCCAAGATGGTTCAATGCATGTCAACCATGTGTTTAAGACTTGCAAAATGATTAATCTCATTATAAAATGTCATATAATAAAACAATTTTGGACTTCAGTTTCGGTCTATCCCTGATTTACGGACCTGGTCTGAAAATCAGGGATAGACCTCACCCGAAGTCCATAATTGTATAATACCTGTACATGTACATCAGAGATCAGTCATGTGTAATACGTGGTACATAGACACATGCCATTAACAAGGTAAACAAATTAAATATAGTGTTGTGATCTCTGAGTATAACGAGCACCCTCAAGGTTTTATGAATTGTTGATGTTGTCAGAGACATAAAATTAGCACTGAATGATGTTACTTATTGATTTTCTACAACGGCTGTATCCTGACTCATTATATCAGGTAAATACAACCTAGTCCTAATAATGGTCGCACCAGTTACAATTCATGCTGTGCTAGTATGCAAAGTGATAATTGGATAAGTCAACCTTGTAGTCCAAACAATACAACCATCATACCTCCAGTGTGTCAGAAATGTTGGACCACCAAAAGCTGCGCCCTCTAGCAGATAGACGTAGAGATGCTCGTCTGACCATGCTTCATAACATTGTAAACCAGAAAGTCGCTATCGTAAAATCAGACAGATTAATCCCTACAGTTAGAAAATCCCGAACAAACCACCAGTTTTTGTATCAAATTTCCCACTCAAAAACCCAGACCATGACAGAAAGGCATCATTCTTTCCTCGAACTATACCCGAGTGGAATAAACTCCCACCTGACATTATTTCGAGCCCCACAACAGAATTATTCAAATCAGCCCTCTACCGTCACTTTTCAAACGCAAATTAGACCATCTAGTATCTTTTAAAAACAATCTCTTTCCATGTTTCACTCCTCGTCTGACATTTTATCTTCAAATTGTTGAAGTTGGTCAGTACCATTTAGAAGTACAGAAGTATACGTAGAAGTCCTATATATTGAAGTATATATACCTCTTAATTGCAAACTTTATACATGTATAACATGGGATGACCTGGATTATAGGGACAGTTGACAGCTAGGAACTATAAAATATTGTACGTACATGCACATATATAATGAACTTAATAACAACATTCTATAAAGTCCTAGAATGACTGTTAATATATATTTATTACATTTCCTGCTGGTACATATTGCTGATAGAAGTTTTGTACATGTTTATTTCATCCACCTTCCCCTCAATGGATCATGATCAGGGACTGTATTCATGAAACTGTTCTCATGCTCAAGCATACTGTATGCATTGATTCTGTGTTCAAACCTGAACTTCCTTGTAACACCAACTTCCGCTTAAAATTAGTAAATCATAATAAACGTTCAAAAAGTCAAATGTAAATATCGAAAACAGTAATCAGCTAATTAAGCCTTAAATTTTTTCCATGTCATTGACAAAATTATAAGCTTTATTTATTAAGTTATAACTAGACAAGAACTAATTAGGCCTGAGCATATGAGAACAGTTTCATGAATATGTACTGTATGTTAAAGCGATATTATAATGATGCCCGTCCGTGCGTCCTACCTCCGTTTTTGCACATTGACACAAGTTTTAATGATCCAAATTCAATTAAACTTCATTATAGAGGGCTCATGATCATCATTCCATAACAGAAGTGGTATAACCTGGGATTGTGTTTCGGGGTCAAAGAACACAATAGCTTTTGAGTTCCCATGAGCCTATCAAATTCTCTACCAGAAATGCTTTTTGCTTGGGATAACTTTTGAAGTTCAAAGGTCAATATTCAAGGTCATTGTTATAATTACTATAAATTGAAAATTAATTTCCACGCAATAATCTAGCTCATTGATTGAGTTCCCTTGCATATGCATTGGCCCATCAAACTCAAACTTTCTGCAGGGCTTCTTTCACTAAATGGATTAAATATATAAATTGTATATATTTATCCATTAACAAATGAGGATGTATATCTCTACATGCTTGTAACCCTAGGCACAGACTTAGATATCTAATTCCGTGCCCTAGGCCTGTATATATATATATTTGCTCCAAATGTACTTGTACTTGATCACTTTGTCTCAGCATTACAGCATATACCCCTGACTATACCCATTAGTGTTGTCCTGTTGTAAATAGCTTGTTAGGAGTGTCGATGACTCATACCATACAGATGCATGTACACCTGTAGTTTATGGTGGGTAATTCATGTTATTACCTGACCAGTCTCAGTCTGAAATAAAACTTGCAATCGAACATAAAATTGTCAGACTCCGAAATCCTGGACAGTTTTATAACAGCTTGACTTTAGACGACCAAACATGTTTTATTTCAATATCACATGAAGTGATCATATATTTCCTTGACATCTAATTAGGAGTTTGTTTCTATATATAGGAATGCCTATCATTCTCAGTGACTTTTGTAGCTGGTTCCCAGACTTTTGAGTAACAGCTAATATAT
The DNA here is from genome assembly GCF_002113885.1 of Mizuhopecten yessoensis. Taxonomy (NCBI): domain Eukaryota; kingdom Metazoa; phylum Mollusca; class Bivalvia; order Pectinida; family Pectinidae; genus Mizuhopecten; species Mizuhopecten yessoensis. The sequence continues at coordinate 2,235,004 of NW_018407435.1, forward strand.
ATAACAACCTTATAACTATATACACAGTAGAAAGGTATGTTATGAGTTCTATATATATATGTAGAGTATATCTAACAAAAGGGTAATTGATTTTATATCCAATAGACTAATTACATATTATTAAGTTCATTCACAAGTATAATAAAATTTCACTATCCTAGTACGTATTAATCCAGGTGAAGGATATATATACATACATATGGAAAGTTTTCACTACTCTGCAGACTTAATTTATTGTTCATTTCTTTTCCGATGGTTACGAAACTTTACAAACATCTAATTCGCAAACATTATCTCTTGTACATACATATTTTCTGCAGTCAAAAACAGTCACTATACATATATATGTAAATAGAATATGATATAATTCTCAATTTCAACACTTTTCGTTTTGACCTTCTGCAGTCAAAAATGAGGTCACAGTTAATATAAATAGAGTTGTAAAGGACTTTCTTTACTTCTGATCATCACAAACTTCAATTAATCCAATCTTAGGTATAGATGCTTAAGCTAGAAGAACAACATGTATACAACTAAAGAAACAATATACAAAGAACAACATACAGATTGGTTTGGGTGAACTTCAGACCATGATATATTAGTGCATTACATAATTATCAAACAGTAAAATAACAATAAACCAGTATCATTATTTTGTAGTTTAAACATAAACTAATGTCCCCCAAATCACCCAAAAAAACTTCACACACATGTTCACAAAAGTATGAATTCATGTTTCAACCTTATGCGCTTAAAAACTAGGTCACAGTGTCTATCAATAGAATTTGATAGAAATTACTCTATAGACTCCCTTTCTTAATTATCTGATTGTCATGAAACTTTATTTGACTTCAAGGATTCACCTGGAGGTAAGTTGTGAGTTATATTAGTTTGAATGACTATGTGCTTGCATCGCAATTCTACTGTAATATTATACTGTTTTAATTTCTATACCACAGACTGACTGATCCCGTGGGGTTCGTGACAGACGGCCATGGTAACTATAGTGTGGACAATAAGTGTACCTGGCTGCTGGACACCGGTCAGCCTAACACCACTATCCAGCTGAAGTTCCATCAGTTCTCTACAGAGTGTGGCTGGGACCATGTTTACGTGTATGACGGCGACTCGGTGTTCTCGTCCCTGTTGGCTGCCTACAGGTACAGTATATACATGTAAAGGGTACATGTAATGAACTCTAAGGGCTAAGAGCATATAATATATATATTATATACTGGTATCTTCTTTACTTAGAATGATGTGTTTTTCTGAAGATAATCTTATATATTGACATTAGGTGTACATATGACAATGCCTTTCTTTGTTACTAGTATTTTATACTGCAAAGAGAAGTTATGCATCTGAAATTGGTTGGTGGCATCCATACAAATTACAGGGCTTACAAAATGTAAATAAATATATGTGCTCGCAAACTTAAGGCAATAAAATGGTATCTAAAATGTTCTGCAACGCTTATAATCTTTACCAACTGAATGTAGCTTGTGTTTTAATTGTAATTAATTATTAGCTCACCTGGCACAAAGTGCCAAGTGAGCTTATGCCGTGGCGCGGCGTCCGTCGTCCGTCCGTCCTCGTCCGTCAACTTTTCCTTTAAACAACTTCTTCTGAAGAACGGACAGGCCCAGAGTCATGATATTTGGCTGAAAGCTTCGTTGGTAGGAGCCCTACAAAGTTTGAGAACGAAAATGACCTTGACCTGTTTTCAAGGTCACAGGGGTCAAATATGTCAAAAACTTCAAACGACTTCTTCTAAAGAACTAAAAGGTATAGAATCTTCATATTTGGCTGATGGCTTCCTGGGATAGAGCCCAACAAAGTTTGAGAATGAAAATGACCTTGACCTACTTTCAAGGTCACAGGGGTCAAATGTGTCAAACACTTCAAACGACTTCTTCTGAAGAACTGAAAGGTATAGAATCTTTATATTTGGCTGGTGGCTTCCTGGGATAGAGACCAACAAAGTTTGAGAATGAAAATTAGTTTGACCTACTTTCAAGGTCACAGGGGTCAAATATGTCAAAAACTTCAAACGACTTCTTCTGAAGAATTAAAAGGTATAGAATCTTCATATTTGGCTGATGGCTTCCTTGGATGGAGCCCAACAAAGTTTGAGAATGAAAATTACCTTGACCTTCTTTCAAGGTCACAGGGGTCAAATGTGTCAAACACTTCAAACGACTTCTTCTGAAGAACTGAAAGGTATATAATCTTTATATTTGGCTGGTGGCTTCCTGGGATAGAGCCCAACAAAGTTTGAGAATGAAAACTAGTTTGACCTACTTTCAAGGTCACAGGGGTCATATATGTCAAAAGCTTCAAATGACTTCTTCTGAAGAACTGAAAGGTATAGAATCTTTATTTTTGATTGATGGCTTCCTTGGATAGAGCCCGACAAAGTTTGAGAATGAAAATGACCTTGACCTTCTTTCAAGGTCACAGGAGTCAAATGTGTCAGACACTTCAAACGACTTCTTCTGAAGAACTGAAAGGTATATAATCTCTATATTTGGCTTGTAGCTTCCTAGGAAAGAGCCGAACAAAGTTTGAGAATGAAAATGACCTTGACCTTCTTTTAAGGTCACATGAGGCAGATATGTCAAACACTTTAAACGACTTCTTCTGAAGAACTGGTAGTTATAAAATCTTAATATTTGGCAGGTGGCTTCCTGGGAAAGAGCCAAACAAAGTTTGCGAATGAAAATGACCTTGACCTACTTTCAAGGTCACAGCGTTCAAATATGTCAAACAGTTCAAACAGCTTCTTCTGAAGAATTAAAAGGCATAAAATTATAATATTTGGCTGGTGACTTCCCGGGATAGAGCTCACCAAAGTTTGCAAATGAAAATGACCTCAACCTACTTTAGAGGTCACAGAGGTCAACAACATTTTAATGGATTTGTTCTTGAGAACTAAAAGGAATGGATTCATAAGATTTGGCTGGTAGCTTTTTGGAATAGAGCTAACCAATTTGAGAAGGAAAATGACATTGACCTACTTACAAGATCACAGGGAAAAATATGTCAAGCAACTTCTGAAGAAGAATCAAAAAGCATAGAATCTTATAATAATATTTTGCTGGTAGTTTCAACAGATAGAGCCAACAAAGTTTGCGAGGGAAATATTTTTAGTGCAATATAATATTTAATGAGAATATTTTGCTATGACTGCTTAAATATTCAGGTGAGCGATACAGGCCCTCTTGGGCCTCTTGTTTTCTGCATATTAGAACAAATTGATTATGTAGTTGAGCAAATTTATGTATGATAATGTCGGATGTCAGCTGTTCTAATGTGTAGAACAACAGTGTTCAATGTCAATTGTTCAGTTTTGTGCTATCCAAGGTACAGAGCTGGCAATCGTAACGTACAGACTTTTTTTTATTTTATTTTTAAACGTAAATATAAATGAAGCAATAATCTTCCTACATACAGAAGACCTAGTGGTATAACTGTCACATATGTCACGGACAAAATCTACAGGGTGTACAAATCACACACCATGTGATTGATGATGTCTGATACATGTCGCAGTAACCAATGGGTCCACCACACCTAGCACGTTTGTTGTGAGAGGGATTGTTGATTCTATAAGTACATGTATGTATATTTTACTGTTCTGAATGAGTGATATTTGTTTCAGTGGACTTATCAAACAAGATTCGGTGGCTGAGGCCAATATTCCAATAATTACAGCCAAGTCAGGGAAGGCTTTCATTTACTTCTACAGTGATGCTGCTTACAACATGTCCGGCTTCAACCTTTCATACAGGTAGGTCTGCTTCAACCTTTCACATAGGTTGGTCTACTTCAACCTTTAACATAGCTTGGTCTACTTCAACCTTTCACATAGTTAGGTCTACTACTTCAACCTTTCATACAGGTAAGTCTGCTTCAACCTGTCATACAGGTAGGTCTTTTTCAACCTTTCATACAATTAGGTCTACTTCAACCTTTCACATAGGTAGGTCTACTTCAACCTTTCACATAGGTAGGTCTACTTCAACCTTACATACAGGTAGATCTGCTTCAACCTTTCATACAGGTAGGTCTGCTTCAACCTTTCACATAGGTAGGTCTACTTCAACCTTTCATACAGGAAGGTCTGCTTCAACCTGTCATACAGGTAGGTCTACTTCAACCTTTCACATAGGTAGGTCTACTTCAACCTTTCATACAGGTAGGTTGTATTTCTAGGCTTTATTAATCACTGATCTCTGATACAGGTACAAACTCATTAAATATAAGTTTCATGCAGGTTTATTTTCATTTACATATTCACCTTAAGTCCAACTTTCAATAGGGAAAAACTTTTAACAATCTATAAAAATTTGTTTGCAAAAAAGTTGCTCCATACATCATTTGTAATATATGCTAATTAAGGTTAAGATGTTGATACATGATTATTTTGCTGCAGCGTCAACACATGCCAGAAAGATTGTTCTACGAAGGGTGTTTGTGTAGATGGACGGTGTCAGTGTCAGCCCGGATATAGTGGTGATTACTGTGAGGTGGGGCCATGTCCTAACAACTGTACCAATGGCCAGTGTGTCCAGGATAAGTGTCAGTGTACAGCAGGCTTCATAGGTAAGTCTGTGTAGATTACAATAATCTGTTACTCCTGACCATGTCCCAACAACTGTACCAATAGCCAGTGTGTCCAGGATAAGTGTGAGTGTACAGCAGGCTTCATAGGTAAGTCTGTGTACATTACAATAATCTGTTACTCCTGACCATGTCCTAACAACTGTGCCAATGGTCAGTGTGTCCAGGATAAGTGTCAGTGTACATCAGGCTTCATAGGTAAGTCTGTGTAGATTACAATGATCTGTCACTCCTGACCATGTCCTAACAACTGTACCAACGGGCAGTGTGTCCAGGATAAGTGTCAGTGTACAGCAGGCTTGATAGGTAAGTCTGTGTAGATTACAATAATCTGTTACTTCTGACCATGTCCTAACAACTGTACCAACGGTCAGAGTGTCCAGGATAAGTGTCAGTGTACAGCAGGCTTCATAGGAAAGTCTGTGTAGATTACAATAATCTGTTACTCCTGGCCTTGTCCTAACAACTGTACCAACGGTCAGAGTGTCCAGGATACGTGTCAGTGTACAGCAGGCTTCATAGGTAAGTCTGTTTAGATTACAATGATCGGTTACTCCTGACCATGTCCTAACAACTGTACCAATGGTCAGAGTGTCCAGGATAAGTGTCAGTGTACAGCAGGCTTGATAGGTAAGTCTGTGTAGATTACAATAATCTGTTACTTCTGACCATGTCCTAACAACTGTACCAACGGTCAGAGTGTCCAGGATACGTGTCAGTGTACAGCAGGCTTCATAGGTAAGTCTGTTTAGATTACAATGATCTGTTACTCCTGACCATGTCCTAACAACTGTGCCAATGGTCAGTGTGTCCAGGATAAGTGTCAGTGTACAGTAGTTAAGTCTGTGTAGATTACAATAATCTGGTACTCCTGACCATGTCCTAACAACTGTACCAACGGTCAGTGTGTGCAGGATAAGTCAGTGTACAACAGGCTTCATAGGTAAGTCTGTGTAGATTACAATGATCTGTCACTCCTGACCATGTCCTAACAACTGTACCAATGGTCAGAGTGTCAAGGATAAGTGTCAGTGTACAACAGGCTTCATAGGTCAGTCTGTGTAGATAACAATAATCTGTTACTCCTGACCATGTCCTAACAACTATACCAACGGTCAGTGTGTCCAGGATAAGTGTCAGTGTACAACGGGCTTCATAGGTAAGTCTGTGTAGATTACAATAATCTGTTACTTCTGACCATGTCCTAACAACTGTACCAACGGTCAGTGTGTGCAGGATAAGTCAGTGTACAACAGGCTTCATAGGTAAGTCTGTGTAGATTACAATGATCTGTCACTCCTGACCATGTCCTAACAACTGTACCAACGGTCAGAGTGTCCAGGATAAGTGTCAGTGTACAACAGGCTTCATAGGTCAGTCTGTGTAGATAACAATAATCTGTTACTCCTGACCATGTCCTAAGAACTGTACCAATGGCCAGTGTGTCCAGGATAAGTGTCAGTGTACAACAGGCTTCATGGGTAAGTCTGTGTTGACTACGAGATTGTGTCACTCCTGTGGGATGTCCACAGAAAATCGAGATTTTGAAGTTTAGCATGAGGCTTTGTCAACTGCCAAACTTGAAAAATAATATCTGGAGGGGTGAGATTTCTCAGTCTATTTCACTTGGGAATAATTGAGCCTTTTTCTCCCACACTTTTCTACATTCCCATTTAAATAAGTAATACCGTGCCATCACCATGGGTACGTGAAGTGAGTGACAAAGTAGAAGACACTTCCCTAATTACACTGCATTAAGTGGTAATGAGACACTACCCAAATTACACTGCTTTAAGTGGTAATAAGACACTACCCTAATTACACTGCAGTAAGTGGTAATGAGACACTACCCAAATTACACTGCTTTAAGTGGTAATGAGACCCTACCCTAATTACACTGCATTAAGAGGTAATCAGACACTACACTAATTACACTGCATTAAGTGGTAATCACACACTACCCTAATTACACTGCATTAAGAGGTAATGAGACACTACCCTAATTATACTGCATTAAGTGGTAATGAGACATTACCTTAATTACACTGCTTTAAGTGGTAATCAGACTCTACCCTAATTACACTGCATTAAGGGGTAATCGGACACTACCCTAATTACACTGCAGTAAGTGGTAATGAGACACTACCCAAATTACACTGCTTTAAGTGGTAATGAGACACTACCCAAATTACACTGCTTTAAGTGGTAATGAGACCCTACCCTAATTACACTGCTTTAAGTGTTAATCAGACACTACCCTAATTACATTGCATTAAGTGGTAATGAGACACTACCCTGATTACACTGCATTAAGTGGTAATGGGACACTACCCTAATTACACTGCTTTAAGTGTTAATCAGACACTACCCTAATTACACTGCAGTAAGTGGTAATGAGACACTACCCAAATTACACTGCTTTAAGTGGTAATAAGACACTACCCTAATTACACTGCAGTAAGTGGTAATGAGACACTACCCTGATTACACTGCATTAAGTGGTAATCAGACACTGCCCTAATTCAACTGCATGAAGGGGTAATGAGACACTACCCTAATTATACTGCATTAAGTGGTAATGAGACACTACCCAAATTACACTGCTTTAAGTGGTAATCAGACTCTACCCTAATTACACTGCATTAAGAGGTAATCAGACACTACCCTAATTACCCTGCATTAAGTGTTAATCAGACACTACCCTAATTACGCTGCATTAAGTGGTAATGAGACACTTCCCTAATTACACCGCATTAAGTGGTAATCAGACACTTCCCTAATTACACTGCATTAAGTGGTAATGGGACACTACCCTAATTACACTGCACTAAGTGGTAATGAGACCCTACCCTAATTACACTGCATTAAGGGGTAATCGGACACTACCCTAATTACACTGCACTAAGTGGTAATGAGACCCTACCCTAATTACACTGCTTTAAGTGTTAATCAGACACTACCCTAATTACCCTGCATTAAGTGTTAATCAGACACTACCCTAATTACCCTGCATTAAGTGGTAATCAGACACTCCCCTAATTACACTGCATTAAGTGGTAATGGGACACTACCCTAATTACACTGCTTTAAGGGGTAATCAGACACTACCCTAATTACATTGCATTAAGTGGTAATGAGACACTACACTAATTACACTGCTTTAAGTGGTAATCAGACTCTACCCTAATTACACTGCATTAAGTGGTAATGGGACACTACCCTAATTACACTGCAGTAAGTGGTAATGAGACACTACCCAAATTACACTGCTTTAAGTGGTAATGAGACCCTACCCTAATTACACTGCTTTAAGCGGTAATCAGACACTACCCTAATTACCCTGCATTAAGTGTTAATCAGACACTACCCTAATTACAATGCATTAAGTGGTAATGAGACACTTCCCTAATTTCACTGCATTAAGTGGTAATCAGACACCACCCTAATTACACTGCATTAAGTGGTAACCAGACACTACCCTAATTACACTGCATTAAGAGGTAATCAGACACTACCCTAATTACATTGCATTAAGTGGTAATGAGACACTGCCCTAATTACACTGCATTAATTGGTAATCAGACACTACCCTAATTACGCTGCATTAAGTGGTAATCAGACACTACCCTAATTACACTGCTTTAAGTGGTAATCAGTGGTGATGATTTCAGAATAATAGTAAGTGTGTTTTGTCTACCCCTAGGTAGGTAAAGTCAGGTTTTATCTGTTTAAGATTTCTCTGTCACCTCTTAGTGTACGACAGATTGCACGCAGAGAGAATCAATCCTATGACGTCAGGGGGTCAGGGGAACATAACCAAACAAGTGATGGTTTCTTACCCTGTTTATCGGACTCCCAATAGTTAATTTTCAAATTATAAAAGACGCTTGGTAAACCTCAAGTTTTGTATAATTTGAAAATCAACAAACTTGAGGTAGATAAGTTTGGGGATATTTTTCAGCAAGTTAATCCGATGAGTCGGGAGTGAAGGACCCTATATATATAGTGGTTGTGGGAGATAAACACATATATTGCAGGTACATCTAAAGTTAGTCCGTCTACTATACAATATGTACACAAACTAACCCTTTCACCACTGTATACTATAATCGACTCATCCATATCAATTCATGGTAGGGTTTAGTAAAGTTACATAGGGGTGAAAGGGCTTATGGTCCTAGTTCCTAAGTACTACCATTGATAGGAGATGCTCTGTTACAGGAATGGACTGCAGCACCCCGGCACCAAATGCTTTGTGGGAGAAGATAGCTGTTCCTGGCCTTGATATTGGACTGGCCTCTGCTGCCTCGACTCTCCTGGGGGATTACATCTATATTGCAGGGGGCTACAGCTTCATACCAAACCCTTCATTCCTGTCAAGGTAGCTTAGCACCATAATAGCCAATATAATGGTCTTTCATTTTCTTTGTCAATCTCAATTTTAGAAAATCATAATGCATTTGAGTTTTCTTATTCAAAGAAAAGAGGGACTGTTTTTAAATGTCAAGGTTAAAAAAAAATCCATAGTATTGAAATTTGCTGTAAGATAATCTTCAATATATATACTAGATGCTGATATTTTGCTTGTAGGTTCCTGAAGGATCAATCATTTCAATTAGAGATAAGTGATAAAAGGGTTTCCATTTTGATATTTTTTTCTGGTCTGTACTTAGTTATGATGCCAAAATCTTGAGGTGTTTTCAAGGTAATCAATTAAAAAAAGGAAACATTTTTGTACCTGTTTTCAATTTTACTTGTAATGCCAAAATCCCCTGAAGGGTGACAGTTTTGATGCGGGTGTTGAATTCACTGTAATTTTTTTTAAAAAATGCCATGGATGCTCCTTAGTTTCAAAAATTGTTGTGTAGAATTTGAAACCAAATTTTGAAAACAAAATACATGTTTTGATACTTGTATCACCTTTTGTGGACTTGACTATATCTTCTGTTATTCTTTGAACAGTTAATTACTTAGCTGCATTGTTGTGAGCTCTTGTTTCATGTGTTACTGGTGTTTTTGTTGTTTTAGCTACTACCCTCTAACCAACAATTGGCAGCCGTTGACACCCACGGGGAGTGTACGGCCGGCCACCAGATACGGCCACACCCTGGTGGGATATCAGGTGTGTAACTAGGGGAAATGTTTCTATTAGTAACTGCATTCACTTCTAGTTACTGTACTATTTTTTGGCAGACATATGTATTGTTTATTCTGTTTGATGAATATGAGAAAAACTAGAAAATGTCTGAGAGACATGAATGCCCCCGTCACCATGTGAAATTAGTTCCAGCGTTTGATGTTCTATAAATAGTTATAATAATTTTGATCTTGATACCGTGAAATATGTTCACACACAAGGCACTATTACTTCAAGTTGATAACATGATCTTAATATTCATCAGGTTTTTTCTGTCCATAACATATTGAGACAGTGTACTGTATAAAAGAGGCTGATGATTTCTAATGTCTCTGGATATAAAACAACTGATATTGTGTACAAACTTTCATCAAAATATGTTGAGAAATGAAGTAGCTAGAGAAGTAGAATTTAATAAACAAAACTAGAAATTGTCTGTAAGACAAGAATGCCCCCGTCACCATNACATGGGCAACACTATACCCCCCCCCCCCCCCCCCCCATTTTATGGCGGGAGCATACAATGAAATCTATAAACAGCTGTTTATTCTTATGTAAATGTATGATCCAGGATGACTATACATTTCTTCCTTCATCTTGTGCTATTTGTCGTCCCCAGGACCAGCTGTACATGTATGGCGGTGTAGTGGGTAGGGACCAACCTCACGTTTCCAGGAAGATGTACATCTACAACATCCGGACCAACACATGGAACGTCTCCTCCGTGGAAAAGGAGCGTGTTATTCCTGTTGCTGTTGCGGGTCACACAGCGCACGTCATTAATGGGATCATGTACATCATATTTGGCCACAGCCCGATATATGGGTACAAGAACCGGGTACAGGAGTACCATTTAGGTTAGTACTGAAGCAAGGAGGTAACATAAAATTTGCTTTTACATAAGACTCCTGTTCCATATCAGTACATGAAGCTTTGATGTCCAATACCTTTTCCAAATTTCTCCTGGAAAGACATTTTGGTAATGACTTGATATTTATTCAACAGAATTTAAAATACAGTTCGAACATGACATGTTCTAATCTACTTCTACGTTGAATACTATGTCCATATTTACGTATGTGCATGCATAGACTATTCCAAGTTTTTGAGGGGAATGCCAGGTCATGGATGTTTTACATTTGTTAGTTTGTTTGGAAAGAGTACACACAGGACTTATCTGGTACAACTGTTGGAATGTGAAAAAAAATGGGGGGGGGGGGATGGTCGAATTTATCTGCAACTTTGCCTGATACATACTCATAACAGACTATGTTTATATTCAATTTTGAGATGCAGATATATGAGAGATATGGGTTTTGGCATTTTCTAATAGCAATTGTTTGAGACTTTTTTCGGTTACTTTGGACATTTTATTGAACATGCATTGTGTCATCACCGCAAATCTACAACTCCATGAGAAAGGTGAAATACACTGTAACTTTTGTTGTGTATGTTGCAGCGAATAAGACATGGACTATCCCGCGTACCAGTGGTGCTATTATACAGGGGGGCTACGGCCACTCCAGTGTATACGACCCCGTCTCACAGATAATATACGTGTATGGGGGTTACCACTCCGACAGCCACCCCAACTACCAGCTTACTGATCAGATGTATGGCTTTATTCCACGACAGAGGAAGTGGTCAGTATCTCTCAAACTTCACTCAAATTGTGATTAAGTGAATTTTATTAATAAGAAGTATTTGGAATAAGGTTTTAAGGAGAAATTTTAAATGATTTACCAGGTATATAGTGAAAAGTATCATTTTGAAGCCACTCCATCTGGATTCTTGAAAAGATGTACAGATAAAGTCTCTTCTGAATCTTCCTGGCATGACATCGGATGATAAAGATAATGTGTCTGTTTGTAATACTACAGGTCTGACCAAGTAGATGGTACATCGTATTGGACAGATGTATGTAGTGTTCTGCCCCTGTGATACTGTTACTCAGGAAAAAATGTAGAGATGATATTTTAACTTTGATGTGTGTGTTTGAACATTTCAGGATTATACTTAGAAGCAATGGCAGTCCAAGATATTTACATTCAGCAGCGATATTGAGCGGGTCTATCTTCGTGTTCGGAGGTAACACACACAATGACACGTCGATCAGCTACGGAGCCAAGTGCTATTCCTCCGATCTCATGGTCTACAATATAGGTAACTAACAAAGCACTTATACAAACTATAGGGGTTCTAAGATGTAAATAACATTGTTTACAACTAAATGTCATCTGTTATATAATAATGCAACACTACCATTAGCATAATAACTATATCGTGTAAAAGTTAAACCATCAAATTTGTTTTGAATAGGCCAGAGGGTGAAAAATTAGCCCAAAGGGTGAAAAAATAGGCCAGAGGGTGAAAAAAGTGTACAGTGTAAACATTGCTTAATTAAATGCCATGCTGTAATTTCTATTGGGTTTTGGTAATAACCATTTTCTAATTAATGGGTAATTAGGATCTGTTATGATACTTATGACTAGACCATTATTTGAGATTAAAACTTCTCATAGAGATTTATACAAGTTTCATGGTAAAAGTCAGAGTTGCCAAGTTTGTCGTTGTAAGTGCTAAACTACAGTTTTCGGTCAAACTTTATTTATTATATTAACTGAGCATCACCTTCATTAAATATTCAGAATAGAATCTATAAAAGCTCAAAGTAAGACACTTATGATTGTATGTCAACGATTTCCTGTGATTTCATTGCATTTTGAAAATAAAGCAGGATTTATCCTGTGTCATTGTTCTTTATTATGAAAATTTCAGGCTTGTAAAACCAACTGTTGTTTATCACTGATGTTTGTCTGTTTGTACAGAGTGTAACTCGTGGTACACCCTCCAGTCCCCGTCCCTGCCAGAGTTTGGAGCCCGCTACGGTCACAGCGCAGTCTTCTACACCTTGTATGTATCTAGATCGTGATCAAACATTTTGTATCACGCCCTTTCGTGAAGTTACGGTATATTCTATATTGAGTGAGGAACATAAAGATGACCATTTGAAAGATTTTTAAGCAAACGAATGAATGAATTGCAATGACAGAAAAGTGCTTACTTATAAATTAATAATCAGAAACTTTGTTTTTTTATCGGAACCCCATGAAATATGTATACGAAATAGTCGTTACAGGCTAGTTTACCCTACCACCTGAACATATCCATGTAAATCTGAAGTAATTGCCATTATGGACTGTCTGAGGCTGAATGGTATAACAGTTTTGAATGTTTGATTTGAATACAAATTTTGTTTTGTTACAGGAATGATGTACCTAGCATGTATATAATAGGCGGGTTTAATGGCATCATGCAAAACAACCTGATCAAGTTTACACCTGGTGAGTATCACAATAGACCCGATAGCTAGTATGTCTAACTACCTGAAGATTTGAAGATTTGTTTATCGATATATATGTAAAAGATGTGTATTGATTAAGTTGCCTTACAAGCGTCAGCTGTAGGGAATTGCCCTTCAGCTCAGCAGTAGAGCATCTGGCTGGAAAGCCAAGGGTCACGGGTTCGAGCCCCGGCGACGGCACTATCATTATCACTATTCCTCGTCGTATTACATATAGCTTGTCCAATGATACCAGCTAGGCTGTCTGTTCTTAAGTAAAACATGACAAGAACCATAGTTTATCACTATATAGCTTGTCCAATGATACCGGCTGGGCTGTCAGTTCTTAAGTAAAACATGACAAGAACCATAGTTTATCACTATATAGCTTGTCCAATGATACCAGCTAGGCTGTCAGTTCTTAAGTAAAACATGACCAGAAACAACAGCTGTCCTTGTCATACACCTCTACTGAAATAGAAAATAACTGTCACCAATATCATTGATCAATAGATCTGTACTGATATCATGTCTACACTACAAAAACTGAATTTACCAAAGAGAACAAGTCCTATTATTGTGATTTTATCACTGTCCACGTCTAAGTACACGTACTGTAATTTCTGCATCAACTCATGATCACGATAGGAAAACCACATCATCATGATGTAAGTAAGATGATACAGCATGGAATAGGAGATTTTATTCCTCAACTGTTACGTATCATTCATGAACTATAAATGTTAAATAAGTGTAGAAGGAATTTTGAGTATCTGGTTTCAATGATCCTTATATGGTCATGTCTATACAGGACCCAGTGAAATGTATAAACCTTTAAAGACCAGATCTGTTACACGGATAAACTGTATACATTTCTACTTAACTAGAACACCTGTTGTAATCTGATAACTGCTTGTTGTGAATTATTGATCCCTGTTGTGTTCCAGTCAGGGAGGATTTATTGTACTTATCAGTAACGATGATTTGACCTTTTCCAGGTAACTGCACATTCCACAAGACTAAAGAGGCGTGCCTGGCGGCGAAACAGGGGGTGCAGTGTGTGTGGGTCAGTAACTCGTACTGTAGCTCCAAGTCGGACGCCATCCTCGACGGCCTCAGCAACTCCTCGGAGATATCCAAGTGTGACAGTGATAACGGTAACATCATCATCTATACTGGTCTACCATGTGTCATATGTTTGTATAGCTCCATGGTCATCAACATTAATCTAGAACAAGTTGAACATTGTACAATCTGATTAAAATCATCTGTTACATGGCTCCGCCTGAACATCTGAGTGTGCCGCGTTCAGGTGACCTTTATATTTATAAATACTCATTAAATTTTGACCAATCAGAGACCCTCTTTCAAAAGGGCACTCGGAGTTGTAACAAATATGGCGGACATTGATGAGAATTATCTGTAGTAACCACAACTGGTGTGTTACAGCGGGTGCGAAAGTTCTGAAGTTATTTGAGATTGATCGTCTGCAACCCGAACAGAAAAAGATATTCAAAACATTATTAGAGAAGAAAGACTGTATGGCGGTGTTGCCTACGCAATTATTAAGCAATGGGTACGTTTTCTGTAGCGTTGTAGAAACGTCAGTTCCCGCCGCCATATTTGTTTTGGAAAACTAATCTGTTTGATACCCCTCGCTATTTATCTATCGACCATGATATTCCGATTCTCTGGCAAATTTTGCCAGCGCACTTCTGATTGGTTCATCTAAAGGTCACTTGAACGTGACCCTGACCGCGGCACATTCAGACGTCAGGCGAAGTACGAAGTTAACGAAGCCATGTAACATATGATTTTAATCGGATTGAACATTGTATAAACTCTGAGTTCCTATCAAAGTGTGACTTTTACATTCATGGACATATATGCACCACACATTGTAAATATCTACTATTTCAGTAAATTCTGTGTGTTTTCTATTGGAAACTGGTTTTATTGCAAGTCCTCATCCCAGAGCCAATCCTGTAATGGCCTTAGTCCTATTTCAGTGTTATGATATGACCGAGCTTCTATGAATATTGAAACCATTGGGCACAGATATATTTTTACCCAATTCACCATTAATGTTTATTTAAACCATTTTAATCTAACTTTATCAAGTGAAAACAAATTTTAATAGATTTAGCTCAAAAGCTTCTACATTTAGACATTGATTTCTTTTTTTTCCAGGCAAAGAATATGTGTGCCCCAAGTTCACCTCCTGTCCATCATGTCTGTCCAGTGCTTTTAACTGTCAGTGGTGTAATAACAACTGTACAGCTGCCTGTCCCGTCAAGGACAAACAGGTAATCTCTCACTTCTATGTCCAAACAGGTAATCTCTCACTTCTATGTCCAAGTCAGTGGTGTAATAACAACTGTACAGTTACCTGTCCCGTCAAGGACAAACAGGTAATCTTTCACTTCTATGTCCAAGTCAGTGGTGTAATAACAACTGTACAGTTACCCGTCCCGTCAAGGACAAACAGGTAATCTCTCACTTCTATGTCGAAGTCAGTGGTGTAACACTAACTGTCCTGTCAAGGACAGACAGGTAATCTCTCACTTATATGTCCAAGTCAGTGGTGTAATAACAACTGTACAGCTGCCTGTCCCGTCAAGGACAAACAGGTAATCTCTCACTTCTATGTCCGAGTCAGTGGTGTAACAATAACTGTACAGTTAGTTACCTGTCCCGTCAAGGGCAAACAGGTAATTTCTCACTACTATGTCAAAGTCAGTAGTGTAACAATAACTGTACAGTTACCTGTCCCGTCAAGGACAAACAGGTAATCTCTCACTTCTATGTCCAAGTCAGTAGTGTAACAATAACTGTACAGTTACCTGTCCCGTCAAGGACAAACAGGTAATCTCTCACTTCTATGTCCAAGTCAGTGGTGTAACAATAACTGTACAGTTACCTGTCCCGTCAAGGACAAACAGGTAATCTCTCACTTCTATGTCCAAGTCAGTGGTGTAACAATAACTGTACAGTTACCTGTCCCGTCAAGGACAAACAGGTAATCTCTCACTTCTATGTCCAAGTCAGTGGTGTAACAATAACTGTACAGTTACCTGTCCCGTCAAGGACAAACAGGTAATCTCTCACTTCTATGTCCAAGTCAGTGGTGTAACAATAACTGTACAGTTACCTGTCCCGTCAAGGACAAACAGGTAATCTCTCACTTCTATGTCCAAGTCAGTGGTGTAACAATAACTGTACAGTTACCTGTCCCGTCAAGGACAAACAGGTAATCTCTCACTTCTATGTCCAAGTCAGTGGTGTAACACTAACTGTCCTGTCAAGGACAAACAGGTAATCTCTCACTTCTATGTCCAAGTCAGTGGTGTAACAATAACTGTACAGTTACCTGTCCTGTCAAGGACAAACAGGTAATCTCTCACTTCTATGTCCAAGTCAGTGGTGTAACACTAACTGTCCTGTCAAGGACAGACAGGTAATCTCTCACTTCTATGTCCAAGTCAGTGGTGTAACAATAACTGTACAGTTACCTGTCCCGTCAAGGACAAACAGGTAATCTCTCACTTCTATGTCCAAGTCAGTGGTGTAACAATAACTGTACAGTTACCTGTCCCGTCAAGGACAAACAGGTAATCTCTCACTTCTATGTCCAAGTCAGTGGTGTAACAATAACTGTACAGTTACCTGTCCCGTCAAGGACAAACAGGTAATCTCTCACTTCTATGTCCAAGTCAGTGGTGTAACAATAACTGTACAGTTACCTGTCCCGTCAAGGACAGACAGGTAATCTCTCACTTCTATGTCCAAGTCAGTAGTGTAATAATAACTGTACAGTTACCTGTCCTGTCAAGGACAAACAGGTAATTTCTCCCTTCTATGTCCAAGTCAGTGGTGTAAAACTAACTGTCCTGTCAAGGACAAACGTGTAAAACTAACTGTCTTGTCAAGGACAAACAGGAAATCTCTCACTTCTATGACCAAGTCAGTGGTGTAACACTAACTGTCCTGTCAAGGACAAACGTGTAAAACTAACTGTCTTGTCAAGGACAAACAGGTAATCCCTCACTTCTATGTCAAAGTCAGTAGTGTAACAATAAATGTATAGTTACCTGTCCTGTCAAGGACAAACAGGCAATTTCTCACTTCTATGTCCAAGTCTGTGGTGTAACACTAACTGTACAGCTACCTGTCCCGTCAAGGACAGACATGTAATCTCTCACTTCTATGACCAAGTCAGTGGTGTAACAATAACTGTACAGTTACCTGTCCTGTCAATACACTCACTTCTGTGTCAAGTAAACGCTTCTCTTTAATGGGGAAACATCTATACTGTTGTCAGATTTTGAGGTCTTTATTGATGAAACTTTTCTTTAATGATAAAATATCTATAATGTTTTCGGATAGTCACCTCTCTTTAATGTCTCCGAAATGGCAAGCTTCACCTATAGTATTACGTGATTCTGCCTGAACTTATCAACTTTTGTTGTTAGAAAAGAAAGAAAACTGTCAGTGATCACTGTGTTAACTCTTTTTTTTTCAGATTTTGCTAGCATTGAAAGATGAATTTTCTATTATAAAATGTCCTACAATTTGTTTACATGATGTTTCTTGTTAGTACTCCTGTGAAAACTGTGTGATCTTATTCATGGATATTCTAAAAGAAACCTGACCAGTCTGACAGAATGATTCTTTAAAACCTGTCCATTCTGACCGGATGTCCATAAGTGATGAGCCAATGATTGGATAAAGTACTTATCAGTTCTGATAATCAATGTCATTTGTCATAATTGATCATCTGTACAGGAAATGAAGACAAAGCCATACATGAGTTTGTAGAAGTTTACACATAAAAAGTTTGGGATAAACATTTATGAGTATTAAAAAAAAATCAAAAAATCACTGCATCTTACTAGTATTACTGCAAGTTTACCACAGCTAGGAGTTGGAAATGATGTCAGAGTTGAATTAGATATTAGCAGGATACAAAATTATCTACAACATATCTAATACATATTATTTTGATTAAGTGGCATTGTTAGTACAAACCGATGCCAACTGATGGCCCATCACATAGTCTCTCCTGGTCAGATCTGCTGGTCTCACTGAGAGCCAACTGATGGCCCAGCACATAGTCTCTCCTGGTCAGATCTGCCGGTCTCACTGAGAGCCAACTGATGGTCCATCACATAGTCTCTCCTAGTCAGATCTGCTGGTCTCACTGAGAGCCAACTGATGGCCCATCACACAGTCTCTCCTGGTCAGATGTCTGCTGGTCTCACTGAGAGCCAACTGATGGCCCATCACATAGTCTCTCCTGGTCAGATCTGCTGGTCTCACTGAGAGCCAACTGATGGCCCATCACATAGTCTCTCCTGGTCAGATCTGCTGGTCTCACTGAGAGCCAACTGATGGCCCATCACATAGTCTCTCCTGGTCAGATCTGCTGGTCTCACTGAGAGCCAACTGATGGCCCATCACATAGTCTCTCCTGGTCAGATCTGCTGGTCTCACTGAGAGCCAACTGATGGCCCATCACATAGTCTCTCCTGGTCAGATCTGCTGGTCTCACTGAGAGCCAACTGATGGCCCATCACATAGTCTCTCCTGGTCAGATCTGCTGGTCTCACTGAGAGCCAACTGATGGCCCATCACATAGTCTCTCCTGGTCAGATCTGCTGGTCTCACTGAGAGCCAACTGATGGCCCATCACATAGTCTCTCCTGGTCAGATCTGCTGGTCTCACTGAGAGCCAACTGATGGCCCATCACATAGTCTCTCCTGGTCAGATCTGCTGGTCTCACTGAGAGCCAACTGATGGCCCATCACATAGTCTCTCCTGGTCAGATCTGCTGGTCTCACTGAGAGCCAACTGATGGCCCATCACATAGTCTCTCCTGGTCAGATCTGCTGGTCTCACTGAGAGCCAACTGATGGCCCATCACATAGTCTCTCCTGGTCAGATCTGCTGGTCTCACTGAGAGCCAACTGATGGTCCATCACATAGTCTCTCCTGGTCAGATCTGCTGGTCTCACTGAGAGCCAACTGATGGTCCATCACATAGTCTCTCCTGGTCAGATCTGCTGGTCTCACTGAGAGTCAGATTGCACAGTTTTCTATGTAGTACTGTACAGTTGCACCTGTCTAAACTGAACACCTCAAGGACAAATAATTACACTAGCAGTAAACAGGAAAACATGGCTATTGGATCCTGTTCAAGCTTCGGTGTAGACAGTGTCTGGAGTGTTCAGCTCAGACAGGTGCACGTGGTACCCTATTACAATGATTTATTGATGAGCCTGTTTGATGCTGTTTTATATACATATATATTATAATATTGTGCCTAAGATTTTAGTTTTGTGCTGCAAGTCAAACTGCATGATGCTTGTGGTGTTTGTGATTTTATTGACTGTTCTTTTGTTGTCATTCCATTTTCACCTTACATTTATGTTCTTTTGTTATCATTCCATTTTCACCTTACAATTACCAATATTTGGCTGTGAACATGTGTTGTCCAGTTTTTGAGAATGCTTGTGAAATACCCATTGAAAATATAAATGTAAATGTAAATTTGACAACTGCGTAATGATGATCCGTCAAAAAAGTGGGGGGAGTGGTTATTATTCCTCTTGCCAATCCGGATCCCTCATTAATATATCTTTGGGATATTTTTGTAAATAATTCATATCTTGTATTTACAGTTATTCTGTCCAAATATGAACCAAAATTTGAATTAATGGTTATATTAACTGCACTATAGGTATTTACATTTTATGAAATCAATATGTAATTATTGAAGAAAAAATGTTCCATATCAATTTGCTTTAACTTTATTAAGTCTTCTAGAAGGGCCTAAAATTCCAAGTGTCATAACATGAAAACAAATGGGTTCCTCACCATTTAGGCAAAGCATAATAGAAATCCATTGTCAAGTTAAGGAAGAGTGTCGCTCTCCTATGGGCTGGGCCCATAATAGTAAATAAAGTCTTTTTAAGTCATAGTCTTAAAGGAAGGGGTTTGTTCCCCTGGGAGATAGGGCCTGAAATTGGGAAAATATTTGCAATCTAACTTTTACTAAGGTTTACCTATATTGCTTAACTATTTAGATAAGCAATACAGGCCCTCTGGACCTCTTATAAAGAAGATCGATAATTAATAAAAATGACAAACTTCATAAAAAGACATATTCTATAGCTTGAAAACCCTGCTTATTCTTAATCCCCGTGATTTCTGAATAAGGTTTAAATTACTTTGTGAATGTTGAAATTAATCATGTTTCATCTTGTTATTTTTGCATTATTTTTATAGTAAACGTGGAATAGTTATCCATTAGTGTTCATTGAGGTGTTTAAGTCTGACCTGTGAAGTCAAGGATTAAAAGTACAATCACAATACGTGTAGATTAAAGCATATTTCCAGGTGAAATGTTTTCTTTACTCCCGGATATCTACAGTATGCTCAACATTTCCTCTGTTTTCCATGCCAGATAGTTTGTCAGACTTAAACACCATACGATGTAGCTTGATATTTTTGTGTTTGTGTTGGTGGTTCTCTGTGTGTAGATTTGTTTTCTGCTTTTTATTTTGTGTAGTCGCTGGTTTCCGACATTACTCAGTGCCAAGATAACCCTGCTCTAGCATGTCGCAACCTCCACACCTGTCGGGCATGCGAATCACTTCAAGAATGCCACTGGGGTCCGAGTGCCAAGGGGGGATACAGCTGCAGGCACATCAGTGATCAGGGTTTGTTTTATGTGTAACGTGTCATCAAACCTTGTGTACTAGGACATCTCAGGGTACAGATGAAGCATTCCACACACCTACCACCTCAAACAGGCTGTAGAATCACATGGTCATGTGACATATTCACAGAGCTGTATTGACAAAGACCGACATAAATGTATAATCAGTCTGGAAATACTTGTAAACCATGATACACCTATCAAGTAAATATAAATAATTTCACAGAATAAACTAATTACTGCATGTAAGTTTAACATGTCCTTAAGAACTACACTCCTACTGATAAACAAATCTCCAACTCTTCGGGTCGTTAGACATTCTAGACAAGCACGTACTGAGACAATGCTCTCAGTGTTGTATACTTACTTGCTACATGTATAATACAATAATTCCAGTTTCCTATTCTATTTTAAATGGGATTAGAAAAGAAATATTCTGATTTTGAGTTTAATATTGGAAAGTTATTGAAAACCCCAGTTATGCTTCTGTGGAGAGTAAGGTTTGCTTGACCTGTGTCCGAGGTCCCTGTACACAAGGTATGATGTACCGGTAGATATTTAGAAGTAAGACCAGTAGGTGTAACATCTAAACACTGCCTTGTATCCCTATTGACAGTCCCTGGTGAGAGACGTCGCACAGTGCCCCACTAAATATAGCAAAAAGTGTGACACCATACACAACTGCTTTGCCTGTGCTCTCGTTGACCATTGTAAGTGGAACCGGAAGAACAAGAAGTGTATGCCTAACCAACCAATGGCCTTCATGGACTCGGGTAATCACTGCAGATCCAACGTTTTATTGTTTCTTAGTTTTCATTCTCCAATCTCATCTAAAGGACCTCCTACCGCTGGCCAAGAATTGTGAATATAAAACTCTTATATTAGCATGATATTACAATGTATAGAATTAGCTTCGATAAGTCATTTTTGAAAAATACCTTTCCTAATGGAACTTTATAAACAGCTTACAAAGATGATATAAACATTCAGAATTCAACAGCAGTATTTTAGCAATGTAACATACAGATGTAGGAACATGACCTCATTGCAGCCTTGTTATCTTAGACTTTTGACAGTGTAGTTTGAATAATTACACAAGTGTCACATTACTGTCAGTTTTTTCAAGAAGATATTAAGAAGCATTGTTAGTATTGTAACTGGATATGAATCTGATGTACAGACTTTTGTAAAAATCTGAAACTAAAAAATTGCTGAATTAATAACAATAATAATTTTGATGAATTTTATCAAACTGTTTAGTCAGAGATCCCACTAACAAATGACTGAGAAAGAGGCAGCATAGATTGGTCTCTGTTAGCGTGGAAAATGTACTATTCAGGTAGCAGTAATAAGTAACTGATGTCGGGACAAAAAGTGCAATTTAGGGTAGCACTGTTGATCATAGTGTGATAATGTGATGACCAATGCGACAGACGAACAACATTGTGTCAAACGCGATGACCTATCATCATCGACAAACAATTGGTGAATCCATAATAATCTTTTACTGAAGATATTTCTTTAAATCTTACTCAGAGTTGTAAATCTGATATGAGGTGATGTATCATTAGGGCCCAGTAGGCTCTGCATTCAGCCCCTTAGTAATAATTTCTTCTGTCCCTTCGTTTTTCACTTCTACGCGATAACTTCCTGAAATATTACCTGATGTTGATGGGAAGAATTGTTAACTCGGCCCTTTGCATTGAAGGAATACAAAAAAATATAAGCCAGTTTACCATTGTTGTACACTCTATATGTCAAGATGACATTAGCCCTTATACCTGTGATTTCTGCTGTAGAAACGCCCAAGGATAGCGACTACAGCAGCGAGACAGCCTGCGAACAGCCCTGCTACATCAACACCGACTGTGAAAACTGTACACGCTCAAGTTGTATGTGGTGTGCCAACAAACGGCGCTGTGTGGAGACCAACTCCTACGTCGCCTCCTTCATCTACGGACAGTGCATGGAGTGGACCACTAGTGAGAATCGATGTGCAGGTAGGTTGTCAAACGGGAAGGTAAACACTCCTACAACTCTTCTAAATCTAAACCCGAGTAGCATCCTAATGTTGTGATGGAAAGGCTGTATTATAGAACCATGTTTTTCGTGTATATTTTTTCCGAAAAAGTTAATTGAATGAAAAAAAAATATATATAAAAAAACTTATTTCCGATTTCATTTCCAAATTATTCACATCTGGATGTTTCAGCCACGCGCTGTGCTGACTTGTTGACTTGTGAGAAATGTCAGTCCAACCCGATGTGTGGGTGGTGTAACGACCCCAGTAACACGGGGATAGGAAAGTGTACGGAGGGTGGGGCCATCGGGCCGGGACACAACCCCATACAGGCCAACAACACACAGTGTCCGGCAGACCGTTGGTTCTTCACTCAGTGCCCAGGTAGGACACATAACATCTTCTTCAATAATTCCTAGAAATACCTATGCTATGTATTTACACCAGATTTATAATGGAATATTTTTCCTTAATGAATGTAGAAATTTCGTTTCACTGCAAAAGATTTTCACAGTATTTTACCTAGATCAAACTCGTGGTGCTAGTATTTCTTCCTGCATCACCATGAATTACTTTTGGTTTTATAATGTTTCACACTAGTCTGGTAAATAGTTCACAACAAATTAGTGTTCACATGTTTTCAAGTTTTTGTATTTTTTATTCAATCAAGACACATTTTATATGTATTAACAAGAACACAAATATGGGGTAAATTATAAATGACAAGAGATGCAAACTTTCTACAAGTAAAACTTAAAATGTCCCAACTTTTTTATATGATATTTGCTGAGTACTGTATTGAAGTAAAATAGTTATAAATCTCAGAAGAGAAGTGATGACCTGCGTATTTTTCAGCCTGCCAGTGTAATGGTCACAGTACATGTAACAATGAGACCGGCGCCTGTGAGAGTTGTCAGGGCACGACAACAGGTCAGTATAGAGTTATCTCCCTTCTCATTAAAGCCTTCTCGTCCCTATCAAGTAAAAGACATTAATGTATATCAGCTAACCAGTGTTACATAATACGTCTATACTAAAGCGTTTTTTCTCAAAAGATGAAATTATATTTTTCATAATTCAAATTTTGTAATTATGTTTACAACCATACTCTAGTTAAGATAATGATGTTGAAACTCACTTGATAACTTCAAATACAATGTTACACTGTCTATGATAATATGTATATCAATGACTGAAATTTTACGTTAGATATCTTGTTATCTATATAATAGGTGAACATTGTGAATCCTGTTTGGACGGTTTCTATGGAGATCCAACAAATGGAGGCAAATGCTCAGGTAAGTTGGTTATGGAGGCAAATGCTCAGGTAAGTTGGTTATGACCATATTTTACAGAGACATTATACACTGTCAGTAAAACCTTGTTATACTGCCTTTTTTTCCAGAGAAATGTTGGCATTGTAAAGGGGTTTGGCAATAAATTGTGGGAAACTGTACATGCACCAATACTTTCTGAGAAAATGCACAAAGGATTCTTTTGATAAAGTCTGTTTCTGAAATCAGTTACACATTTGTACCAAAAGATTAAGATTATATTTAGATGGTTTACCTGTATTTGGCAGTGTGTGAATGCAACGGACAGGCCAACACGTGTGACAACAAGACCGGCGTGTGTTTCTGTAGGACAAGGGGTGTGGTGGGCGACAGGTGTGAAAAGTAAGTACAACACTTCCATGGTTGTTCATGGGGGGTCAAACAAGTTAAAGTTTAAACCTTTTCACCCCTATGTAAATTTGGTAGAATCTACCATGCATTGATCTGGATGAGTCCATTATGGTCTACAGTGTTGAAAGGGCTAATTTCTGAAGAATTACAAAGAAGCTTGTGGTCTGGACATTTGGACTATATCATGATTGACTTTCAAGTTCATAGCAGTCAAATGAGTTAAGATCTTCAAACAATTTCTTCTGCTAACTGAAAGGCTAAGGGTCATTGTATTTGTTTGATAACATGCTGGAAAAAAGGGCTATCAAATAGGTCCGGGGGTCAAAAATTGTAAGTTTTTGTTATTCTGTTGTACAAAGCTCATGCTTCGGTGATTGTTACTGGTGTGTGTCATTTGACTTTCAGGTGAATCGATTTAAGATAAATTATATCTGGTTATTGATATGAATTTTGACAGGAACAGGAATTCAGCAAAGTAACTTGGGTTTCTTTTACTGACTTGTATGCTTCAACTCCATTTCAGATGTGATGTACCACACAAGTATTACGGAGACCCGAGGAAAGGAGGGACATGTTTTTGTGAGTATATATAGAGAATAATACTAATATATAATAATATTTTTCTGTTTATTACCTACTTACTTATAAAATATGGATAGATCTACTATCTTATGATCTATTTACTTTTGAATCATTGAGGCTCTGCTTCCTCTGCCGCCACATCGTCAATCGTACCAATGACGGCAGACAGTTCTGGCACAGTGGGTTGATTGTTCTCCGGCTCAGTCAGATATTCTTACTCAAGAATCCAATTGGCAAAACACTCCAATGTTCACTCCCCATTTCGTCGCCGTTTTTCAGCATCAGCCATTGTTAAACTGGTGGTAAACAAGGGTGCCGAATGACATTGGTGGTAGATTGGAAAAATTAGAAGTGTTCCAAAAGGGGTGTTATACAGGTTTTGTGGGCTGATACGGAGAGGGCTGATACAGGTTTTGGGGTGTGATACGGAGAGGGCTGATATAGGTTAGAGCAATTGTGTCATATCGCATATACAAAACAAACAGTATTTATTAGTAGGTATGTAATAAACTAAACTATGACACTCCACACAGACAATCACTACACATGATTATGTATCAGGGTTTTGTAATGGTAGATATTTTTTTTTGCATATATATTTTTCAAAAATCACATTCAGTAAATAGAGAATAATACATGCCTTTTTCCATATCACATCCAGTATCAACCCGAGACTGCAATATCAGCCCAAGGGCCGAAGGCCCGAGGGCTGATATTGGTCGAGGATTGATACTGGGTGTGATATGGAAAAAGGCATGTTTTATTCTGTTTATTACATAATTACTAATAAAAACTACTATCTTATGATTTATTTTTATTTTTGAATTATTGAAAAACGATTTTTTTTCCAAAAGGGGGGTGATATGGGTTTTGCGGGCTGATACAGGTTTTGGGGTGTGATACGGCGAGGGCTGATATGGGTTAGAGCAATTGTGTCGTATCGCATATACAAAATCCCCGTATTTATTAGTAAGTATGTAATAAATTGTAATATAAATACTGAACAAATAAATCAAACAAAATTAAAAGAAACATTTTGAAATATAGTAGACTTTAATTTCAACATTATACGAGACAACTTGCTTACCGAGCGTGTATTATGTTACTCATTACATAAGATACACACCTTGTTATGTTTATATTTCATAAATACAGCAAAATATTCAACAAACACCAAAATGTAGTCTTACACTTGCAAAATACAATCTACACAATGACTACCTGTTGTCCATCAAAGAATGGAGTCACTAGAGGCGGTCAGTGGATTTTACGTTCTATCTCTCCATACATGTATCACCTGTTATACCATTGTTATGTGTATTTGTACATTGTTTCACAGATGATCTAGTGACGGACTACCAGTTCACGTTCAATCTGTCCAAACGCGACGACAAGTACTACACTCAGATCAACTTTATGAACATACCGTCCTCTGTAAGTACAAAATGTGATTCCTTAGTTAATCTGTGTTGTCCCCAGATGTCCTTGCTAGGATCATCTTGTCTTGAAAACCTATTAAATAAATACAAATGACCTTGTATATCTGGAGAAAACTGAGAGGGAAACAAAAGCCTAATCTAAGTCAATCAATCAATGGGAGAGTCCCATTACTTTTGTACTATACATATATATATATATATATATATTGGAACTCTTCCTCTTTAGTGATACAAAACAAAGAGCTTGGATGCCTCCTTAAAGACAACCAACTGTTCTGTTTACATTACATTGTTGTGTGATGTCAAGTTTAATTGGAGTGTTATATTAGCCCATCTACTGTATCATTTCTGTTATAATGTATGGAACATTCATTTTGAAGATTTTTATGTTCCTTGAGTTTTCTGTATCTGTTTCGTATTCCGTATTTCCAGAGTGACAGAGATGTGGATTTCAAGGTCAACTGCTCCGACGACAAAGCTTTCCTCAATATTTCTGTCCGAACTCGTAAGTTCTAGTCACTCAAAGTTAGTCTCAATCAGCAATCTTGAGATTTGTTATTCTAATGAAAATCGTGATTTAACAAATTTATTTTTACATTTCTTTAATGAAAAGGCTGTC
The DNA here is from genome assembly GCF_002113885.1 of Mizuhopecten yessoensis. NCBI lineage: Eukaryota > Metazoa > Mollusca > Bivalvia > Pectinida > Pectinidae > Mizuhopecten > Mizuhopecten yessoensis. Next base: position 2,262,173 of record NW_018407435.1, read on the forward strand.
AGAAATTAAGGTATCTGATTTCATGTAACCCAGGTTTGAGTAACACACTTTAATCTAAACGAACGTATCTTTTTGATGTATTAGACATGATATTATTTTTAAATTTTATTTATACAGGGAGTAAAAGTGAGGTCATCTTCGTAGAGAGTTACTCGTGTAATTATTTCCGAGACAAGTTTGAGCATCAAGATTACTCGTTTGGTTCGTCCGAGAACACAACGTTCCTCGTTTATGTGTATAATTTCCAGACACCTTTCTGGTTACAGGTAGGTAAAGAGGCAATGAAATTACCCAAAATTTTAAAACATTAAAAAAAAGTTCAATATAAAATAAAATGAATATCTTTTATACTTCTTGTTCATTTGAAACTTTCATTAAAATAATTTTTTAAATAATTAAAAAAACATCATTAATTTTAAAGATCCCTGTTCCACTACCAAAAACTGTTGCTATGCATTGAAAACTGTTTTTCTGGCATGACTATATATAGCCTTGCAGGAATTTTTTTTGAATTGCAAATTATTTTTCAATATTTTTTTTCTGAGTGTAAAAGATTAAGTGGGGCTATAGACCAGGATTCAGACCCCTGACTTCAGATTGTTATACCATCTCTCTAACTGACTGAGCTACATAGCCAGTACAGTTAAAGCCAAAACGATATTAAGGGGAGGTTATTTTGTGTATGAAAAAACCCAGTGCAGTGGAACAGGGAGCCTTAATTTACGTGATTGTGTTCTGGCTGCAAGGCAGTTTGGTGTTTTTGTAATATGTAAATCTACCCTTGAGACAAGAAGAACTATTTATCAAATATACAAGTACATAATCTATATTGTTACAGTAACTGTTAATATTTAATTTATAATCATGTACCTTTTATATCGTGAATGAACCTGTGAAAAATATATGTTAGTCTAGTGTTTACTGAGCTGTATGTAGTATACTGTTAGTTATGAAAACATATCCCCCATCTATTGATCTTTACGGTACTTTGGGTTTTGAACTTTTCAGTCTGTGTTATTGAAGTTTACCTTAACTGTAAAAATGTAATTTAGTCAGTGATATTTGAACTCATTTTCCTCTGGGGCCTGTGCCTGTTGAGTCTGGAAAATATCGCCCACAAAAGCATTATTTTGGGGGAAATGGCGTGATTTTTGCATTGATTTTGATAAAAACAGCAGCAAGTATCCAGGGAAAGGGGCATGTATAAGGACCCAATTGAAAATCACTGCAATCTTTTTCTAGTCACTGAAGTTTGTTTGTTACAAATTTTCACATTGGTTTTGTATATTTTAAGGTTTCTATTTTTGATATTTTATGGAAATAATATAATAAAACAGAACTTAAGGTTTTCCTGTCTGGTGTTATCAAGTTTGACCAGATAAACTGTTTGGTCTTAGGAAGGGAGCTTATGAGGATTACATAGGGTTGGCATCAAATGATTTCTTAGCGAGTTTGGAGGGGTATACCGTACCATTCGATCATCATTGATCATCACTTCCGCGTCAAAGGACTGGGGACCTATTTGAGTTAGGAGGGGTATTTGAGACATGTATGTTTGACTCGAGCAGGATTTATTGTTGTATGATTTCAGTTACTCTGTGTTTAATTATATTACCTGTATTTACAAAAGAAACTATCTCTTTTTCTTCAGATTTCATTTTCCCAGTTTCCCAAAATAGATTTAGTACACTTTTTTGTGACATTCTTCAGGTAGGTTAACTGAGTGTTGTACCTGTAAAGCTAGCATATTTTGATCTATGAAAACTACATATACATGGCTGACCGATGTGCTTGCAAAAGAAAAAAACATGAACAATTAACTTTGATGAAAAATCAACTTTGATATTTAAATATATATATGACAATAGCTGTCATTTAAATGTGAGGTATCACATGAACTAGAATTGAAATAAAAGTAATTGATTAATTTTATTTTTTTATTTTTCAAGTATGTTTAAAACTATGTTATCTGAAAGTTTAAGCCCATGTTTTTTTCTACTGTAGCTTCTGTTATGTTTTACCAAGGTTTCAGTCAGCCAAGTATATAGACGCACGTGGCTAATAGCTGAAGTGACTTGGAAATCCTCCATGCATGCTGTGAACTTCATCCCTTCACCTTTGACCCATTTTAACATCTAATACAACATGTGGTCTCTATCTGTCGTTTATGTTGGCTGTACATTATAACACCACTTCATCAATTTATCTTCTCCCGTATTCATGCATGGTGGAATAGAAAGACACCTATTAATTTCATATTTATTTTACAATATATACCGTTATTACTTTTCGCGGGGGGGGGGGTTCGGGTGTTTTTTCTCTCACTGTTTTGTTACTAACATTTCACCTACCCACATATTTCTGTTGTATTAGTTGTATAGATTAAAAGGATATTAAGGGAAGCTAGAATTTTCTCCACTTACTCAAATTTTTGATGACAGCACATTTCAATCTACACAATACAACATGAAAGTGAGCTGGGAAAAGCTTAGCGATTTGGTAAAAAAAAAAACAATAGGACTAATTAACATGGAATGGAGCCTATAGGTAATTGAAACACTACATTTTCATAATTATGGGAAAACCGCTGAGATGTAGAAACATAAGTTGATCAGTGATTCTCTGGCATCGGAATTAGCTACACTTTCTTCGGGTTTTTTCTGCAGATCATCAACTCTCGTTCCAAGCATATGGAGGGAGACCTTTATAGGCTTGTTCACTCCAATAAATCAATCGTTAATTAATCGGCGTAATAAACATCAAACTACCTTTGATGCTACTCTCAGTTTGATACCGGTTATTTTCCGGATTGTTTTTTTCCATTTTTATTTTTTTTTCTATTTTTTTTCTTCTTCAAATCTGACCCCAAAAAACGTATTTGCGCACTAAACCTGAGTGTGCACTGTACACACGAATTAACGGTATACTTTAGGATATAAATTTGTCCCTGCATTACACCCATCTAAGATGAGATTTTCCTTCAAATAAAACATGGCACCAATAAAACGTGTTTTAATTCCTGATAGTAAGATGACTGTTAAATCTCATGAGCCTCTTTCTGATACCAAAATTTGTCTTAAACATCAGATCCTTGCTAATTCACGCTTGTTCATCAATGTAGCTAGCTGTACTTATGTATGTTGGTACGGTGAAGTGTCACATACTGAAATCAGATCTTGTGCCCCACTGTTGTCAGAGTTATTGCTCTTCGTTCATTTTGTCTGAAGCAAAACCTTATTGCTATTTCACCTGAGTGTTGGAAAGATCGAGTGTCTCACAATAAACTAATTGTCTACTTCGGGGGAATATTTGTTGAATTCTTTTCCATCTCCGAACATATTTGCATATCTGTCCCCTTTCTTTGCTCTATCACATCTTCTCTATCACATGCATGAAATAAATGGTAAGCCAGTCTATGGTATCTGAGAAATTAATGGAAATTAATCAATGCAGAATGCAGACCTTGTTACCAGCATGCATGGAATTCCAATGGCGTCAACTCCATGGAGGTGTTTTGGACGTTTTTCTCGTGATCACAATGCATGAACCGTTGGTTTATTTTCAGATTTCATTTGTCAGATCGCTGTCTCTCAATCTGGTTATGTTTTTTGCCATTTTCTCTAGGTTGGTATCTGTCTATTTTGATTGACTTCATATTTATCATTTGTTGACACATGTACGATGTGCACAGCTTTTAAGAATCACCAGTTCAGAACAAGGTGCTTTAAACAGAATTTATATCACATGCTATACCTACAAATATAACTACAGCAATATACCATCAGATGAACACAAGCACATTTCTAGTATTGCTTATACAGCGTTTATACCTGGATTTTAAAAAATAAAATGATATTTTCAAAAAATATATATTACAAAATGAAATCCTTGTTCAGACTAAATTAAGAAAACTTATGGGCGAATGGAGGTAGTCAAAAATAATTTCCAATTAAACCCAAGATTATATAAACTGATTTTTTTTTAATATTTCAAATAATGTCCGTACAACCATAATATGGATACGCTAAGGGTCTAAGAAAGATACTTTAGCCACCGGCTATAAAACTTGTGACCTCCTCCATTTCCTGTACTTTTCCTTTCCTCACACTCTCTCATCTTCCTGTGGATTTTTCGACCTAGTTATTTTGTAGTTAGTAATTTAACATAAAGCAGATTTGTTTTATGATTAGATGGAATATTCATGCTTGTGTAATAATTGTACACCGGGAAATGTTCACTGCAGATGAACTTTCACCCTGTTTGACCTCTGACATGAGGGTGAATTTTTTATGTCTGTTAATATTAGTACATTTACATACATAGTAGATTAAACAGGAAATAGAGCCAACAACAGGTAGTGGGTAAGTGGGAGGAATAGTGATTAATTCTTCCTGTTATATTTACATAAATAGTAAAAACCAAAAAGGACAAAATTAATACTGGGCAAATATCAATTTTATTGGTGAGTAGCAAATAGTTGACTGAGCAAAAATTTCCCAGTGTACAGTAAAAAAATATTGAATGAATTTTCAGCATGTACTTAAACATAGCACATATCAACATTTTCTATTTTTCATTGATTAACCTGTTTGTTATATATTGATCAAAATTACACCAAGATGTAAAAGTATATTGATCAAAATAACACCAAGATGTAATGGTATAATCTTGATATGTGAAAACTTCTTTTTTACTGAGATCTTGTAGCTGTGATTAGTAGCCAATATTGATGGTGAAATATACATTAACCTGTTAATTACATATAATATGTTGTTCGAAGCTTTGTTTCTCTGTAAAGGGTTTTGTAGTATGTGTAGTATATAATAAAAAAAATGCCATTGTTTTCATCAGAATTCTTTGTTAATTAATTGAAGTACATTGTAAAATAATTAAGATATAAAGTTATATATATTATAAATATATAATAAAATATATAGAAAATTATGTATTTTCAATGTTGAAACAGTTAAAGAACAGTGTACTGTTAAATAGTTGACTATAGAATATTTTTGATATTTTTGAATTGTATTGGTTTAGTGTCTTGAAGCATTCAATGTTAACAATAAGGACTATTCCGTCTTTGCGTATTGCAGAGTTATCTTCTCTTGTTAGCAGTTATTGATTGTTACGTCATTGGTTTGTGTGAGAAAATTACATCGTTTTCTCAAAAATTGATGGCGTTACTCTCACAAACCAATGACGTAACAATCAATCCCTGCTCACAAGAGAAGATAACTCTGCAATACGCAAAGACGGAATTGGTTACCTCTGACAACCTTGGGGGCCAATGTCACTGGTATACATGTATGCCTGAGCTGGTCAGTTTCACCCTATCTGTGACTGGCTGGTCAGTTTCACCCTACCTATGACTGACTGGTCAGTTTCACCCTACCTGTGACTGACTGGTCAGTTTCACCCTACCTGTGACTGACCAGTCAGTTTCACCCTACCTGTGACTGACCGGTCAGTTTCACCCTACCTGTGACTGGCCGGTCAGTTTCACCCTACCTGTGACTGACTGGTGCTGTACTTTCCTTTTCAGTTGTTTCCTGTCCTTACTCATCATAGCAGCAGTTCTGTACAAAATCAAACACAAATACGACAACTACAGACGCAGACAGGTAACTATAGAAACGCGTTGTGGTGTTACTTAGTGATATATATAAACACAAATACGACAACTACAGACACAGACAGGTAACTATAGAAACGCGTTGTGGTGTTGCTAAGTGATATATATAAACACAAATACGACAACTACAGACGCAGACAGGTAACTATAGAAACGCGTTGTGGCGTTGCTTAGTGATATATATAAACACAAATACGACAACTACAGACGCAGATAGGTAACTATAGAAACGTGTTGTGGTGTTGCTTAGTGATATATATAAACACAAATAGGACAACTACAGACGCAGACAGGTAACTATAGAAACGCGTTGTGGTGTTGCTTAGTGATATATATGATAATTGTATTACTTTGTGAAAATACTTTTATTTGTTGTCAAATCTTACTCTGTATAAACACACTGATTGTGTAAAATTAGTTTTGATATCTCAAGGAATCCTCTTCTACAGTCACATGCTCCTGTCAGAGGTTACTAGACTGGCTACCAACCCCAAAGTTTCTATGAAGAATTTCTCAACTGCCTTTTATAACTAGCTTATCTCCCCCCTAGTTTAGAATTCTAGAAACAGACATCCGAGTGATCAAAATTATTAGAGTTAATTTATTTTTCCAAATAATTAAATATCTAAATGATATTCTAGAGACGGAGGGCCAGTCTAGAGTATTGTGGCATAAAGTTTAACATTTGGTGCCATCCTATGTGTATGTAACACCTAAGAACGTACCAGTCTCATCCTAGTTACCGGGGAAGCTTTGGATGTGTAAGTGTATGTAGTTCTAATGCAATGACTGTAGAGGTCGAGGGAATAAAATCATCAGTTAGTATAATGGTGATTTCTTATTTTACAGCGTATGATTGTAGAGATGGAAGAAATGGCCAGTCGACCATTTTCTACAGTAACCTTGGAGATAGAGCGAAAAATTGATAATTATGTTGCAGAAAAGAAAGATCTAAATTTGGATTTAAGAAAGCGTAAAAAGGTATGGATATTCACTTTAATTAAAGCCAATATTTGGAACAAAACAGATTTATCTGTATGGAATTTTATGAAAATTTAGAAATACTTTTTTAACAAAAGGTTTTAAGAAAAATTGTACATTTAGAAAGAAATTTCTTAAATTTGAATGAGTAAGAGCAGTGTTGATTAATTCAGCTACGTGAGTTGTAAGATAGTTTACATTTGAATTACATTTACTTTAATTGATCAGGAATGTTTGATTGGTTCACAGATAAACAACAAACCTAGTCAGGTGGCAATAGAGCCCCTTATTACCCAGAAGGCAGCAGTGCTCACCCTCCTCGTCCAGCTCCCTACGGGGCACGAGGACTGGACGCCCAGTGGAAGTTCAGGCGTAGCCATTGCCAGTGCTCTCGTCACACTGGGTAATTATAAGTACATGTTTCAATAACACGTCACTGGATTTTGTCATGAAATGAATACATGTACTGCCCATTGGTAGGAACTTAGTGGTAAAACAAAGGGAAATGTACAATTTTACATGCTAATTATGATTATTATTTTTAGGTCACCTGAGCTTTAGCTCAAGTGACCTATTGCTATCCGTTTTCGTCCGTCGTCGTCCGTCGTCCATCGTCCGTTGTCCGTCGTCCGTCGTCCGTTAACATTTTACATTTCAAACTTAAAGTCAAGTTCTGCTGGGCCGATTGAACTGAAAGTTGGTAGGAATGATCGCCTCATGGTCCTGACAAAGTGTTGTTATTTTTCGGGTCGATCAGAAATCCAATATGGCCGCCACGGCCGCCATTTTGAAAACCTATTTCAAACTTAAAGTCAAGTTCTGCTGGACCGATTGAACTGAAAGTTGGTAGGAATGATCGCCTCATGGTCCTGACAAAGTGTTGTTATTTTTCGGGTCAATCAGAAATCCAATATGGCCGCCGTGGCTGCCATTTTGAAAAACTATTTCAAACTTAAAGTAAAGTTCTACTTGGCTGATTAAACTGAAACTTTGATAGGAATGATCGAATCATGGTCCTGACAAAGTGTTGTTATTTTTCGGGTCAATCAGAAATACAATTTGGCTGCCATGACCGCTATTTTGTAAATACTTATTTCAAAGTTAAAAACAAGTTCTAATAGGCCGATCTCACTGAAAATCGGTCTAGGAATGATCAGCTCATGGTCCTGACAAAGTTAAGTTAACCATATTCTTAACTATTTTTTACTCAAATTGGTACATATTTCAACAACAAAAATAAATACTGTAGGACTCAGGTGACCGTTAAGGCCCATGGGCCTCTTGTTAATATTGTAGGTCATCATCAAAAAACGTAAATACTACCCATTGGTAGGAACTTAATCATAAAATAAAGAGAATCATACATATATGCATCCTTATTGTAATTATTATTTCTAATTTTGTAGGTCATCATCGAAAACAGAGTGTTGAGCATGGTGGCAAGGGAGACAAAAATAGATTCAAGAAGCATTCCGTCCAGACCCACTCGGATACTTGTGTATGATAGGACCACGCCCCTCGGTTATTTATTGTGTACAGTGTAACTGTTTTTCCCTTCTTCTTAAAGAATGGAAGTATGAATATATATGTGGAAGTTTGAAAGAACCAGGCCCGTGGTCATAAAAAATTAACTTGTAACTCAAACTTGTACTACAAAGTATTTTTCTTGTAATTTACCGATTACTTGTGACAGGATCAAAAATTAAAGTTATAACGTTACTCGGCTACAAGTGTAGGTAAATATTAACACATTGAATTTTATTGTAAGATTTTAAACGACAAACGATCATTTCAATACAGAATTTTGAGTTTAAGCATGAGAATAGTTTTATGATTACGGGCTTCAGTGTGTTGGATGATCGTTTTCTTTGACTGTGAAGTATTTTGGGTTTTTTTCAATCTTAAAAACTGCATATTATAAAGTGTACCTATAATCAAAATCTTGATAATGTGGTGCTCAAAGAAACTAAAATTTTAAATACTAACAACCTGCCAGTCAGTGTTCTGACTTTCGCGGCCATATTAATGTTGAAGATAAATCAACGTTGAGCAGGATTAACCTTTTCCACCATTACTTCTGATCAGTACAACATACTGCGGTACTCGTCATCAAAGTGTCCAGAACACCAGGTTACACACTGTACCACAGAGTACCAGGCTACACACTGTACCTCAGAACACCAGGTTACACACTGTACCTCAGAACACCAGGTTACACACTGTACCACAGAGCAGCATGTAAGGAATCCTACCAGTCACGTATTTTGATAAAATGGGAAGACTTTACACATGATTATCAAAGGAACCAGAAATGTTTTCATATTTTTTTATATGTGGAATACATATCTACCATATTTACCTTTGAAATTGATGTCAGACTTCGATATCTCAAACTTGAAATTTGGTAAAACTTCAAGTTAAAACTCTAAAATTCCTCTTTGGGGGTATCTTAAGGTTGTTAATGGCCCATACAAACAAATAAACATTTGAAAGATAATTTTTAACCTTTGCTGGTTTCTGTTCAGAACTAAATAATCATAATTGTTAAGTGCAGTTTGCTACCATACATAAAAAAGGGAAATGTTAAGTTAACTTTACTCTTTGTGATATACTATACTGAATTGTTATGAAGGAAGTCTATCAACAGCAATACTGTACAGATAGTTACCTTATTGATTAATCAGTACCTTATTGAATATTCAGTACCTTATGGAATATTCAGTACCTTATTGATAAATCAGTACCTTATTGAATATTCAGTACCTTATAGAATATTCAGTACCTTATTGATAAATAAGTATATTATAGAATATTTAGTACCTTATTGAATATTAAGTACCTTATTCAGTACCTTATTGATAAATCAGTTCCTTATAGAATATTTAGTACCTTATTGATTATTCAGTACCTTATTGAATATTCAGTACCTTATTGAATATTCAGTACATGAGATTGCCCATCTTGGAAATCTTAAATCTCGGAAACCAAACTTTTGCCTTGCCTCTTTGAGATAATGAAGTTTGACAATTATAACTACAAATATAGTGATGTATCCTTGACTATATACTGCTGGTAGCTACAGCTGTAGATATTACCATTTACCATAAAGTGCAATCACTTCACTTGCCGTCATCATCTAGACAGTTGGTCAGGGGATGTTTTTTATGTTCATGTATCCATCCACCATACAGTTTTGTCCTAGTGGAAAAAACATACTGAATTATACATATAGTGAAAATGTAATATTTCATAATTTGATCATGGTAATGCGCCATCATTTGCCAGGAAAATGATATTCACATACCCGATGGTTTGCTTCTAACCTAAACAAAAACTTATATGGATGAGGTTGTTATCAGATCTGTTGACTGTAGAAGTAATATTACTAATGATTCCAATCAAAAACGAAACATTTTGTTTAATATTCCTGTGTAGGTTCAGTTCATGAATGTTTGTTGCATTGTAAGAAAAGTTATCTCAAATCTGTACGAGCGTGTGCAATCAATCATTTCCCAACGATGATGTCACGTCTAACCTCCATGGTCTTGATCTCATCCATGAATATGTGAATTAATATAAGTAGTTGTTTTTATAAAATTTCGATAACAGCTTCTCCAAATTACCAAAGCAACAAAAATGTACGTGAAATGAAATGTTTGTCCCGTATGTAGAAATCATGTGTCTATATTCATTACTTTTTGTATTGTTTTGTCCTAAATTGTAAATAATGGTGCTTTATTTTCAGAAATATAAAATTATCACAATTTTCTAAACACTTAAATTATTTTAATTTAAATTGTACATAGGAATTGTAAATAGTGAAAGACAGATGACTTGGGAGTGTGGACCTGTAGATAGTGTGAAACGGAGGACTGCCAGCGAGTGTGAAGTGTAGATAGTGTTGTATATAGTCTCTGAACAATGAAAATGGCCGTGGAAATGAAAGAAAACAGTCCCACTGATGGTACTTAATGATGAAGTACTGTCAGCCCTTACTAGGTGAAATGATCACTTAGGTTATTATATAGTTTAAAACGTGATGGTTTATTCATTTGAGTTTGGGGGGTAAACCACTGTTGGTTTAATACTTTTAAAATGTAGTAGCAGGCCTCAAATGTGATTATAAACAGAACTGCACACAGTCATTGAACAGTATACCTAAACTTTTGGGTTTTGTATACTTTAACATTCCAAACATCAATTAGTGGCAGTTCTGATTGAAAGCAAACCTGCAATTATTACCTTGTAATTGTGTTCATGTTTGAAAATATGATTTTCCTTATGGTATTTGTCGTACTCCGATTTCTATTTTCTTGACATCATATAAAACCACTAATTATAATTATCAGAATGAATTTTTTGACAATTTGTTTCTTTGTACAGGTTTCTTATACAACGTTTGTTAAAAAAGACATCTTTAATATCAATTTGTTTCTAGATCTGTGTTGTTTCATGATCATGTTGCTAGATGTTCAAGGTACATGTAGAATATGTTGGATGTATTGTGTGAGATGTGTGGAGTGTTGTGGCACCAAATCCGTCCCAATAATCACACTGTACAAACATTGTTGATTTGTTTGCCTAAGTGTAGAAAGGTTGTCAGGATAGAAAACCTCATCTTTTGGCATGGGTGTAAAGCAATACTTGGTCAGGGGACCTCCTTCAATATTACGGCTGCTCAGATGTAACCAGCATCCGAGTCAGCTTGAAGCCAAGAGCTACTGTGATGCAATGCCGATTCTACTCGGCTCAAACTCAGCTTAAGAATGACCGAAACTTTTGTGATATTGGGGCGGATAGAGTGGATGGGATATAACAACAGTTGTGTTAACTGTTCATTGATGAACAGTTAATTTATGAAATAATTTTAAAATTGTTTTCAGTTCTTTGTCATTGTGTATATGTTAATCAGTTCAGTTTTTTTCTCACCAAAACTTTTAGTCGTTTGATTGAAAGTGACTTATTATTGCACCAAGACACTTGTAGACGAGGTAAGAACCAAGCCAAGAGATACCGATTGGTTTTTTTTATCATTGAAACTGTAGTAACACCAGGTTTTGTGTCCTTCTAAGTTGTGTCATATCGTGATAGCTTTGTTTATAGATCTAGTAATGTTATAATAAACAATCAAATAAGTTTAATTTTCAATTAAACATTCCAAATTTGATAAAACTCACTACATCATAGGACGCTACGTATGAGCGAGATGTTTAGAAGTATGCTGAGGGACAACATTTAAACTGCAGAGGCTGCAAGAGGTGTTATACAACTATCAACAAGTTTGAAAGAATGTTAAGAAAGACGAATCATGTTCGGAAATACAAATATCAGATCAACTGAATAAAAAACATTGCAATGTATTCCTGGAGTTGGGTATTTTATGGCGTTTGGAAATTTGACAAAAGAGGCCCAAAGGAGCTGTATTACCGTCATTGTTTCACCACATTACAGTTTACGTTTGCATTAGGGAGAAACAACGATTCACCGATTCATCATAATTTTCAAAGCATGACATTATTCACGATTCAAACTTTTTTGTTCACCATCATATGATGGGCTGTGCAAATCGCTTTTTGTCCTTGGTCAGGGTGCCCGTCCGTCCTCAAGTATGTCTGTAAACTATTTTTGTTACTGATGTTTCTCAGAAAACTACTGGGGATCATTATGAAACTTGGTATGCATGCTCCCCTTGGTCCAAATGTATACATACTCTAACTGGAGAACAGATCAGAAAAGAAAATTGACTGTCAGGCAGAAATATTTCTCAGGAATTTAAAAGGAATAATGATGCAACATGGAATACACAATGCCCTTAGTATCTATAGTTGTACCGAATGTGGATGATATAAGTAAAGGTCCGGAAATGTCAAACCCATTCTAATAGTAGTACAAATGTGTCATCTTATGTATTGCCAGGTGAGAACTATTACAAAGTACTGGGTCCAGTTTCACTAAGTCGCATTCGCGTACACCGATTGAAACGGTTCAGGTGGCGTAGAAATATTCCACGATGAACAAATGCACTTAGATAAACTGTAGGCAGAAATAACAAGATATATTATGTAATTTAGTGGACGCGTTGAAGAAGCTAGTCGTAATATTTTTCCTATCGGTATATTTTAAATCTAGCAATTAACAACACAAACTAGCAACAGTCAGCATTTTAGTTCAGGCACGTCCTGAGGCCAGCCAAGGTTCAGATCTGCGCCTGTCGTTTTCTTTCAGGTTCAACCTTTTCAACTGGCCATACCGGATAGGCAAAAGGTGCCCAGGATGGGGTAGTCTGTCATGGTGAAAAGTCTGTCTGTTTCTTAACAGTCTGTCTTGTACGTATACACTGTAGTGTTCAAAAAGATAAAAACTCGTAACACAAGGTATGGTTGTTTAATGGTTCATGTAGCGCACACGTTATTATCTACACGTCTCAACAAGGGAGGTAACAAAACCAAGCATGCCGTATAGTGTACAAGACTTGTAAATAAAACTATCATTTGTGTAAAGCATTAATCTAAATATTACAAATACTTGAATACATAAAATATTTACAAGTTTAACTTGTGGATATAAATAGTACATTATATAAATAAAACACTACAGTTAATTATTGGATCTAGAACAACAGCTCTTGTTTCTGTATCCAGATTGTTTTGTGAATAGATGTGTCAAAAGATACATGTGACTTTCCAAAATATAATAGATGTAAACAGTTTTGTAAACTCGCACTGCAATTCAATCATCAAGTGCATGGTTACACAATTAAGAGGCCCAATGGGTCTACACTGCTCACCTGGTATTAATCTCACATTTGTAACCTCATAAGTGGACCAAAATAAAGCTACAGGCAAAATAACAGTGTCTTGACACAATGTCATTTAGAATAACTTTGGGCCAGATGAACTAACCAGAATTGAACTGTTGGCTGGCAAAGAGCACAATCAGTAATTGAATGGATATGTATGTCAATATCCCTAATTAAACATAAGTCATCACAAATTATCTCAAATTTCCAGATAAAATGAATATATATATATATATATAGTCTATACTACCTTTAGCTGGGGCAATATGACCACGCTCTTAACTTCACAAAATTTATCTGGATTCCAAGATAACATGTTTTACATGTTAAACATTCAGGTGTACTTAAAGTGTTTACCACCAGAACACCCCCCCC
>NW_018407435.1:2275965-2377379 GCF_002113885.1 Mizuhopecten yessoensis
CCCCCCCATCCCCCAAGTGTGATGCTTGATCACTCACGAAACTGGATTTATGACCCTTCTACATGTATCATCTTTTCAATTTTAGTTTAAAATGAAAATGTTTTCAATGGGACAGGTAAAATATAGTAATAAATATAGTCCCCCCGGTAATAAAGTGACAAATAATGCCGGTGAATATTTAAAATCACTGATTAAAATGAAAAGATTAATACAAAAACTAGTTTAAAATTCTATGCCCAAACTTGAGTTTCCCCTGAGGTGTCTGATCAATAAACATATAAATGTAGTTATAGAGACGGTTTCATGATCAAAGGTCCGGGGTTCAAATCCTGGTGTTGCCCACTTACATTTGTATACTCTGAACACTGTTGTTGATTTTCTTTTCCTTTACTATTTCAATAAGGTTCCTCAAGGTATGATTTTCTTTTCCTTTACTATTTCAATAAGGTTCCTTAAGGTATGATTTTCTTTTCCTTTACTATTTCAATAAGGTTCCTTAAGGTATGATTTTCTTTTCCTTTACTATTTCAATAAGGTTCCTTAAGGTATGATTTTCTTTTCCTTTACTATTTCAATAAGGTTCCTTAAGGTATGATTTTCTTTTCCTTTACTATTTCAATAAGGTTCCTTAAGGTATGATTTTCTTTTCAGAAATGATTTATCAAACCTACAGTTATACCAGGAAAACATTACCATGAATAGCTATTTTTTTGCATTGGTACAAGGATCCTTAAATAAAAATTACCATCATATAGGAAATACTGACATAGACAATTGGACTATGTAGTATAGACGAATACCACAGTGTTGTCAAGGGTTCTACCTAAACACTGTGGAAAAGATCAGAAAAATTGTCTGTCACAGATTAGACAAAAAAAAGACTTGAAAATAATCCCCCTGCAGTATTTTCCTTCACACAGCAAGCAAAGCAGTCACTGGGACTAGACACATGCATCAAAACTAAAAAGCTTTTTATAATCACAATAAAATGGCAATAAAACAGAACCCTGTAGAAAACATGACTGTAGAACTATTGTAGAATTTCCAGTTACTGGTGTGTAAATGAGGTCATTAACAGGGTTCTTTATAGGATATCATATACGTACTGTAAACATTTCCTTAAAAGCATTGTGAGGTTTTCAACAGATAACCCAAGACTCCTGATTTCTTATGTACAGGTATTTATATTAATTAGTGCAAGAGGAACTTATTAAGGTGTTAAGAGTCTGAGAATCTTTACCCATATGAACATTACACAGGAGGTAATTATTGTTTTTCTACAACGTTCCTATTGTAAACAAATATTTGATACTGTACTGGTGAAGTCAAGGGAACACACAATCATCAAAGTCATGTATTGTGACATGATGACGTTGCACTAAGTGACGATGGTATCTTATAGTTAACTGGTGATGATTTATAGAATGAAGTTGAAAGTGGGCTGTTTTTCCCTTGGGAAAGAAAGGTGTTTTTCCTACCCCGGTGCCAGATATCCTTGTCGCACCCTACGTTTTGAGACAGGGGATTTCCAAGTAAAAATAAAGTGTATGACGTACTCAACAATGTATCGAGTCTGTAATGTCAACATTGTATTATGTATATGACTGGGTCACAAGGTAAGGGGAAAGAATCATTCACCCCCTTTAGGGACAGGGAAATGACAGGGAATATGACAGGGAATCATATTCGACAAACTAAGAATCTTCCCCCTCAGGTTGAGATTCCTCTATTTTGCCCCCCGCCCCCCCCAACCCCCCCCATCCCCACACACTTTTCAGTGCGAGATACCCTTGTATATGACATATATGTTAAGAAGCACTAATGTGACATCAGCAATGCAATACATCAACTACATAAGGTCAACTCAACGTGGCATATATGAATTGCCCAAAACTGAAAGAGAGAAGTATTCCGTCCCCGTAGAGGAGATGGCCATGGGGGATCATCATCTTTGAGGGAAGATTTCTTAACTAGCTAACACTCGTTAAGCTTTGTGTTGGGTAATTTGAGTGTCTTCCCCTCGGGTTGACCTCCTTTTATCTCGCCTCGAAGTGACAGAAAGATTCTTTAAATCATTCATTCACAAAAATGATGTCTGGGAGAAATAATTTGTAAAACCTCATGACTTGTACTTGAAAGAAATATTCACAGTGAATTTTAATGTCAGTCTCCATATAAGGTTTCTGGCAATGCAAACAGTCTGGAAAAGTGGAATGAAATAGAAATTGTAATGATCACTTGAAGTAATTAAATATAACTCGGTTCCTGTAGGTAGGTGACCGTAAAATTAGTTATCAGATTATCCTCCTCCAGAGGGACAAAATATACTGTAGGCAGAAATCTTAGTGTGCTGACTCATAACTATCATCACATAACAAGTTAAGCAGCACCAATCAGGCATCACAATGCATGATCACTATAGCAGGAGGCCTGTTCATAAGATCCAGGTATTGCACATACTCAGTAGAAGTTGCTTTCATGGGATTGGCTAGTACTCTGGTTGGGGGGGTGCATGTAAGGCCACATGTACATATAAGGAGCGGAGGGGGGAGGGGGTGGCAGTGGCAATGCTGTGGTGTTTGAGGGCAGTGGTGTACCGACCCCCAGTGGGGCCTGCTGAAGTCCTGTAGGCCCATCCTGAGAGGTCATAGCTATAGGGAGGGGCACAATATGGGGACCTGACTCTGACTCGTAAGACTGGGCTGGATCAGTGTACACTCGGGGCAGGGGAGGGGATATAGGTACAGGAGAAATGTTGCTCCCGAGGCTCTCACCCCCGGGGGTGACAGAAGTAGTGGGAGGCACAGATCCACCCAGGTTTGGTCTAGTCTGGGTGAATGTCAGTTTGGGATCCCCCGGTTTATCCATAGTTCTGTCTATAAGGTTCTCTATAAGGCGTTCATAACCATGTTCTGAGGTTATACGGTCCAGTTCACTTTCTACCCTATATACTGGAACAGAATCCATCTGATTGTCAATAGGTGGTGTAGTCAGTTTAGCATCTATTTTAGCAAGTGACCGGCTCTTTCTCACGACAGGAGCTGGAACTCCTGATCCAGCTAATCCAGACACATTTTTGCCTGGGTTGGTTGTATTTTTTTCATGCACCTTCATGTGCACACGTAGGTTGTCTGCCCTTGAGCAGGCTTTACCGCAGTAGCTACAGACGTGTTTCTTCTCGACACAGTGTACAGTCTTCTTGTGCTTGGTGAGTCCACCCTTGTCTGGAAAACACCGACCACACTGATCACAGTCAAAAGGCTTCAGTCCCAAATGTCGCCGCTGATGTGCCTTGCATCTCTCCTTCGTTTTAAATGCCTTGCCACAGTCTTGACACTCATATGGCATCTCTGTCTTGTGGACGTACTGGTGAGAATACAAGGTTGCGTAGGTTTTGAATGACTTACCACATGTACTACACTGAAAGGCCTTTTCTTCACTGTGGACGGCTGCGTGGATCTCCAGGGTACTTTTGTACATAAACAAATGGCCACATATATCGCACATGAACCGGGTTCCATCCGCTGTGTGACGGCGCCGATGCGTTTTCATCAAAAATTCTGTCTTGTATTCCTTGCCACAGATATCACAAGTAAACCAGAGGTCGGCAGCGTGTTTTGACTCGGTGTGGTACTTAAGGGCATGGCTGTTAATAAAACCAAGCCCACATGACTTACACTTATAGGGACGAATGTTACCGTGGGACATCTCATGAACGCGCAGGCTGGTCGTATAGGAAAACGCTTTACCACAGATACTACAGGAATACTTCTTCTTGTTTCCATGCACTCCTTCCACATGCATTTTGAGGTGGTTGGAGGTGAGATAACTTTTATCACACAACGTACACTTGTGTGGACGTTTTCCAGTGTGTTTTAACTGATGTAGTCGCAGGCTGTGGTTGAAGTTGAAGGAGGCGCCACACTGTTCACATTTGTAAGGTTTGCTGTCACTGTGTAGACCCCGCTTGTGGTGATAGAGAGATTCCTTACTAGTGAACTCTTTCCCACACAGTTCACACTGGTGCCGCGAGAACTGGTGTGTGGTGGTGATATGTCGTCTCAGCGCTCGAGCCGACAGGTATGTCTTAGAACACTGGTTACATTTCTGTACAGCTGAAAATTGATGGTTAGCCCGCATGTGGCGCTGCATGGCTGTCACCGCGTTAAACAGTTTCGGACAGTGAGAACATTTATGTTTGATCACATCAGGTTTATTACCACCACTGGCAGGCCTCTTTTTACGAGTATTCTTAGACTTTAGTTTTGACATGGGTTTCTGAATGGGTGAGACCTTCGCTTTTTTAAATGTCTGAGGCAAATTTTTTCTCCTTCTTTTCCTACGCTTTTCAACAGCAGGCAGATCTTCTATTCCATGCTTAGTTATCATGTGCTGAAACAGAAGGAGTGTGGAAGTCAAAGCTAGGAACACACTGGATGTTTTATACCTCAGGTCACATCTGTAGTAGTTTGGATTTATTGGGTATAATCATCAAAATTTCAATTGAAATACGGCATGGTGTTATTTGCAGGGTTTTTTTTATATTTAAAAGAGGGTGTACACATGTACAATCCATATGAAGAGTACTATAAAGTTCCACAAGTCCAACCTTTATTTTCGCAGTAAATTTTAGAAATTATTACTAACTTCTACATAAAATCTACCAGAGCTGAGTTTTAGACTAGCGACCTTTTTCACCCTTGATTTACCTTTAGATTTATTTCCTTTAAATTGTTTTAATGCTTTAATTTCATAATTCCTACAAATATGCAAAGATTCAATCATCACAAAATACACAACAATAATAAAGTAGGTGAAAACTGATATCGGAAATAATCTTGTTTAATAGTTTGTAAATACATAGAGATGCATATTTAAACTAGATTTAAATCAAAATCGTTTTTTAATATTATTTTCATGTGATGATGTGCAGAATATACTAAAGTATAATAATTAAAAGGTTGGACATATATCAGTCTCTAACATTGATAAAGTCAGTTCACCGTCAGATTATAGTAACACACTGATATATACTGTACCTCATGCATTGCTGTATTCGATGGACAAATGTCCTGACAGATTTTACAGATGTACACGTTTCCAATGTCATGCTTCACTCTCAAATGTTTCTCAGCTCCCTGCTGACTCCGGAATTTGGACGGACAAAGTGGACACGTGAGCTCTTCCTGTCGGAGCGATGATGCCGATTTCTCGTCATCAGGGGACATAACTGGTGTCGGTTTGATGACCACCACCTCTTGATCCCCTCCGGTGTCCGAATTATCATCCGTTGTTTCACCAAACTCGGGTGGTTCATAGTCTGAATCACAATTTTCTGTTTTAATCTCATTCGACACAAGATTAATTGTAAGTTTCCTTAGTCGTTTGCCTAGAAAAAAATATAGAAAAAAATAATAAAATAATAAAGTCATGTCTTCAATGTACATGGTATACCAATAATGGCAGACTTTTACGTAAACTAGACCCAACAAGCCAAGTAAGCTTTAAAGTTTTATCAAAAAAGTAGTTATAAGTGTAAGCTCCAAAAACTTGATACTCCACCACAACACACCAAAAACATGTGATAATATCATATGCTATAGTATACAATGGGAAAATGGGAAATATCTTTTAAACATGTTTACAACATTTTATCACAACCACTTGGTTCTGCACACACTTTCCTTCCAGTTATCAAATCTTTAACTTGAAACTGATTAAATAATCATTTTAACCCTAATAAAGTTTTTTATGTAATGCTTTTTAAATTAATAAAAGTGAAAATTACCTTTTTTTATGTTTTACTGTCCTATATGTATACACCTACCCAAAGTTTTGTGAGCCTGAAACACATACACACCAATCTTTAGTTAGTTTTACAACCTTCTGAAGTATCTCACCTGGAGGCCCAGTAGTCTTGATGGGAGGACTAATGGATTCAATGTCCGACAACACAGAATCCTGGACCACAGATGGTGTGCTGACGGATAGCTCCATGTCAGGGGAAACGGAAACCTTATCTTCAAAGTCTGTCTGTGTGGACACATCTTGGCAAATTTTCTTTTCTTTAAGAGATCCTAACTCATTTGCTTTATATATTCGGTCTTGATCTGTCTGAATTTCCACATGAACATATGTGTGAGGTTCGGTCTGTATCGCCGCGTTTGTTAATGGTTTCAGAAATACCAGTCCTATGTCTCGTAGGGTAGATAACTCCGTACAACCAACTACATCTTGTAAAACTGTTCTTTGGATTTGAAGAAAATCCTCCCTGTGAGTACTTTTCAAAAATTGGTCTTTCCATAAGAAAGATATTTTCTCAAAATTGTCCACGCAGATATCTGATGAAACTTGAAATTTTATTTCTTCTGAAAAATCGAGCTCCTCTATTAAAATCTTTTTCAGATATGTGTGGAACCGTAGCTTAAGTTTCTCCATTTCCAGCGGTAGCAGGTGCCGGTTACATCTGGAAATACAGCAAAACATTTAATCAGTGTATAATCATCAGTGAATGAATGGGGTTTTTTTGGCTGACAATGTAGCGGAACTGGACTCAGGGTCGATCGTCGGCGACCAGGTATACGTAGCTCAATCGGTCGAGCGTCTGTATAGAGTTCGGAGGTTCCCAGGTTTGAATACCAGTCTGGCTGTTATATTTTCTCTTCCTCCTGTTAAAAATTGGCAAGTTGTACATGTGTCTTCAGGGGCAAGGACTTGGAAAAAGGAAGGAGGAATGTAGCAGAACTGGACTGGGTCGATTGTCAGCGACCAGGTAATTGAATTGGTCTGGCCTTTACATTTTCTCTTTCTCCTGTTACAGTAATAAAACTTGCATGCCGAGTCTTTCAAACAGAAAAGTGTTGATGATTTTTCATTGTACTTCATGCATCTTTATCATTACTTCATAAAACGTTCGATAAGATGTGGTTTTCTTTTCGGAAAGCTTTAAATAGTAATGCCGGAAAAAATGGTTTCAATGCATTAATTACAATAGTGTTATCGATATAGATAGGCCTGTACTGTACATGTTAAAAATGGTTCGGTAGTGGTATGGGATCATCCTTAACTTGTTAAGGGTTAGTTTTCTACACAGTCAGCATGAAGTTCTGTCAAAAATTATTAATAACAGTATCTAATACAAAAAAATACCTATTATATGCTTAGGATGTTTTTGGTATTAACAGTTTTACCGTTATTATTAATTTTTGACAGAACTTCAGGCTCCTGTGGTTTTCTAACATTGCTATAATCGGTACTGTACTGTACACGTTACTGTAAATTACGGTCCGGGTTTATATTTTCGTCGATTCTTAGTTTATAAACCAAGAGAAAGCTGTCACCATAAATCTATTTTCCCTGTGAGCATGTGATTGTTAGGGCCTACTTGTGGATAACAGATGGGGGGGGGGTGCAAACCGGACAGGTAACTAATAAATCGAGTCGACCATGAATCGCTGATGCACAATTTGTGGAATACTGACAAAAGACAATTCCAATATATTTCTTACCTGCTCGCTGGGGTTTATATAAAAATACCCAACATATTTGGTCAATTGTTGTCTTCTTTACAAGGCCGACGATCACACAATCATTGCTACACCCGTTCTATTTATAGCAATCTGCAAAAGTGTGTCTGTACATGACAGACTATTTATCGACTGTATGTGCCTGGCAAAAGGAAGCATATTTACTCCAAAGCATCCAAAATCCCCAAAACACCTAAAAGGCCCCAAAACACCCACAAAAAGCAGTTATACTATATATGAGTGCTTTATATAACAGGCATAAAAGAAAATCCCAGTATAAAACAAATTCACTTTAATACTCGTAAATAACAATTATCCTACATTCTCTACGTATCACGCCTAGTCAATTAACGTGGAGAATGTAGGATATGATTTTAATCAGATTGTGCAATAGAATAAAGTTTGCTAATGACGAAAGTGACATTTGTACCAAGTACTTAATTAAACTGCCAACACCATATAGACACTTAGTGAATACCAATACAATTAAAATGTTTCTATTATATCAGGGATGTGCAGTCATCCCTGATTATAGTTAACTACATCACGGACTTAAACCTATACGTAGCGGACTAGTGTGACAGCTAAGGTATATGAGGGGGGAACACTGCCTTACTCATACCACGGACTTAGATAATCTATATCCGTGCTCATACTAACAAGCTAGCTTTTCCAGTGATGCGGTATAACGGGATCCGCTCACTAGTTCAGCAATGTCGAGCATGGTTAGTCTTTTGGATGGGTGACCGCACGCACGCCACAGCAGGGACAGTATGTATACGTCCCTGCCCACAGCGATCTTATATC
Organism: Mizuhopecten yessoensis; assembly: GCF_002113885.1. NCBI lineage: Eukaryota > Metazoa > Mollusca > Bivalvia > Pectinida > Pectinidae > Mizuhopecten > Mizuhopecten yessoensis. The sequence continues at coordinate 2,284,299 of NW_018407435.1, forward strand.
TAATCGAGCATAATATATACATATAAATGCAACTACATGAGCACATACACATGAATGTAAACATCCACACCAAAGTATTCCTATATACATATGTACACTATCACCCGACCCAGTCCATAACTCCATCGGCACCTCTCTTTGATTCCCTTCACTTCTTTCATACCCCATCCCCCACCTTCATAATACATCACAACAATTACATCCACTCCCTTTACCACACCTACTATCACACTATATACTAAAATCATAAAATGATATAGTTGTCGACACCAATGGAAAGCTTCAGTTAGCTTCTTGCGGCGCATTTTAATGTTCCTATACTAATACTCGACTTCCGGTGCGTATTGATATAGAGGGTTTAAAATCCTGAAATCTTACAGTTAAAAGGTGAGTTAAGATATTAATGGTCTGACTCGATCTTGCTAATAGCAAGAGGCATTGAATTTACAGGGGTGATCCGACCAGAACTTGTTGAGTCTGTGTTTAAAACTATTTACACTAGGGGCATTTACCACATGGTTTGACAGACTATTCCAGGACTCTACATCCCTATTGCTGTAGCTGTTACTGCTTAGTTGTCTGTTGGTTCTGTTTTTAAACAGCTTTTTGTTGTTCCCTCTTGTTCTGAAATCTTGGGTTTTAGTGAACATTTTGCTGTGATCTACTATGTCTATTCCCTCTAGGATCTTGTATGTTTGGATCAGGTCAGCTCGGTGTCTTCTGTACTCTAGAGTATAGGTAATCCTAGATGGCGCAGTCTCTCCGAGTAGGGTTTGCTTGCTAGACTGGGAATTAGACGAGTTGCCTGCCCTCCTTTGTACATTTTCCAGTAGTTTGATGTCTTTTTCGTAAATATGGTGACCAGACAACACTTGCATATTCAAGGGGTGGGCGGACGAGAGATTTATACAGCGATAAAAACATATTTTTGTCCATAAATGTAAAAGTTCTAAAAATGAGGCCTAGGTTCCTGTTGGCTTTTGCTACAGAAGTTGATATGTGATTTTTAAATTCTGCCTTGCTGTCTACAACGACTCCGAGGTCTTTTTCACTGTCTACTGTACAGATATTGTGTATCTGATCATCTTCTCGATAGTGTAATGGTGATTGTCCTTCGTCTGTCCAGTATTGAGATGTTTGCATTTGTCCACATTGAGTGTCATGAGCCATGTGACGGTCCAATCACAGATTGAGTCAAGATCTGATTGGAGATGGTCTGTATCTTCTTTGCTGTTTATTGTTCTGTAGATTTTTGAATCGTCTGCGAAAAGTTTTGTTGTACTGGAAATGTTATCTGGGAAGTCGTTGATATAAAATGTCGAAACGATGATCAGAACTAAGTGAAAGACACGGTGAGGTTTATAAAAAAGAGGATATTGGTTAAAGTACAGTCAGCTTTATTTTAATTGACGAATGATGAGGAGCAACGGTTACATGAACGTACAAAAAAACCCAGCACCCGCTACACACAGTCCGTCGGATGGGACTATAAATGGTGGCCCGTGTGGTAACGGTCAAATTTTGCACGAAAAATCCCTCTGTTTTTTCTCTCTCAAAAAAGAGTAGGCGTGATAACGCCGAGACAGAGGATAGGGTTATATTAATTTTGGCCATTAGAACTAGACTCTATTTATTAGACATTTAGAAGGAATTCCAAAAAAAATATCCCAAAATATTTTTTATAGAATAGTCAGGAGCTGGTGTGGTTGGTGGCGGCTCAATACCTCACTTCCGGTCCAGGCTTGGTGCTTCTGTATGACTAGTATTAGGTTAAGGCAAACATTATGCCTATATGAGTCGTCTTACAGAAATTAGATTTATACGTTAATACATATAGGATGGACGGCTACTTCTCTCCTCTGTCTCCCCTTTCTATCCATTGACTCCATACTTTACCCCTTCTACTATTTTTCTTTCTTTTTTTCGTCTGCTACGGATAACCGAACTACGTATACTGACGTGGTGAAGCGGACATAAAACCAATCAATCAATCAATCAACCGCCCGCACCTTACACTGGGTCGATCGTTTGCTATAGAAAGCGTCCGTCTAGAGTCCCGAGGGTCCCAGGTTCGAACCCTGGTCTGGCCGTACAGTTTTCCGCTCCTGTTACAGTGGTGCCTGTGACCACGGAACTCGATTCTATCTTAGTCCTTTCTGTGACCAACCCTTGTTATAAGCATTCGGTGTACGCTTGGCCAGGGGATACCCTTACATGGGCTGTAAATAGTTGTGTCTTAGGCGGCGCGAAAACTAAGAAAAAGGAAGGAGATGTAGCTGAACTGGGTATTTTTTCTATCCTGTTACATATATTGTGATTTAAAGTTTAAATATATAAACTAAATTTGTTCAATAAATCGACAATGACATAGTGGAAGCAACAACAGTTATAGAAACGTAGATTTCCTGGTAACAAAGATATATTACCAGAAAATCTACATTTCTATAACTGTTGACAGGGTATGTTGGTGTACTTGCCTCCGTGTAATAGCGCGGCGGATCTGATACCGACGTTATAGTGCTATCTCACTGAAACACCATGCCGAAGGCACCCAGCACAGCATTCCTCCCGGTCACATTAAACTGACAACGGGCGAACCATTGCCAGGTGTATTCTTTTCTCGATTCCTGACCTGCAGGCGTGCGCACATCAAACAAAATTGTCAAATGGCTTTAATAGAAAGTAGAAGATGTCGGTAAACTGTGGCATATATTGATTTGCTGAATAGCCGCATATTAAATCTCTTTAATCTTTGTTACAATACATGCAATACTATGGAGGTGTTTCCTTTGGTCTTGCATGTTAGCTACATATGTACATATACATCGTACACTAGTTAAATATCGTTACGAGATATAGTCTATGTCGTATTTTCATTGAAAGTTCCATGGACCGGGGAATTCAAAGTAAAATACATACAGTAGCCGTTACAATTAATGACGAGGATGACTTCAAATTATCAAATTCAGTCTGATGAATCTTTTATAGGCATAGGGATCAGACATAACTGAGTTTTAGCCCATTTTGCGAAATACCGGTCAACATTTTGTTAAGTTACTTTGAAACAACAAATTATTGTATAGCTATTGTTTAACAAACAAGATAATCGTCAGTTTTTGCTTTCACCTCGAAAGAAAAAGGGTGTATGGTGAGAGATTTCCAATCTCCACGCAGTAGAGTTACGGTCCTTGCATTCCCTTTAATGTGTTTGTGTGCGTGATTGAAAAGGAACGACAACTCTGGGTAGAGATTGGGAGATTTCCTGCTTTCACTTCAGAAATCCCTATATCCGGTGTACAGAGGAACACACAATAGCTGCTTTAATGTGCGTTAATTTGGATCCACTCTGTGATTATGCTTATCGACTATTTTAACCTGATCTGTAGCTAAAGTCGTTATGATAATCAAAGTACTGAGTGTCCTGAGAACTTAAGTTTCCCTGTTACGGTATTAAAATTATATATATGTATATACAGCACAATGTGTTTTAGAATTTCTAGGCAGAGAATCGATGAAATTTAAATTGGATAGGTTGTTTCGATTAAACATGACGACACTATGGAACTGGGACTGAACCAGTATTTGGCCCGTGTTAAATACAAAATGTGGAAACGTCACTTCCTTGTTTGAATTGTTCCTGTTATGGTGTTTAATTGCTGGTTTGTCTCTCCGAAAGTTCGGACGGAAATATCTTACAAGGCACATTGTGTTCATCCTTAAAATGGCGGAAACAAATGGTCGAATTTATATGGCAAGCCAACTTAACATTTATTCAAGGAGCAATGTCGATCCTGTATTTCATCGAATTATATAAGATATCTTATATAATTATATAAGATATCTCATATTCAATAAAAAATATCTTAAATCTACATGAGATATCTTATATATATATGAGATATCTTATATAGCATATGAGATATCTTATATAGCATATGAGATATCTTATATACGATATAAGATATCTTATATACGATATAAGATATCTTATATACGATATAATATATCTTATATACTATATGAGATATATTATATAATATATAAGATATCTTATATATTATATGAAATATCTCATATAGAAATTAAATGAGATATCTTATATAAGTATATAAGGGGGGACTTGTGTCACTATACTCGACAAATTTGTTATCAACAAGAAAGGTCAAGCGTATTTTACGACCCAATTTGGCCATTTTAGGGGGAAAACAAAGCCCTACGCAGTAATGTAGAAAAACAAAGACGTTTCCGCATTTTGGTATGCCTACCAGGGTAATGTCATTGTTTAAAATCTGATTAAAATCAATACCTACTATTGTCTGTCTTATATGTTATATCATGTAATGATTTTTGTGTTTTTGTCTTGATAAAGGGTCGAACTGGATTTTTTTAAATGTCTTACTTCATTGCCCGCAATGTCATGATTACTTCTATGCTTGTGTATAAGAGAGAGACACCTCCGACGATAATATAGCCCGCTCCTCAATACTTATGGTAAAAATAATAATCATAATCAAATACCCTGGCCAAATTCAAGAGGGACATCAAAACTCACCTCTTCACGTCTGCATTTTAGGGTGTCGGCAAATACCACCCTTTATTTGTTCAATTATGTGCAAATTGCTTGCTTAAATGTATAAAAGTGATTGTAAGCCTTTGTTTTTGTTTCATAATTATAACCATTACTATTATCCAATGTTGTAAAGCAATTTACAGTAATTTTACAAATTATATAGGGCGCTATATAAATGTTGTATATTATTATTATAACTATCATTACTTATCGTATTATCTATATACATTATAAATGTTAGTTTTGATTTTATTAATTTGAAGTATAACTTATGTAATGTTGTTGGGATGTAATATGCAATAACTTTATTCGTATTTGTAGATGAACAGTATGTTTTGACTTTGTTGACCAAACTGTATGTAATTACATATAAGTCATAATCTAAAGTAAGAGCTTCTTTCTGGGTTCTCAACACAGCTTTCTTCGTATTTACTTTCTTCTTGTGGTTTATTGTGAATTGAGGAACGTCCTGGTAAAATTACAACAAACACATGACACTTAGCATTTCAAATAATTTTATTCTCCTGTACTGTGACGAAGGAAAGATACAATGTCACTTGTCTAAATAGACAATTTGGATTAAAAAAGGCAAAATTATGCAGTCGATCGTTTCATCCTCATTCACATATTTTTTGTATGCTTTTTGTAGTCTAGCTCTATGAGTAGAGGATTCAGAAACAATCACATGAATACGTATACAAGACAATGTACTTATGCAAATGTGGTTTAGGATGATTATGGAGTGCCTTTTCAAAACAACACAGAAGAGGGCATGTCGCCATCTTAGACGGCCTGATGACTGATTGAAGTATACCCAGGAGGGAAGAATGAAATTGACTAGATCACATCAGATTGTACCAACATCATAAACTATCTGTGAATTTGGGCGAACACCAACTTAAGCTAGGAACCCGAGTATAAAGCGTATTTAGTCAGTTTAATAATTCAAAATATGGTCTAGAATCAAACTTGTATGCCGATGACGGAGCAGACACTGACAGCTGTGATTGCAGTGTGGTACCTATATGATGCCGTTTTAGGCGACACGAGCTGTAAGCGTGTTTCATGTCATTAAGATGGGAAATAAATAATATTTGTGCTCACCTTTGTACATATGAAAGATATAAGCCCCGTGAGCTCTGTGTTTATGCTTGTTTGAGAATTACACCGGTTAAATACATGAAGTATAAAAAGTTTACAGTGACGACCTGATTTAAGAGTATTCAGGCAATACTGTGTTTTACTGTGTAATTTAGTAGGAAATATAGATGTTTACTCTCGATTTTGAAAACATTGTTGAGGCACGCTGTTGCGTATCAGTCCTGTCTGTGAGGAAAATATTTCAAAAAGTTACTGCCTAAAGGGCTGTAATACTGCCTGTTTGTCACAGCTGAGAACACGATCTCATTCATATAGATGTGGCGATACGTGTACCGTCTTTGTAAGGTGAACAAAGCATGGGACAGTCCGATGTACAGTCGACCCTTGTTCCCAAATATGTGGATAGGTTGTGAATGGAACAGTCCACCCCCAACCAGAACAGTGGCTGGATTAATGAGGACGATTGTATTCTAACACTGACTTATCATGAGACAGTCTCTAGACTTGAGCAATTATAAATAAGACTAGTAATAAAAATAGGTATGATAAATGATGTTGAAATGACGATCAAAGGAATCCCTATATGGCGTCTTTGATCAGGAAGTAGTCATGATGACGTGCAATCTCATTGGCAGCTTTCTTGGCTTTGACTGGTCAGTTATGTTGAAGTTTGATCTCCATGGTGGATTTTGACCGGTCATTAAAAGTCGTCTTCAGTATGCTGACCGCCTCCATGTGTGACACTCCCACAAATGACCGATCATCTACAGCCAGAATGGTCATCCCCGGCTACAAAACACGACATTTACAGAGTTCTTCTTAATACCAGCAAACAATTCATGAAGGAATATATTACGAGAAGGAAAAGAGAAAAAGGAATCACAATAACATGCCCAGCTGGTGGTCTGAATCTTGAAGCAATTATGGCAAAATATACTCATCAAATATAATGATGGTTTCCATCTGTTCACCCACCCTCCATTTTAACGATACAAAGGGAATCCCTTAGCCCAGGGATATCCTAGATAAAATATGGTTTAGATCCTTTCTTCCGTATGGAAGGAAAATGCGTATTCCTCTATTCGTACAGAAGAATAATTATTCTAAACATTGATACTTTTTTACTTCACTTTTCCCAAAGATGCTCTACACCAAATTTGGTTAAAAAATCCATTGGTACAAATGACAAAGGATAGTTAGCATGTATTAAGCATGTGGGAGGGAACCGGAATACCCTGGAAAAAATGCCGCGCTGACGGGCAGGTAACGAAATCCACGTTCGATCGGCGATCAAACCTTGGCCGTCTTGGTGTAAGGCAAGTGAGCTATTCACTGACCCACTGATCATGCAAACCCTCCTTAAAATGGAGTGTTATTTTCCCATCGATGCTCTACGTACGCTAATATTTTTTGATAAACCTCTTCATTCGCACAGAAGAAGAATTTTAAAGATTTATCCCTATGTTCCCATAAAGGGACACGCACATTTTTCCAGTCTGCCCGAGGATGTCCTAGACCAAATTTGGTTAAAAGTTATTTCAAATGACTTTTTGAATGCACTTATGTCAAGTTTCAACTTTATTATTACTTTAAGTCGTCCGACCTTTCAGTTACAACATATAAATTTAAACATGCTAGAACGGTTTACATAATGTGGTGTTTTTTTATATAAATTTAGCTCTTATGTCAGAACGTTTTCCTACACCTACAGGGGGATTCACTGGAGAATTCTGGACTTATAACTGACAGGGCAACCTGGTGGGTATTTGCCGTATACTTGTACAGTTGAGGGGTTTACCTGAAGGAAATTGCCTGAGCGTGAAGGGCGCTGTACAGACAAGGAGTTTTCAAGGACGAAGTGGGCAATACAGGTAAGGGGATTACCTGGATAATGAGGGCTGTATAGCCGAGTTTACCTTCAAGGGATGGACTGTACAGGTAAGGGATATACCTCCATAAGGTGAGCTGTAGAGGTGAGTTTACCTTTATAAGATGGGAAGTGGCTGCTGCTCCGTTCTCCAGCACTTTGTCCACCTGAACCTCTGGCTGTCGCTTACTGTTACTGCCTCCGGACACACAAAGTCCTGCAACAATAATTGATTGAAGTTTTCAATTACATGGCTTGCCGAAAAAGTGAATTATAATTGTCGTTTCCTGCCCAGATGTGATTGATCACGTAACAATGTTAACAAAACTACGTAACCATTGGCCTTTTGACAAATACATAAACATGAATATTCCGAAATCCCTGTCGAAATCAAACTTAATATTAAAGCCGTTAATGTTCAGGAAAGATTTTTATTTTCTAAATTAACCTGAATGTAGTTTATCTTTCTCCCATATTTCCCCCTCCACAATGGGAGCGAAATCTTCATGTTTATGAAAACTTGTACTACACATTGTTTTGCTATACATAGTAACATACTATCACAATGAACACAAAATGAACACAGGGTGAATATATTTTTACCGATGAAGGGCAAATATTTCACAGCATAAAACTTTCCACAAGAGCATTCAGTTTAAAAAGCTGATAACTTCAAGTTTAATTAGCTATTGATTAATGCATGTATGGGTGAAATCAAGATACTATAACATTCAATTGACAAAATGATAAAATACATAGGATTTTTTATTTAAAAAAATTGTTTACCAAGAGTCGGTCTATCTTTGGAGATGAGGGTCGTCACCTGATCCCACGGAGTAAAATCCATTTCCATCCTGTAGAATATACACAATAAGTTATATTTATCCATTCTTTATTTACAAAATTAGTTACAATACTTATCTATCCTATAAATATACACAGTAACTTAGTAGATAATAAATAAATAAGTCCTTGCGAAGGAAAATATAGAATAAAAACATTTTTTTCAGATCGTCCGCTAGGCCTTTCTGCCTTCTAGGGCTTCTTCAGGCGGATTGATCGTTATTAATCGTTAGTAACTTATATATATATATAAAACACAATGTAGCTTTTATATATATATAGCTATCCCTCGGCAAGTACAAAGTGAGTTATGATAAGTATCTATCTTATAAAAGATGCCCAGTAAGTTATAATATGCAACAGAAGATACATATTAGTTTTCAATAACATATAAAATAAACTTATTAATTTATACTCTTATATAGAATACACATTAATTTATACTCTAATATACAATAAACATATTAATTTATACTCTAATATAGAATATACACATTTATTTATACTCTTATATAGAATAAACACATTTATTTATACTCTCATATACAATAAACACATTTATTTATACTCTAACATAGAATAAACATATTAATTTATACTCTAATATACAATAAACACATTTATTTATACTCTAATATAGAATAAACATATTAATTTATACTCTAATATACAATTAACACATTTATTTATACTCTAATATACAATAAACACATTAATTTATACTCTAATATACAATAAACATATTAATTTATACTCTTCTATCGAACAATCATGTCAATTAATCATCTACTATATTAACTGATATTTTACTACCGAATGAACAAAATAATGTTATAAGACACAATGTAAATTATTTTACTCTATAAACAGGAAACCCCCACTGTGTCGCCATTTTATCCCAGTAATGTACCCATCCCTTTCAGGAAACTGCCTCCCCTACTGACCCCGAGGGTGTATTAAGCGGTGTCCCGGGGAGTTTGCCTGACATCACATCTACCACGTGTTGTTTTATTCTCTGTTCTTGTTCATGTTGTTCAACGGGCTTGATGTAGAAATGGCCGCTCTCGTCTTGGAATGCAAATAGAAAAAAGTTCATCATTTCCTTTGTTGTTTACCGATTGACCAAGCCTTAGCTCAGCATTAAACAACAGTACAAAGATTTCAGGTCAACGTCACATAAACATTTGACAGCTGATTTAGCATTTCAAGGTCACTCAACCACACGCATCTCTCGTCTTAATCAAAGTCATACAGTCTCAAAGAGGTATACATTCTAGCCACGGTCATACGAAAACACTATTCAATATTTGTTATCTTGTTTAAGGTTATACAAATAAAACAAATAATATCCTCAGGTCGGTCGAGGTCACTGAAAAATATAACTTTTTATTTCAGGTCAAGGTGACATAAAACACACAAAACCTATCAGGTCGTCACACAATACGCATGTACAATCTTGTCGCCTTAGATCAAGGTCATTCAAACACACAAAGTTTCATATCTGTATAAGGTAAAACAAACAAAGAAAACTTTCCTCACGGTCGAGGCTTAAATATGCATTGCTATAAATATGCCTGTGATGTATACTAAGTACGAAATCCAACCACAGTAGGATATCGAAACAGTTCATAATTCTAATTTGACGATTCTCACTGACCTGACTGTCGCCGTCCAATATGTCACTTCTAATGCTTTATTATCGCTCAATTAGTCACGTGATAAGTACATTGTACATGGTATAAACAAAGGGCTCAGTCATACAAAAATATAAAAGTTTACAACCTATTTCATGAGAACAAAAATGTTTGTAAATGATAGGATCTGCCTTAGACTGAAACGATTCATTGAATTAGTCTTTGTCCAGTTGGCATTCATATTGCCTTTGAATGCCAACTGCAAGCAGTTCAATAATTATACATGTATTTGCTATTTTTGGAATATGTTCATCTCACAGAAAATTCATTTCCACTTATTATTCAGCATTTAATTTAAATAATGTATGTATCGTGTATGCTTTTTCATCGAATAGAACAGCAATCGCCCAGGGAGGGTCAGTGGTATCCAACGTAACAATTATGACGTCATAATAATGATGAAATCAACAATCGGTCCATGGCATTCATAGCCTTATGAATGCCGTCTGCATTTAGTGGGGTAACAATTAAAGTGGCATTGCCATACGATGGTAAATATAAGCAGCGGTGTAGTATTGACTTTATACTGCAGTGAACACAAATAGCTGAGTGACACGGACACAACACTACCAACAAAAGTTCTGTGATGGAATAACATGACACGGGCACAACACTAACAACAAAAAGTTCTGTGCTGGAATAACATGACACGGGCACAACACTAACAACAAAAAGTTCTGTGCTGGAATAACATGACACGGGCACAACACTAACAACAAAAAGTTCTGTGATGGAATAACATGACACGGGCACAACACTAACAACAAAAAGTTCTGTGCTGGAATAACATGACACGGGCACAACACTAACAACAAAAAGTTCTGTGCTGGAATAACATGACACGGGCACAACACTAACAACAAAAAGTCAACATTTCAAATTAGTTTATCACAAATACAAAAAAGGTATGATACTGGTATAACACTGAAATAATACTGGTGTAACATTGACATATTACTTGTGTAGCACTGACATAATACTGGTGTAACACTGGCACAATATTGGTGTAACACTGATATAATACTGGTGTAACACTGATATAATACTGGTGTAACACTGACATAATACTGGTGTAACACTGAAATAATACTGGTGTAACATTGACATATTACTTGTGTAGCACTGACATAATACTGGTGTAACACTGAAATATTACTGGTGTAACACGGATATAATACTTGTGTAACACTGACACAATAATGGTGTAACACTGATATAATACTCGTGTAACTCTGACACAATACTGGTGCAACACTGACATAATACTGGTGTAAAACCGACATAATACTGGTATAACACTGATATAGTACTGGTGTAACATTGACATTATAGAGGTGAAACACTGACATAATACTGGAGTAACACTGACACAATACTGGTGTAACGCTGACATAATACTGGTGTAACACGGACATAATACTGGTGCAACACTGACATAATACTGGTGTAACATTGACATATTACATGTGTAGCACTGACATAATACTGGTGTAACATTGACATATTACTTGTGTAGCACTGACATAATACTGGTGTAACATTGACATTATAGAGGTGAAACACTGACATAATACTGGAGTAACACTGACACAATACTGGTGCAACACTGATATAATACTGGTGTAACACCGACATAATACTGGGGTAACACCGACATAATACTGGTGTAACACTGGAACACTATTGGTGTAACACTGATATAATACTCGTGTAACTCTGACACAATACTGGTGCAACACTGATATAATACTGGTGTAACGCTGATATAATACTGGTGTAACACTGAAATATTACTGTTGTAACACTGATATAATACTTGTGTAACACTGACACAACACTGGTGTAACACTGACACAATACTGGTGCAACACTGATATAATACTGGTGTAACACCGACAGAATGCTGGTATAACACTGACATAATTCTGATGTAACACTGACATAATACTGGTGTCACACCGACATAATACTGGTATAACACTGATATAATACTGGTATAACACTGACACAATACTGGTGTAACACTGACAAAATACTGGTGAAACACCGACATAATACTGGAATAACACTGGCACAATACTGGTGTAACACTGACATAATACAGGTGTAACACTGACATATTACTTGCGTAACACTGACACAATACTGGTGCAACACTGATATAATACTGGTGTAACACTAACATAATACTGGTGTAACACGGACATAATACTGGTGTAACACTGACAAAATACTGGTGAAACACCGACATAATACTGGAATAACACTGGCACAATACTGGTGTAACACTGACATAATACAGGTGTAACACTGACATATTACTTGCGTAACACTGACACAATACTGGTATAACACTGATATAGTACTGGTGTAACATTGACATTATAGTGGTACACCGACATAATACTGGTGTAACACTGAAATATTACTGGTGTAACACGGATATAATACTTGTGTAACACTGACACAATACTGGTGTAACACTGACACAATACTGGTATAACACTGATATAATACTGGTGTAACATTGACATTATAGTGGTGTAACACTGACATAATACTGGTGTAACACTGACACAATACTGGTGTAACACTGACATATTACTGGTGTTATACTGATATTATTTGTAGGATACAGGCAGTGAAGACGATAATCGGATACATTTTGTACCTGTAGGAACATTGGCAGGTTCGGGCGATGATGTCGAGTCTGAGGAACAAAGTGTTATAGGTAAATATATCTTAGAAATCAGGAATCAATTTGCCAATAATTTACACAATTAAATCCCTGATGATGTGGTTATACTATTGGTGTCGGGTCCCCTGATGCTTTGCGACGTTCTCCAGTCGTTTTAACACCGTTATTTTGATGTTATTCGAATGACTTGCTCAACAAATACCGCCTTTAAGGAAGGGATTTCGTAAATGGTGTTATGCATCTACAAATATATCATTTTTCATGATGCTTTGTATATTTTGAAATCAGACACACAATGAAGTCTATATTACAATAAAATTAAAAATATTTATGAAGGACAAATCTGCGTCAATGATATTGGCTTCAAGAAATCTAATTATTCTGGTAAAAATCCTCACCTATTTCTGTCATCAACAGATGTTTCTTGGGTTTCCTCCCCTTGTTAACATGATTTAACTGTAGGTGGAGCTTAGTTGATAGCTTTTCATATGCATCCATCTCAATAAGGTGAACTCGCTGATCAAATCGGCTCAAATCGGTCGCATACAACACACCTCTATCAAATACAGTGACAGTTAATCAACCACATACATATTACATCATAGAGCTGTAAGAAAAAGCAATCAGCGTACCGCAAGCAAAGTTCACAACATCAGCTTACTCCTGTAATTGGTATACATGATAAACCTATTTAAATGATTTTGTTTACGATTTTTTTTTTTTTTTTTTTTTTTAAATTTTACACTTATAAATATTTTGAAACAGAAAGTATTATTATAAATAATAGGTCGCAAAGTTACAGCCTATCTATAAAGTTGTGTTACCATGGTGATTGTATAGTAGTTGCCATATATATTTGACATGAAGTGTTGATGTCATAATATTTTACCTGATGTCTCGTAAGAGCAGCATTTTCTCTGGCTTATCTAGGATGGGCAGAATTGCCTGAATCATGCGGTCAAGGTCACGCGAACTGTGATACTGAAATAATATAACAGTTTCTGATTAAATTAATCATCAGGAACCAAGTAGAGAGAGAGCTAGATGAAATAAGCAATTACTTCGAAACACGTTTATATAGATATGTTCCGTTATTTAACAAACATTTGTGAGTTCATGGTAATTTATAGTTTCTACATAACTCCGGGCCTGGTGTCTCATGGTAACTTACATTTTCTACATTACTCGGGGCCTGGTGTCTCATGGTAACTTACAGTTTCCACATAACTCGGTGCCTGGTGGGTCATGGTAACTTACATTTTCTACATAACCTGGGGCCTGGTGTCTCATGGTAACTTAATTTTTTAACATAACTCAGGGCCTGGTGTCTTATGGTAATTTAACGTTTCTACATAACTCGGGGCCTGGTGTCTCATGGCAACTTACAGTTTCTAGATAACTCGGCGCCTGGTGTCTCATGGTAACTTACATTTTCTACATAACCCGGGGCCGGGTGTCTCATGGTAACTTACAGTTTCCACATGTCTCACAGCAGCTGAGTATTCATCTGAACTAAGTAATTTTCTGGATTCCTCTTTCAGGACCACCATGTTGTGTTTGTTAATTGAATTCTTGTGAAGCTTCATGCTGCCGTAGTATTCTCCCCTTGGGTCCAAATTGTCTTCTGTAACCATGGGAACAAATTTCAAATTATACCCCCAAATTGAAAAAAATGCTGTTTAATTTGGAACCACAGACCAAATCAAAAGTATAAGGTATAAATGTATAAGTAAGCTACTGCACAAGAAACAGAAAGGTAAAACGGGGTCAAGTTGAGCTAAATCACAGAACATATATATATATTTAGTAAATAATCAAATCATAATGGCACGAAAAAGTATGGCAAGCTTCATCGCTGAATACCAGCTAGATATGGCTACCATCTGGAAAAAAAAACTGAAATTCAAACATGGTCTCTGCTCATTTTATATTCAGGCCAACTGATCTAGTAGTTTTCATAAATGATCTTTCTTACAATGCAATGTTAAGCTTTCATTTTGTAAAAATATGAAGGTAGATGTGTAAACTAGAACCACAAACCACAAACAAACTACTACTATATAAAATAAAAATAAGAAAAGGAACATTAACTCCCAAATAAATGAGGGGGGGGACACAACTGCGTTTACCGATGATGTAATTCATGTGAACCAAATTGTATATATCCGTATAGAAGGTAAATAGCAATACAATGGACAAAAGTTTGAATGAAGAAGGTGTTAAAATGTTTAACATATTTCATTTGTCTGACCTTGCAATTAGGTCAAGGTCAACTAACTGAGTAACTTTCTAGTCTTAACAATAACAGCTTATGCTGACTTTTGACTTCGGCCAGCTTTAAAGTTAACCTTTGACCTTAAGACAGTAAATAAGATAATGATGTTTTTGAATGATCTCAATTACATAGTAAAGTGACATGGCTCAATATATATATATTTTTCTTTTTCTGAAATGTTTGTCTGTGTAGATGCTTCTGTTCGTATTTATATACAAGACTGGCAACATAATATATATTCGGCTTTGTAATTTGAATAAAAAGCAAATACATTGAACGTGTTAATGCTAAACGACTATAATACAGGCTCTTTCTAAAAGCCAAGTTATTGTCTACGACACAAGCAAACAATTAAATTCTAAGACTAAAGTGCATGTTACTATCTACGACATCAGTGAACTATCAACATGGCTAAAGTGAATGTTTTTATCTACGATATTGGTGAATGTTTATATCTACGATATTGGTGAAGTATTAGACTATAGGATAAAGGTGATTGTAATTATCGACAAGGGTGGATTACTAAGCTCTATGACTAAGGTGATTGTAATTATCTACGACAAGGGGGGGTTACTAAGCTCTATGACTAAGGTTATTATAATTATCTACGACAAGGGTGGGTTACTAAGCTCTATGGCTAAGGTATTGTAATTATCTACGACAAGGGTGAGTAACTAAGCTCTATGACTAAGGTGATTGTAATTATCTACGACAAGGGTGAGTAACTAAGCTCTATGACTAAGGTTATTATAATTATCTACGACAAGGGTGGGTTACGAAGCTCTATGACTAAGGTGATTATAATTATCTACGACAAGGGTGGGGTACTAAGCTCTATGACTAAGGTGATAGTAATGATCTACGTTAAGGGTGAGTTACTAAGCTCTATGGCTAAGGTGATAGTAATTATCTACGACAAGGGTGGGTTACTAAGCTCTTTGACTAAGGTATTGTAATTATCTACGACAAGGGTGAGTTACTAAGCTCTATGACTAAGGTGATTGTAATTATCTACGTTAAGGGTGAGTTACTAAGCTCTTTGACTAAGGTGATTGTAATTATCTACGACAAGGGTGGGTTACTAAGCTCTATGACTAAGGTGATTGTAATTATCTACGTTAAGAGTGAGTTACTAAGCTCTTTGACTAAGGTGATTGTGATTATCTACGACAAGGGTGGGTTACTAAGCTCTATGACTAAGGTGATAGTAATGATTTAAGTTAAGGGTGAGTTACTAAGCTCTATGGCTAAGGTGATAGTAATTATCTACGACAAGGGTGAGTTACTAAGCTCTTTGACTAAGGTGATTGTAATTATCTACCACTTTGATGATCTACATGTATAAACCTCTATGACTAAAATGATTACTAATATCTACCACTCCGGTGAACTGTAAAGCTCTATGACTATGGCGACTGTTATTATCTACGACACATTCCGTATGACAATTGTAATTAATCACTCCATAGATGAGTAAAATGGACAGGCTTTGAAGCTGGATGGCGCTCCTCTGTAATCTTTAAATGACAGATGGCAGCCTATACATTGCATAATCAATTTTTTAGCTGAGACGAAATGATTAGCTAGCCACGTGCCTTCATTTTGCAATGACATATTCCAGGAGTGCAGAGAGTGTATGTAAATGAGTGTAACACCTGGAATATTGAGCCTGTGACTAAGAAGAACTGTCTATGACACGGGTGAACTATAACTGTGACTAAGGTGAATGCTATTATCTACGACATGAGTGAACTATATAGCTCTAGGACTAAGGTGAATGCTATTATCTACGACATGAGTGAACTATATAGCTCTAGGACTAAGGTTTGTAGTTATCTACCACTCCGGGGAACTATTAATATCTACAACTCCATTAAGTGAAGACATAAGAATGAAAACAGAACCTTCAATAAAGGTTGTAGCTTACTTCTCTCCATTTCCTTCACATAGCTGTTTTTGTCAGGTTCTGAAACATTATTTTATAGAATAGATATTCAACGAAAAATAACGATAAAATACTTACCATTCAATAAAACCCAAAACGACTTTGCTTGACGATACATAACAACTCACACCAGAAACCTTCAGTAACATTTAGTATCAGGTGGTGCATATATTGATGAAGTTCATTTACATTTGCAAGTCCTCGCTACCGTGCATTGATGTATTGTCAATACATCAATACACATACATTATATACGTTGTCAATGCATATATTTTGTGTTATTATCTCAATATACATGGCATTTGTGCAGCAACAGCTAAACCTGTAGACTTATTCACAAAATAAATCCATAACTGCTGCGCATGAACAACATGTTATAACATACTAGCAAGAGGTAATGCGTTTAGTTCGATTTTCGTCAGAACACTTAAATTTCACACAAGTAATAATCCGATGCAATAACAATGGGGACAGAATTATAGACAAGAAATCAATTACTGTTCTTTTAGCTTAACAAGAATTCCGAGGGAGTGGATGTGTCGCCTGCTCAGTGCTTTTAGTAAGAAAAGTGTTTTGGCAAAGCTGTAATGTATGTTGAATATTATTGCTTCTAGCATTACCGTACACAATTTGAAAGGAATTGATTAAAAAATAAAAATCAAGTTCTTTCATTTTCTTCACAATGCCCTTATTTGGCAATAAAAGGGGCATAACTCTACCAAAAATGCACGCAAACTTCTGAAATGGAAAATTATCCGAGCTATACTCGTATGCAATATGTGTACTGAGTTTAAGTGCAATCAACCCAAGGGAACTCAAGTTATCGCACGGAAACCTTGTTTCTGACGACGCCGACAAAGTAATACCTATATGTCGCCTCGCCTATGCAAATCCAGGCTCTCTTTCCCTAATAGCAGTATAACGCCAATCAGTACAAAGTGTTAATGTATGAGTGTGTCCGAGTGACAATTTGGTAAAATAAAATTGACGGTCCATCAAACAGGTTTGTCAAAGAGAGATCGTTTGAATGAGTTTTAGAGATTTAGTCATACAATGGCGGATCTTAAGAGGTTTCCGGAATCCCGACAATCCTCTATATTGGTCTATTAAGCTATCTATCAATGGAGACTAGGCGAGAAGTGAAAGTTAAAGGAGGCAAACTCACACCATGACATTTGTTAAAAAACATATTTATGGTTTTGTTCATGATCTAATAATAATCAGTGCACAATCGAATGTATGCTGGTGGAGAAACCTTGGGTTCTAGGGGAATTAATGCGACCACAGTATATCACTGCAAGGTGATCAAGGTTAGAAATGGGAGATTATACTTTATTGTACATCAATTAAGAAATTTAAGGGAATTTTATTTTCACGCGAAGTAAGCATGTCTCAAAAGCCAAGCGATTAAGATAAATGTGTGCACTTATATTGAGGCAGTTCAATCTGTCAGTCTATGTATTGGAAACAATTTTAACATTGGCTGTTTATGGAGACGAAGACACTGAGAGGATACAGATAAATAAGGCAACACAATCTTCTAAACATGAAATAGGAGAGCGCAAGTAGTTACAGGAACGCAAGGAGTTTCGTGTACTGTACTTAGAAGATAATGCAGTAGAATCTTCGCATCAAGAAATGGTTTCAAAGGGCAAATGGAGAGGACATTGGTATAGAGGGGCAAGTGAATGTTTTCCTTTTTATAGGATTTCTGACTCGGGTTCGGACATTTCGTGTGGTAGTAAACCTGAGCTTTCTGTTAATCTTATATCAATACCTATATACAGAATGCAGCGTTTATATAGAGAAGGTTTGTTAGCACCAGTAACATTTTTAGACAGATAAATCACTGTATACAATCTAGCATTGGCACGTTTTTAACATAACACCAATATTGTCAGAATTCACAGGGGATAGTTTGAAAGTATTAGCAGCAATATCAAGTCTTACCTCAAAATTGAATGATTAAAGACAACAGAACTGTCGATTAAATTAAAGCTTATCAAATCTTTTGAAGATCTGAAATCTTAGTTATATAATGCTGTGTTATTTCTACCTTACTTGCCGGATGGTGATTCTCATCATTCAAAAAAGATCGAGTCAAACTAAAAGGCTCGGAGAAGTAAAGAAGCAAAAGTACAAGAAAGCGATATTCAAGAAAACTGCAATGAGCTCTTTACACAAAGTGAGGAGTTCATAAGGTTCCTATGATAAAACAGAGATGTAGCTGCTGAGGGCTTAAGTGATTTAATAACAACTGCTTATTATTCCTGTAAGGTGGATAATGGGAATGCTCAGTTAATCAAACACAGATCCTGAAAAACATTACCAAAAGTTAGAGTTTTAATGATAAATGATATCATTTTCTACCGAAAAATTACAGACTGGTACGGTACCAACTTTCTACAGTTAAATAACTTATGTTACTGGTACGGTTCCCACTTTCTACAGTTAAATTACGTAATATTACTGGTAAAACTCCCACTTATACTGTGGAATTACTATAACTGATATGGTACTCACTTGTAAGGCGCAAACTGCCCTTCAGTTTCTCCTTGATGGCTTTCCATTTCCCACTGATAATGCTGTCCTCCTTTCTTCCTGGCACATCTAGAAAGCTGTCTAAAATGTCAAAATGGACGATGAAGTATAGTCAGACTGTTTACAAAATGTATGTGAACTCGTCTGCTCTTTTTATGCAAAATGTTTTCTAAAGTTGAAACAATGATATATGCAATCATTTCAACGAGGATTATTTCAGAAAAACATGTTCAAAGTGACGATTTTTATACAATGTTTAGAAAACAAACCAACTATGCCTTCATTTGGAGGTGTTCCACCCTGTCTAACTGCAGAGATCAAATACTGACAATCATTCCTAGACCTCACATCTTATAGGGACATGTGGATAATGAGATTGTCAACAATGTGCCGTTTGACAGATATGTTAAGTATATAAGTATATTAAGAATGAAATATGACAGATTTGTAAAGTATGAAAGACGACAGACTTATAAAGTATTAAACTAAACTTGAACAGTATAGAATTCGACTGAAGTCTCTGTATGGCATACTTGGACGGTCTAGAGCGTAACAAGCTTGTACAGTATAGAATACGACTAACGTATATGTATGGCATACTTGGACGGTCTGGAGCGTTACAAGCTTGTACAGTTCGGAATTTAACTTGAACTTGTAAACACTGACATACAACAAAGTTCTCCAGCTTGTTAATCTATCACTATAGTCAGTAGATTTATGTATTTAGCTACAGACAGTAATGTACCATAATTACCATAATTACATACAAATTGCTGCAGTCATTATAAGGTTATTCTCCACACTTTCGACCTAATCAATGCTATTTTTACTTGTCCCCGTCGTATATCTCAGTATATATGGACACATAACAGCTACAAATCTGTTATATCTTAGGACATGTTGGGCTATATTACAGCTATACTATTGTCCTATCTGTGTACATGTTGGGCTATATTACAGCTATATTATTGTCCTATCTGTCTACATGTAGGGCTATATTACAGCTATATTATTGTCCTATCTTAGTACATGTTGGGTTATATTACAGCTATACTATTGTCCTATCTTAGTATATGTTGGGTTATATTACAGCTATATTATTGTCCTATCTGTAAACATGTTGGGCTATATTACAGCTATACTATTGTCCTATCTGTGTACATGCTGGGCTATATTACAGCTATATTATTGTCCTATCTGTAAACATGTTGGGCTATATTACAGCTATATTATTGTCCTATCTGTGTACATGCTGGGCTATATTGCAGCTATATTATTGTCCTATCTGTGTACATGTTGGGCTTTATTACAGCTATATTATTGTCCTATCTGTGTACATGTTGGGCTATATTTCAGCTATATTATTGTCCTATCTGTGAACATGTTGGGCTATATTACAGCTATACTATTGTCCTATCTGTGTACATGTTGGGCTATATTACAGCTATATTATTGTCCTATCTTAGTACATGTTGGGCTATATTACAGCTATAATATTGTCCTATCTGTGTACATGTTGGGCTATATTACAGCTATATCATTGTCTTATCTGTGTACATGCTGGGTTTTATTATAGCTATACTATTGTCCTATCTGTGTACATGCCGGGCTATATTACAGCTATATTATTGTCCTATCTGTGTACATGTTGGGCTTTATTACAGCTATATTATTGTCCTATCTGTGTACATGCTGGGCTATATTACAGCTATATTATTGTCCTATCTGTGTACATGTTTGGCTATATTAAAGCTATAATATTGTCCTATCTGTGTACATGTTGGGCTATATTACAGCTATACTATTGTCCTATCTTAGTACATGTTGGGCTATATAACAGCTATATTATTGTCCTATCTGTGTACAGGTCTATAGTAATTTATTATTTCTGTTGAGTATTGGTTTAGCTGTCTATAGTAACTTATTATTTCTGTTGAGTACTGGTTTAGCTGTCTAAAGTTATTATTATTATTTCTGTTGAGTACTGGTTTAGCTGTCTATAGTAACTCACATTATTTCTGTTGAGTGCTGGTTTAGCTGTCTAAAGTAACTTATTATTATTTCTGTTGAGTACTGGTTTAGCTGTCTATTGTAACTTATTACTATTTCTCTTGAGTACTGGTTTAGCTGTCTATAGTAACTTATTATTATTTATGTTGAGTACTGGTTTAGCTATCTATTGTAACTTATAATTATTTCTGTTGAGTACTGGTCTAGCTGTCTATAGTAACTTATTATTATTTCTGTTGAGTACTGGTGTAGCTGTCTAAAGTAACTTATTATTATTTATGTTGAGTACTGGTTTAGCTGTCAATAGTAACTTATTATTATTTCTGTTGAGTACTGGTGTACCTGTCTATAGTAACTTATCATTATTTCTGTTGAGTACTGGTTTAGCTGTCTATTGTAACTTATTACTATTTCTGTTGAGTACTGGTGTAGCTGTCGATAGTAACTTATCATTATTTCTGTTGAGTATTGGTGTAGCTGTCGATAGTAACTTATTATTATTTCTGTTGAGTACTGGTTTAGCTGTCTATAGTAACTTATTATTATTTCTGTTGAGTACTGGTGCAGCTGTATATAGTAAATTATTACTATTTCTGTTGAGTACTGGTGTAGCTGTCTATAGTAACTTATTATTATTTCTGTTGAGTACTGGTGCAGCTGTATATAGTAACTTATTACTATTTCTGTTGAGTACTGGTTTAGCTGTCTATATTAACTGATCATTATTTCTGTTGAGTACTGGTTTAGCTGTCTATAGTTACTTATCATTATTTTTGTTGAGTACTGGTTTAGCTGTCTATAGTTACTTTTCATTATTTCTGTTGAGTACTGGTGTAGCTGTCTATTGTAACTTATCATTATTTCTGTTGAGTACTGGTTTACCTGTCTATAGTAACTTATTATTATGTCTGTTGAGTACTGGTGTAGCTGTCGATAGTAACTTATCATTATTTCTGTTGAGTACGGGTGTAGCTGTCGATAGTAACTTATTATGATTTCTGTTGAGTACTGGTTTAGCTGTCTATAGTAACTTATTATTATTTCTGTTGAGTACTGGTTTAGCTGTCTATTGTAACTTATTACTATTTCTGTTGAGTACTGGTGTAGCTGTCTATAGTAACTTATTATTATTTCTGTTGAGTACTGGTTTAGCTGTCTATATTAACTTATTACTATTTCTGTTGAGTATTGGTTTAGCTGTCTATAGTTACTTATCATTATTTTTGTTGAGTACTGGTTTAGCTGTCTATAGTTACTTTTCATTATTTCTGTTGAGTACTGGTTTACCTGTCTATAGTAACTTATTATTATGTCTGTTGAGTACTGGTTTAGCTGTATATAGTAACTTATTATTATTTCTGTTGAGTACTGGTGTACCTGTCTAAAGTAACTTATTATTATTTCTGTGTTGAGTACTGGTTTACCTGTCTATAGTAACTTATTATTATTTCTGTTGAGGTCTGGTTTAGCTGTCTATAGTAACTTATTATTATTTCTGTTGAGTACTGGTTTAGCTGGCTATAGTAACTTATTATTATTTCTGTTGAGTACTGATTTAGCTGTCTAAAATAACTTATTATTATTTCTGTTGAGTACTGGTTAAGCTGTCTATAGTAACTTATTATTATTTCTGTTGAGTACTGGTTTAGCTGGCTATAGTAACTTATTATTATTTCTGTTGAGTACTGGTGTACCTGTCTTAAGTAACTTATTATTAATTCTGTTGAGTACTGGTTTAGCTGTCTATTGTAACTTATTACTATTTCTGTTGAGTACTGGTTTACCGTCTATAGTAACTTATTATTATTTCTGTTGAGTACTGGTGTACCTGTCTAAAGTAACTTATTATTATTTCTGTTGAGTATTGGTTTAGCTGTCTATAGTTACTTATCATTATTTCTGTTGAGTACTGGTTTAGCTGTCTATAGTAACTTATTATTATTTCTGTGGAGTGCTGGTTTAGCTGTCTATAGTAACTTATCATTATTATTTCTGTTGAGTACTGGTTTATATCAAAATTGTGCCAGGACAAAACTTAAATAATTAATCAAAATGATAATAAAAATATAAGTGATGTTCACATTATTTGAATCATAAATTTTGTTGTGCCTGATTAACTGAAAATAAAAGTTTCAGTAAATATTTCTGTTGTTTATGCTGTTAATGTTATTTATAAACTTAATGTTCTTGTTGGAATAGAAAAATATTGTTACGAACTATACTTGATCGCCATTATTATTTAAAGTTTGTTTAACATTGTAAACTCACCTGGATGACTTGAATCTGGCCGGTCTTCTGATGATAGCGACGACATCTCGATGAAGCCGAGATTTGACTGCCGCCGCTCTAAATCCCTGATCTGATCATCAAAGTTCTGCATCACACAAATCATATCTTCATCATCCTCCAAACTGACCTCGTATGGGTCGGTAACTGCCTTCTCTGATCTACCGTCTTCTGTTCCCCACCCCTCTGTGTCCCCCTCATCCTGCCTCTGGACTCCTCCGGATCCACCCTCACTATCTGTATCCCACTGCTGCGGAATGTCAGAAACTGAAGACTCCATATATGTAACTGTTTTCGTTCTCGTCTTACTTTCCTCCGTTGCCGCGTTTTTACCGACAGTATTTAAGTTGCAATTAGTGGTGACATTTTCGGAGCCAACGCTTTGTTGGGTAGAGCGAATAAAATCAATATCCATGGAATTTGTCACGGGAGCAAACTCGTAGTGGACTTGCCTCACTTCAGTCTGCTCCATTCTCTCATCACTATGGCTAGGGACATTACCATCACTATGGACGCTGCTGGTGTCCGAAGTGTGGCTAGCTGGCTGGAGAACAAGGACAGCTTGGTCGTGGTCCTCATCACTAACACTATTGTCTGATATTTCAAGGTCACTGAGTGACTCCATGTCTTGAGGTTGGAGGTCGACAAGTTCAACACTACCACTCACCGCTGGGTTATCTCCCATGTCAAGACTATCCTCCGCAAGGTCACCACCCCTAGCAATGATGTCGTCCATAGTGATGTCATATTCACCACGGACACCTGACGAGTCGTCGGTATCTTCAGAACTAATGCTGATCGTATCTAATTCCGACTCACTTGGAAGGTAGGCGGGGTTAACTGACCCAGTAACCTTTGAACCTTTCGATCCTGAAGCTCCAGGCCAGTTTTCAATTTGAATTGGACCATAAGTCCAACTGTTACTCTTCGCGGTGTCATTTCTCTGTACATGTGGCAAATAAATCTCAGATTGAAGAGGGAGTTCGTTAGACTCCCGATGGCTTGTGTAAATCCCAGACTGGATGGGCATACGAAGGTGAAGACCTCGATTTCTCTGTGAACCCTTGTCTAGACACATGTCGCGCAGTTTTGTCTGTTTTATCTTCGGTTGTCCTTCAATAAATAATCATAGGCATTATTTAACAGACGTTAACATGGGTGAACAATACAATCACTACAGGATCTTAAATTATATAATACAATATGATCTCTGTAATTACCCATCAACAGATCACAATCACTCAGGGCGACAGGGTTAATAATGTCAAATCAACACGTCGGGGTCACAGAGGGTCACACAGGGTCACACAATTGTTTTAAATGCCAATCAACACAACAAGGTCATACAGGACAACACGATCGTCTTAATGGTCAATGCAATCAAGTCAGTGTTCAATTTATAAGTAGCAATGTGGTTTCAAAGTGATAGCGGGCAGGAGCAATGAAGACGTGTCAGTACTTCGATCTGACCTATATTTACATGTCGGTCACTGAAGCAGAAGACGCCTACTCTTTCAGACCTCCTGGTCCAAATCACCTGGTACCTTTTCATATATCTACGTGTAAAACATTCCTTTATACAGATGTTGTCAATTGTCAATTGTTTTTGAGTTCAAAGAAAAATGTTCACACCAAATTACACCTTTGTATTCTCTAGTTTTTAATCTGTAACAGCCCATCAACACAACAAGGTTTCTTGACCTTTTTCAAACAATTGGTATGGTTTCTATTTTTAGAGTAATTAACATGGTAATTGACATTTCCTTGATGTTGACATAGTAACAAGTGATATGTCGCAGAGTTTGCAATGATAACGGACCTTTCCTTGTGATGGACCTGACGTCACCTAATGGTTGGCATAGTAACAAGTGATATGTCGGAGTGGTTGCTATGATAACAGACCTTTCCTTGTGATGGTCCCGACGTCACCTAATGGTTGACATAGTAACAAGTGATCTGTCACAGTGGTTGCTATGATAACAGACCTTTCTTTGTGATGGACCTGACGTCACCTAAAGGTTGACATAGTAACAAGTGATACGTCGAAGTGGCTGCTATGATAACAGACCTTTCCTTGTGATGGACCTGACGTCACCTAATGGTTGACATAGTAACACGTGATCTGTCGGAGTGGTTGCTTTGATAACAGACCTTTCCTTGTGATGTACCTGACGTCACCTAATGGTTGACATAGTAACACGTGATAGTAACACGTGATCTGTCGGAGTGGTTGCTATGATAACAGACCTTTCCTTGTGATGGTCCTGACGTCACATAATGGTTGACATAGTAGCACGTGATCTGTCACAGTGGTTACTATGATAACAGACATTTCCTTGTGATGGACCTGACGTCACATAATGGTTGACATAGTAGCACGTGATCTGTCACAGTGGTTGCTATGATAACAGACCTTTCCTTGTGATGGATCTGACATTATCTAATGGTTGACATGGTAACTGACCTGTTCTGGTGGATGACATGGTTGTGTTCTGAGAGTTCCAGGAATACTCCGCATAGAGTTCCTTGTAAGCTGGGTACCGCCCCATATCCTGGAGTAACAAAGATAACACATTGATAACACGGAATACAATGCTGACGTCAAGTAAATATATTCACATTGACAGACTATTTGTACAGTTTAACACCTACCCTTAGCGTGAGAATGAGATGAGTCTCACTCCTTAACACTTCAACAGCATTAGGATGAGATATACCGCTGAATGAGATTCCATTCACCTCCAGAATCTGATCACCAACTCTAACCCCGTGTCTCTCCGCAGTACTGCCTTTGTCCACCCTGTGTACACACAAAACATCTTATGAATCAACTGCTTAAAAATGTCCAAGGAAAAAGTGATAATTGATATTCATTTATTTCCATGAAAATTATCTTTGGCGTATTTGAAACTTCAAACATCTGTTCAATTTATTAATGTGTTGGTTTGTTAATTCGCAATAAGTTCAAGTTTAATACCGCGTATGACCGCCGTTTGCGCCAAATGCAGCATTGCAGCGTTGCCGCATTGACTAACAGAGATTTTGTCCCATTCATCGGTCAACACTTCTGTCAACTCCTGTAAATAAACAACTGATATTGACGTTTCCTTACGCGTCGTTCAAGAATATCCCAAACATGCTATATCATGATCACGATCCAGAGACATGTCAAGGTTGTTATAAACCTACTTTGAGATGTATATTCCAATACCGTACTCGATGCCTCCGCGGATGTTGAAGCCCAGCTCTTTATGTCGATCTGAGATAGACAGTGTTAGCCTTCTCTCCGGGAACTCAGCGTCCAGTCCCCTTATAAAGGCACTGCCTCCCCCATCCTCATACTCCCCCTCCATGAGGAGCCGGGTGTGGCTATTATACCTGTCGTAACAAACAGAAACTCACTATATATAGCCTCAATACCTTACGTCCTATACACCGCAAACAATCAATGACACAATTATTGCACTCTGACCATCCTTGTATCTAGTGATAATTAACCCTACATAAACAACCAATGTATGGTAATGAATGTGCAATCCTAGTTAATGTATATACATCGGTAATTTAGACCAAATAAATTCCATTAAGTTTCAGGTAAACCTTTACTAGATGACCTGTTTGAAGTCATACATGATTTTCCAATACGATTTACGTATATAAGTGAATGATCTAAAATGGTTGGGTATACAATGCAATCCGGAAAAAGAAACATGAATTTAACGAATTATGCGTTGTGGTCATATATACCAGGTCACTTTCTCTCTGGACAGTCTCCACTCAGGAAGCTGGCCAGTCCGTTCTACCACCAGCTTTAGTTTGTTACTGCCCGTTAGCACCTTGACCACTCCACTGCTGGTCACTTCTTCCACACTGATGTTGTTAACTTCCAGAAGTTTATCCCCAAGTTCTAGTCCAGCCAAATCTGTAAAATAACAACGTGATCAGTGAAAAGTCTACCCATGTCTGTACAATTACAAAATATTCAGTTCTAGTTAAATTATGTACAATGACCGAACGGACAAGAAAATAAATGAATGTGGACACTGGCATATGTTAGTAGTTTAATAAGCTCCTTTTCATGTCCATCTTTATCCTACAATACCGCATAGTCGGTTTCAGACTACTTAAATTCAATAGCTTTATCATTAGTTTAAATCATCAGTTCCATTCTACCTAAAGCTCAGTATAAGCCACATAGTAAGTCATTGCTATGTCGGAATTATACCCACCTGCCAGGCTTCCCTCCTCTATCTCACTGACATAAACCCCTAGTCCATGCTCAGCCCCACCCCTCACACTGAAGCCCAGATTCCCGTCCTGTGACACCTTCTGTATGGTAACCACCACAGCCTCGCCACGCGGCATCGAGTCAAACACGCGTTCTGCAAAAATAATATTACTTCTTTTTAATGTTTATGATTTTAACGTTCCTTAAATAGTAAATAGTGCAATGGTACGAAACAAAAATGGCGGAATATATCTACATAATGAAAAACGTAACATCTCCATTTCCATATGTCCCCCTGCATTTGCCCATTCAAATATTTGTTTGCTTGGGGTTTACCATCCGGGTAACAGCTAAGGCCATATAAAGAGTAGTGAGTGAAAATAAAATACTGATCCCAAGTACTGCGATGTGAGCTGCAGGTCTTCTGTCTTTAGTGTTCCCTAAAAAGAATACACAGAAAAAATTCTCTTCTGTCGCTTCTGGTCTAGGTGTCGTTCAAATGTCTACAAGCATGTCAAATGTCACATACGTCTACATGTTAACGGATTCACATGCCTCATCTCCTGTGCTACCTGTTACCTATATATTCTACCTCAAATATGGATCACAGTGTTTGAATTATTCCTGATTTATTCGTTCAATCACTCAGATATATAGCAATATTTTTAATATTTACTGGAGTATCCTCTAATCAAATGCTGTACAACAGTCCAACAGTTACATGTATTGTCCGTGTGGTAGGGAAACATAACTAATTGAGGAGTAACAGGATCCAAGATTCCCTGTCCGAAGAATTATCGTCAGGAACAAGATGTAAAGACGTATCCTTACAGAACAAACGCCTGGAAAATGACTGAAATTTCCACAGTCAAAACAGAAACATCCTTTTATAGGACAGTACATCACATGGTTTGGTCTAAAGTGGAGCTACGACACGGCGCCATCCCGAAAGTCCTTATCAACGTTTATCAAGACGATTAAAAATGGCAAACACAGTCTTGGCGGGGTTCCAATCAGTGTATGATTCTTAAATATTGAATAAATCTGCCGTCTTAGGGATGTCATTGCGTGGTAGTAAAGCACATGAATATATTGGATTAATTCTGTCAATTTATTTCTTCCTCGAGTTTTGTAAGTGAGGACCTGATCTAAAGTTGATTAAATCGTCTAGCAAACCTGCGAAAGGAACGGTAATATCGTGCTACAAGACAAATGGTAGATTGTTATACAAATCCTGTTGCCTAATACAAAAAAAAGTTCAATATTCAAAATATATAAGAAGTTTGTTTCCATATAACTGTCTTCAATCACTGATTACCTCCTGATATCACTCCGCCTCATCTTTTGTTTTAAAGACTTAGAGCTAAGTTCATACAATGACCCAGAATAGGATAAGGATTAAAAAAATATTTTCATTACCATGACCCGGAATGGGGGTTAAGAGCTCTTGGTACATCAATAATTTTAGATGGATATAGAAACTCATTCACTGAATGTTTTAGATTGCTTTGGTAAAATATCGGGACTAAAAGTAAATAATGATAAAACCAAGGTGATTTGGATTGGCAGCAAGAAATTCAGTGCAGACGTTTACCATCATAGATGGAAACTGAAATGGGGAGAAACAAAATTTAATATGCTAGGGGTTTATTTTTCAGTTAATCTAGATGAGGTTGTAACTTTGAATTATACCACAGTTCTTAAAAATGTTAATAAAAGTATAAACCAGTGGTCACGCAGAATTTTAACACCTCTTGGTCGGATAGTTGTATTAAAATCAATCATTATACCAAAATTTAATCATCTATTCATATCTGTTCCTACACCCGACAATAATTTTATTCAACAGTTGAACACTACTTTTTTCAATTTTATTTGGCAATCACCAGTCGACAAAATTAAAAGAGACACTATAGTCCAAAGCTATGAAAATGGGGGTCTGAAAATGATTAATATCAGGAATTTTATAACAAGCCTTAAGTCTACATGGATAAGAAGATTACTTAAGAATAATGATAAATGTTGGACAAATATTTTTGAAGCAGAACATTTTCCCACCATCAACATATCAGATTTTGGTACTGACTTCATTAAGAAAATTAAGACCAAAAATGCCTTTTGGAAAAATGTTTTTCAGGCATGGGTAGATATTTCAGAAAAAACACAATTGCAAATTAAAAATATTGAGCAGTTTCTTACTTTTCCTATATGGTATAACCCAATTTTCTGCATTGATAACAGGTCTTTTTTCATTAAAAAATGGTTTGAAAAGGGTGTTAAAAATGTGTGTGACCTACTGGACCAAGATAATTAATTTCTAACCTTTGCAAACTTTAAACTAAAATTCAATATCGAGTCAGAAAACTTTTTAATTTATCAAAGTATGTGCCAATCAATTAAGCAAAGTTATAGACAATTTAAATTTAATTTAACTGCTGAAAACATTGTTGAACGAACATTTATACCACACCATATCAATATAATTATGAAAAGCAAGAAAGGTTGTAAAGACATGTGTATTACCCTGAATAATTAAAAATAAATGTTCGAATACAGCTGAAATAAAATGGAAATCAAAAGAAAGTTTTAGAAACATGGACTGGAAACGATTGTATAGCATTCCTTTTAAAAGTACAACGGATACAACACTTCAGTGGTTCCAGTATCGGTTACAAAAGCGCATTCTCCCACTAAATAATTACTTGAAAACTATTGGTGTTTTGAACAATAACCTTTGTAATATGTGAAACACAGAAATTGAAACTATAGAACATATTTTTTGGGAATGTCCTCATTCTTTCAGGCTTTGGCAAGATTTGAAAAACAAAATATACCACAACTTTGATAAATTAATTGATTTTAGATTAGAAACAGTATTATTTGGAGAGACAGAAAATGTTGCCTTACCAATTAACTTTATTATCCTTTATGCAAAATATTATATATACACTGTATCAAGAAAAAAACAAAGACTCAGGTTAGATGGTTTGATTGAGTTTCTAGCATTCCGATATAACATCGAAAAAAAATCAGCATCAAAAAATGTACGTGTCCATGTCAATGTGAATGACCACATGCATGTGTCATAGAAATATTCATACACATGTGTATATATATATATGTACATCTGACACTGTTTGCACAGTGTATTTATTATTGTTTCTCAACTGCTTGAAATTATGCTTGCATAAGGATGCATCTGATTCAATGTATGTAAGTCTGTCGCAATGTATGCATGTATGTGTGTCTGTTTTGTCTGTCTGTCTGTCTGTCTGTCTCATGTATATATGTATGTGTGTATGAGTATATATGTGGGTGTATTTGTATGTGTATTATGTTTTTTTGTGTATACGTGCTATGTTTTTATGCTTGTTTGTAATATTATGTTGTATATGGTATTTGTTAGGGTGTGAAAGAAGTATGTTTTGTGTTCTTGTCCTGTACTCTATTTGCAAATATTTTATTTTCCCATTGCCCTTCCTATTTATTTATTTATAGTTTGACTGATGGATGTTGAATGAGAACCCTCCTGTGGGAGGACACCATAATATTGTTCAGGTGCTGACTCCAGGGCTCCCCAACCCTGGCATCCCCTATCAAAATATTTATATATGTATATATATATATCTGCTTCGAAGCAGTATATGTATATACATATTTATGAAAAAAATGGCTGGGGGAATAAAATATTTGTACTGAAAAAAAAAAAAAAAAAAAGCTCTTGGACCTTTTCTGACGCGTTTCTGTTCTAGGTTTAAAGACCACTCATGCAGCCTCGTTTTGCTCGCAAGCCTTGCCTATAGTCTACAGGCTACCAAAGTTTGTCCGAAATGGTAGAGTTCCATAGAACTAACGGTGCAGAAAAAGTGGTGACAAGCTTTGTTTCGAACAGTTTGTATGGGGCGATATGTATTGATTCCCTGCAACCCACCACCATAGAATAAAACTAGTTCGGCTAGAAATTCATATAGATTGTTACAAGCATCAAATGACATCCCTTTAGCATTTCGGAATTGACTAGCTGATTTTGATAGTTCTCCTCGAGATGTGTATGGAACGCCAAATACACTTTGTATAAATAATTGAAGATCGGCCAATTCAATTGAAGAAAGGTACAATTCAATTGATAAGCGTAATTCAATTGAAGAAAGGTACAATTCAATTGATAGTGTAATTCAATTGAAGAAAGGTACAATTCAATTGATTGTGAAATTCAATTGAAGAAAGGTACAATTCAATTGATAGTGTAATTCAATTGAAGAACGCTACAATTCAATTGATAGTTTAATTCAATTGAAGAGAGGTACAATTCAATTGAAGGTAGGTTCAATTCAATCGAATTACACTATCAATTTAATTGTACCTTTCTTCAAATGAATTACACTATCAGTTGAATTGTACCTTTCATCAATTGAATCACAATATCAATTGACTTGTCCCTTTCTTCAATTGATAGTGTAATTAAATTGAAGAAAGGTACCATTCAATTGATAGTGTAATGCAATTGAAGAAAGGTACGATTCAATTGATAGTGTAATTCAATTGAAGAAAGGTACAATTCAATCGATAGTGTAATTCAATTGAAGAAAGGTACAATTCAATTGATTGTGTAATTCAATTGAAGAAAGGTACAATTCAATTGATAGTGTAATTCAATTGAAGAAAGGTACAATTCAATTGATAGTGTAATTCAATTGAATTGAACCTACCTTCAATTGAATTGTACCTATTTTCAATTAGTTGAATATATGTACAATTAATTGAATATAATTATGTTAATTTGGTTAATTTCCATCCCAGTGTTTTTTTAACCATATATACTTATAGCAGTCTATTATATCTTTATCAATATCACCATATTTGGAACTAAAATTTGCCTTCGGGATCGATTTATTATGAATTAGTATAACTTTGGTTTTGTTCAGATTAACACACAACTGCCACCATTGCTGCTATAACCACGAAATCCGTACCAATCGGGAACCGTCGGCACTTTCCGTAAACAAGAAAGTTCGTAAAGTGTCGACGGTTCCCTATTGCATCCATCGAAGAGAGGCATCTGGGGCGAGTAAGACTCGACAGTATTGAGATACTGAGATCTCCATATGTTATACCTAACTCTAAAGTGAAATTTTAACAAGATTTTACACGTAGATCGAGAAAATGTGTCGGCGAGGCATATTACACCTGTTTCACCATCCCCGCCCCCTAACTTTGTTGCGGTGGCCGTATGGGTTCAACCAAAAAACTTAAAGTCGTTAAGATATCAATATATATTTCAAGTAAATGAGAAATGATAGAAAATATTGATTAGTGTATTGATGAGTTCCCACACTTCACACGTCGTCATGGCAACAGCTCTCGGGCAATTGCAACAGATTGCAACGGGGAACATCTCAAATTCAATTTTCGTTGTCCTATGTTTAGTTCAGATTGTTTACAGTGAAGTACACTTGTAGGCGGCTGTGACAACCGTAGCCTATCATAACAGAATTTACGTTTGTCCTTCAATCGTTAAAACCTCCAATCATCCTACAAGTATTACTAGTCGGTCCAACTTTCCAGCGGTTCACCAAATACGTCTTTTTATTCGAAAACACATATATATCCGCAGCCTTTATCTCAAGGTTTCTTTGAATTTGAGTCACTTACATTTATAAGTGTCCAGAATACAAAAGTTCTATTGTACACAGATACTAAAACACCCAGACTAATAGTATTTTAGCTGTTTTACAGACAAACTAATGATGTCCAGACTACCAAGGTTCCACTGTTCAGAAAAAAACATCCACGTTGAAATGGTTCTACTGTACACGCAAAAAACAGTGTCAATACAGTACACTACATTCAATGGGCACACACACCACAGTGTCAATACAGTACACTACATTCAATGGGCACACACACCACAGTGTCAATACAGTACACTACATGCAATGGGCACACACACCACAGTGTCAATACAGTACACTACATTCAATGGGTACACACACCACAGTATCAATACAGTACACTACATTCAATGGGCACACACACCACAGTGTTCAGAACAGCACGCAGACAAAAGTGTCCTGACTAACAAGGTTCTAGATACAAACTGGTGTGTTTGGTCTATCAAGGCTCTCCTGTACATTAAAAATGTCGAGACTGACAAGATTAGGCTGTATACTTTAGTTTATATATACAGTAGAACCTTGTACAAACCAAAGTATCCAGACCAACAAGGTTCTACTGTATATATAAACTAAAGTATACAGACCAACACGGTTCGGTTGTACATACAAACCAAAGTATCCAGACCAACAAGGTTCCACTGTACACATAAAACCAAATTGCCAGACTAGCAAGGTTCTACTATACACACAAACCCAAATTGTGCCAGAATAACTAGGTTCCAAAATACACACAAACTAAATTGTACAGACTAACAAAGATCTAATATATACACAAACCAAATTGTTCAGACTAACAGAGTTCTACTGTACACACAAACAAAATTGTACAGACTAACAAGATTCTACTGTACACACAAATCAAAGTGTCCCGACTAACAAGGTCCTACTGTACAAACAAACCGAATTATCCAGACTAACAAGATTCTACTGTACATACAAACCAAAGTGTCCAGACTAACAAGGTTCTACTGTACATACAAACCAGTGTCAAGATTAACAAGGTTCCGCTGTACACACAAATCATTAAGTGTCAAGACTGACAAGGTTCTCCTGTACATTCAAACCAAAGTGCCCAGACTAACAAGATTCTACTGTACATACAAACCAAATTGTCTAGACTAACAAGGTTCTCCTGTACATACAAACCAAACTGTCTAGACTAACAAGGTTCTCCTGTACATACAAACCAAAGTGTCCAGACTAACAAGATTCTACTGTACATACAAACCAAATTGTCTAGACTAACAAGGTTCTCCTGTACATACAAACCAAACTGTCCAGACTAACAAGGTTCTACAGTACAAACAAACCAGTGTCCAGATTAACAAGGTTCCATTGTACACACAAATCATTTTAAAAGTGTCCAGACTTACAAGTTTCTCCTGAACATACAAACCAAACTGTCTAGACTAACAAGGTTCCACTGTACATACAAACAAAGTGCCCAGACTAACAAGATTCTACAGTACATACAAACCAAACTGTCTAGACTAACAAAGTTCTACTGTACATACAAACCAAATTGTCCAAACTAACAAGGTACTACTGTACAACAAACCAAATTGTCCAAACTAACAAGGTCCTACTGTACAACAAACCAAATGTCCATACTAACAATGTTCTACTGTACATCACATACCAAATTGTGCCAGACTAACAATGTTCTACTGTACAAACAAACTAAATTTGTGCAGACTAAGAAAGTGTCAAAGTGTCTCGACAAACAAGATTTCTGACTTCTGTACAGTCCATACTAACAACGTTTACATCTTTCTACATGAAAAAAACTAACGCTAACGTTAAGACTTCCATAGCTGACAAAAATGTTACAAACTGTAAAGAAAGACATTCGTTATATACATATTACTAGATCCGTGAATACTTACCATGAGGGTTAGGTCGGATGAAGATCTCGGGAGAATGGTGGCCGTTTTGTCTTCGGCGTTGAGTCGTTGGACTCAGTGCTTGTCTGGAAGACTGTCGGAAATATCCATCAAACTCCTTCACGTGAGCACGAGGAATTAAATCCCGGATGTGTCGCAATAGATCCAGCTTTTCTGGAGAGTGAAGTAATTCCCTAAGCTCAAACACCAATTTATCAACCTGGCGATATCTCTGGAACTCTTTTAACGCGTGGAAAAGAGTTCTCCGTTCCGACTCGGATAGAAGTCGCCTGGCCTCAAAATGGAATGTTCGGATCAACTGTTTTTTTCTCTGGCTCAACCCTGGCATTTTTACACCTGGGCTTAATGGTCAGGTCTTGCAATGTTTAAGACCTCCTGGTTTGCACGGCTTATCCACGATACTTATTATTATCTAGCGTCTGTACTCTGTACAATCACCATAGCTGTAATTTTTAACCTGTTTTGGTAACTCGTCCATGTGTGTGTAGGTGTATCATGCCTTCCAATAACTGTTAAATAATACAAACATTAAAATGAAACACAGGCCTGAAAAAGGCAAAGGAGAAAATCAGATATCGATGTTACACATAATAAATGAGTCAGGCAATCAAAAATGAATGAAGTGGCCTACTCGCCGGCAAGGTAAGGCCAGTAAGGCCATGCAGGTACAGCTTAGGTTAGGCCAGGGAGAATACGAACACTGTCTCTATGGCACTAACATCAACAAAAATATTGAAAATAACGGGGTTTTTTTCTTCTTTATTTCTATTTGGACATCACAGGGAAACTGAATTAAGTTGAAAGTGTTAAAACATTGTATATTGGTAAAATAAAATCACTCTCCTATGGTGTAAATTACAAGTGAACCTTTATCAAAATGCAGTTTAAATCATATTGGCAAGGAATTGAACTTAGTGTCGACAATGTTGCAAATATTTGCAGCTACCAGTAAAATTGTACCTTATTCTTTCAAACGATATACAATGTACCAATAAGCAAATGAATATCTTTTATTACGTCAAATATTAATTATATCCTTCACGTGCTCAGGTGATGTAAACAACACGGTGTAGCTATATATTTAGCTGTGTCCATATCTTGATGCCAAAGTTGTACGCGCTTTTCGTTAGGATTCGGACACTTTCAGACGGGCCTAGTTATCAGTGAGAGTGCGTTTCATGTATCCAGGTACTTGAGTAGTTTAGTTAAAAACATACAAACGAGAAAATGAGAATAAAAAAACACATACATTTTGAAAATATGAAGAAAATGTACATGAAAATAAGAGGATTCAACAACGCTTCCCTGTAATATTTCCAACAGAGAAATAGGGGGTTGGGTTGATTCAGGCAGATAAATGTCAGGAAGGGAGATAATTCTGAATTATGTCAGGAAGGGAGATAATTCTGGCTTCCGAGAAACACTTTTGATAACTCATTTACACATGGTCACTCATTTTATAGAATAATTAAAACGAGACTTTTGATTAAAAAAAATCAATTTTCACTCCTACTCCCTTTGTTTTCAATCAATTTTAACCACAACTATTTAGAGTCACACAGTTTTGAAGTCCTCAAAACGCCAGGGCCTTTATTCATGAAACCGTTCTCATGCTCAAGTATGGGTTCTGTGCTCCATCCAACTTTCTTGAAATTCACTTAAATCATGTCAAATGATCAAAAATTCAAATGTGAATAATGAAAGCAATGTTCGGCTTTTAAGTCTCCATGTTTTTTTCAAAATCATTAACAAAATAATAGTTTATTATTAATCAATAACCGGAACAAGAAATTAGCCTTGAGCAAAAAATCCATGCTTGACCATAAGAACGGTTTCATGAATATGGGCCCAGGTTTCCTAGGGGTTCAGACAAATATTTTTTATACAAAATTACCCTGTACACAACAAAAGCTAGCTGAAGTACAATACTTACATGTGTACCCATCAGTAAACTCCAACACGATAAGTCCCGTAGCACGTTAATGTCGTAGAATTATAAGTAAGGGCGTAAACATCTACAGCTGTGACGTATTACAAACACGGGACATGGTCGGTCAATGTTTTCTAGACCCGGCCCTCTGATACCTTTATTCCCTCCATGCATCACAAGTCTTGTCTCTGCCACAGATCATACACAACACTCTACCTGTGATGAATAATTGATTTTGAGGCATCTGTTACAACTATCGACCACATTCTTGCGGAACATGTGTTGTATCCATGCCTATTTCTGTTTACAATTTTACCTGGTTCTGGTAATACAAGTAATCCCTGGGTGGGGCTGCTATTCCTGTTCATGGTAACCCCCGGGGATGCGGGGATGGTGGGTTGGGGACCGAGTAATTTTCCGGGAGGAGTTGCCGTTCCACACAGACAAGTACTGGAGGAATTTGAACCGTTAAAGAATGGGCGGGGCGTTTCAAGTAACAGTATATTATCATGGGGAGCAAGGGGGTACGGTCAAGAAATCCGTTACACCTAAATATAACAATATTGTCCGGGGAAGGGCGACCGTTCCAGATACCAAGGTTAATACCCAGGGGAAGGGACCATTCCAGATATTGCAAATAACACTCGGGAAGGGTACCGGTAGCATGGTAGGCACTTCAAGTAATACAAGTAATGTCCGGGGTTGGAGGGGCCGTTCTAGGTAACGAAAGTAGCATACGGGGGAGGGGGACGTTCCAGAAAACACCGATAATACAAGGGGGGGGGGGGGGGGGTATACGTATTCCCTTTAGAGGTCAGTTATGAGTTCAAAACGAACCCAAGCGTGACCCGATCACTTCACCACCTTGCCTACCGTCTTAAGTGGTGTTTTTGGATTGGTTGGGATAAAGGTAGAGATGGGCAATAACATTGCTATACCAATATATTGCAAATTAATATTTGCCGAACAGGATATGCTACAATATGGAAATTGCAATGACAACATATAACTTTATATTTTGGAGATTTTAAGCACTGTTTAAATGGTAATTATTTTCATTAGGCATAATGCCTATATGTATTCAGATCAGTATGATGTGGCATGTTTTACATGTTGTGTATACATGTTCTTATTTTACGTTGTTTTTGGAAGAAACGACGTGACATGTTTTGTATACATGATTTTATTTTACGTCGTTTTTATAATAAACGGACTATTTCATGCTGTGGTATACTGGTTTTTATTTGACTATTGAACTTTTAATAAAAGCTTGCTGTATGACTGGGTACTGAACCGCACATCATAAATGGTAATTGTGTATTTTCTTTCTGTTGTGTGCTGTCGTTTTGCGAGCTTATTTTAAATGGTAAGAAGCTCAATTGGTTGGTTTCTTGTCACGGAACAGCAATTGTAAATATATGATACCACTATCCTGTATGTCTTGCATTCTGTTATTGATGAAACTTATCATGATGTACCCATAAAGATAATCATAGATACAGCATGCCAAGAATAAATACACTGCATCTTTTATTACGGCTGTTTCGTCTTTCTGAGACTCATCGCTGATGTCAGGGGCCAAAACATTGGACATCTAAGTTGGTCTAAACTCCTGTTGAAACAGATGGGTAGGTACATACCAACCGTTAATATTATGAATTGAAAAGTCACTGGTGAATTTCAAACTACGTAATGACTAATGAGTGAGGTGTGTATATTGTGAGCCGTGCTACTACTCAAAAGAGATTACTGTGGGTATCAAGGTCATGGCTAAACTTGGGGACTGAGAAATCCACCAACTGATTGTAACACCTTGTATCTTGAAAGATGATCGTAACACTTGTAAGTTGAATTCATATAGATCCCACTACAATCTCCATGGTCCATTAACGATACATTGACCTCTGGCCTCTGCTAATATGGTATTCCAGTAACAGTATATTGACCTCTGGTCTCTGCTAATATGATATTCCAGTAACAGTACATTGACCTCTGGCCTCTGCTAATATGGTATTCCAGTAACAGTACATTGACCTCTGGCCTCTGCTAATATGGTATTCCAGTAACAGTACATTGACCTCTGGCCTCTGCTAATATGATATTCCAGTAACAGTACATTGACCTCTGGCCTCTGCTAATATGATATTCCAGTAACAGTACATTGACCTCTGGCCTCTGCTAATATGATATTCCAGTAACAGTACATTGACCTCTGGCCTCTGCTAATATGATATTCCAGTAACAGTACATTGACCTCTGGCCTCTGCTAATATGATATTCCAGTAACAGTACATTGACCTCTGGCCTCTGCTAATATGGTATTCCAGTAACAGTACATTGACCTCTGGCCTCTGCTAATATGATATTCCAGTAACAGTACATTGACCTCTGGCCTCTGCTAATATGATATTCCAGTAACAGTACATTGACCTCTGGCCTCTGCTAATATGATATTCCAGTAACAGTACATTGACCTCTGGCCTCTGCTAATATGATATTCCAGTAACAGTACATTGACCTCTGGCCTCTGCTAATATGATATTCCAGTAACAGTACATTGACCTCTGGCCTCTGCTAATATGA
This sequence comes from Mizuhopecten yessoensis, assembly GCF_002113885.1. Classification (NCBI taxonomy): domain Eukaryota; kingdom Metazoa; phylum Mollusca; class Bivalvia; order Pectinida; family Pectinidae; genus Mizuhopecten; species Mizuhopecten yessoensis. The sequence goes on from NW_018407435.1 coordinate 2,324,449, forward strand.
TATTCCAGTAACAGTACATTGACCTCTGGCCTCTGCTAATATGATATTCCAGTAACAGTACATTGACCTCTGGCCTCTGCTAATATGATATTCCAGTAACAGTACATTGACCTCTGGCCTCTGCTAATATGATATTCCAGTAACAGTACATTGACCTCTGGCCTCTGCTAATATGATATTCCAGTAACAGTACATTGACCTCTGGCCTCTGCTAATATGATATTCCAGTAACAGTACATTGACCTCTGGCCTCTGCTAATATGATATTCCAGTAACAGTACATTGACCTCTGGCCTCTGCTAATATGATATTCCAGTAACAGTACATTGACCTCTGGCCTCTGCTAATATGATATTCCAGTAACAGTACATTGACCTCTGGCCTCTGCTAATATGATATTCCAGTAACAGTACATTGACCTCTGGCCTCTGCTAATATGATATTCCAGTAACAGTACATTGACCTCTGGCCTCTGCTAATATGATATTCCAGTAACAGTACATTGACCTCTGGCCTCTGCTAATATGATATTCCAGTAACAGTACATTGACCTCTGGCCTCTGCTAATATGATATTCCAGTAACAGTACATTGACCTCTGGCCTCTGCTAATATGATATTCCAGTAACAGTACATTGACCTCTGGCCTCTGCTAATATGATATTCCAGTAACAGTACATTGACCTCTGGCCTCTGCTAATATGATATTCCAGTAACAGTACATTGACCTCTGGCCTCTGCTAATATGATATTCCAGTAACAGTACATTGACCTCTGGCCTCTGCTAATATGATATTCCAGTAACAGTACATTGACCTCTGGCCTCTGCTAATATGATATTCCAGTAACAGTACATTGACCTCTGGCCTCTGCTAATATGATATTCCAGTAACAGTACATTGACCTCTGGCCTCTGCTAATATGATATTCCAGTAACAGTACATTGACCTCTGGCCTCTGCTAATATGATATTCCAGTAACAGTACATTGACCTCTGGCCTCTGCTAATATGATATTCCAGTAACAGTACATTGACCTCTGGCCTCTGCTAATATGGTATTCCAGTAACAGTACGTTGACCTCTGGCCTCTGCTAATATGGTAAACCAGTAACAGTACGTTGACCTCTGGCCTCTGCTAATATGGTATTCAGTAACAGTACATTGGCCTCTGGCCTCTGCTAATATGATATTCCAGTAACAGTACGTTGACCTCTGGCCTCTGCTAATATGGTATTCAGTAACAGTACATTGGCCTCTGGCCGCTGCTAATATGATATTCCAGTAACAGTACATTGTCCTCTGGCCTCTGCTAATATGATATTCCAGTAACAGTACACTGTCCTCTGGCCTCTGCTAATATGGTATTCCAATAACAGTACACTGACCTCTGGCCTCTGCTAATATAGTATTCCAGTAACAGTACATTGACCTCTGGCCTCTGCTAATATGGTATTCCAGTAACAGTACATTGAACTCTGACCTCTGAACCAGGTGAATACATATTCCAAAGAAGTGGTATGTAAATAAATATTGATTAAATTCTAAATTATACACATTTGAGTGTGTATGTAAACATACCGGTACAGCATGTTACGACATAGTACGTAATTAGCTATAGGAAGTATGTATATCTGCAGATGAGCCACGCGGGATGTCAATTGATCAGTAGGATTGGATTTCGTGACATTGATTTTCACTATGGATTCCCATTTTTTTATCCATCCCTTGTTATATATAAATTTTAATGAATCATTAATATATACTATGCGATGTGGCCTCAGTAAAACAAGAATTAACACGAACCACTGTGGTTCGCGTCAGTGTTATTTTGAGATTTTTTTCCAATAAATAGTATTTAGGGATTTTAAAAAGTGTGTGAAGGGATGGGGAACTCAAAACAATAATTTCGATAGCAAACCATGAGAATGATACAATTTCGGATTTAGTTAAATGATTTTGGCGAAACTGAGATTTTCAAGTTCACTGTTAAGTGTTAACGCATCCCAATATGATATCCGAAACTGTAATTTCACTTGAAAATACCAAGTAATAAAATTTGGCTGAATCAGTGAATACAAAATCTGTTTATGTAAACAAACTGTGTGCAGTAGTGTCTTTCTCTGGTACTAGAGGACAGTTTAGTCAGACAGGTTAGGGATTCTGGGGTTTACAGTTTGATGCTAGACGAGTCGACAGATATTTCTGTTCACCAGAATATGATAGCATATATTAGGTTTGTGGAGTCAGTCTGTGGCAGGTAAGAGCCAGCAAGTGGGTTTATTGGTATACGTCAGTTGTCAGTTGCAGATGCAGGGTCTATTACCAATCAGTTGATAGATTTGTTGGAGTCTAATGGTATTGAGGTTGAAGGGCTAGTTGGTGTTGCTACTGTCAGATGGGGAGTCAGTCATGACAGGGTGTAGGTCAGGCGTAGCTACTATAGACTTAGGGAGGTTAGGCCAGGTCTGCTTGTTACACATTGTATCGCACATAGGCTGGCATTAGGTTGTGGCAGAGTAGCAGATAAGATTAGGTACATTTTGAAGTTTCAGGACTTGCTCATTCACCGAATAACATGGCTAGACTAGAAAAGAATCGGACAGTATTAGAAAGTAGCTAGAAAAGGGAGTAGTTTGAAACAGGTATTCCATACTAGGTGGCTTATATATAGTTTAGATGGCAGTGTTCAGGCAGTTGTTGAGAACTATCCTAGCACCATTAGTATGTTTCTGGAGGACCAAAGTGCTAAAGCTCTGTCTTTGCACAAGCCCATCACCTGCTACACGTTTTTGTATGTTGTGCATTTCCTGTCTGAAAGTGATGTTCTTCCAGGGTTGGTTAGATTGTGCAAGATATTTCAAAAGTCACAGATGGATTTTACAGAGGTGAACCCCCTCCTCGAGTCAACAGTTCATGTCATATAGAAGTTGTCAGACAGCAGATCAGGTGAGAACACATAGGCAAGTTCCTTAGTAAGGTTCCGGAGTCACCTCAGGTAGACGGTTCAGGGTTAGTTACTTTTGAGTTTGGAGGTCACACATTCAGAGATCGTGCACGTGTCAGTCAGAGGTCATAGATAGAGGCAGCTTGTAGGCAGTTTGTAGGCTTCTTATTTGAGGGACTTAGAAATAGATTCACAGACAAGGGGATGCTATTGTTTTGTCAGCCCTGACCAGGCTATTTGATCCCTCTCTAGTTGATCGTCACAGTGGGGTGCTATGGGACTCAGTTCACATAGTACTTGGGTCCAGCTGTTAGACAAGATCGAGTTCCATAGTTTTCTGGAGTTGGCTAAGTTTCAGGTGTTACGAAATAGGAAGGTGTTATGTAAGGTTCAAGATGTAGCGCAGCTGGAATTTAGAAATATGGATAGTTTTCCAGTTGTAGCAAAGGCTGCCGAGTGACTCCTAGTTGTTCCAGTATCAACAGTGGACTGCGAACGAGGCTTCAGTCGTCAGAACCTCATCAAGACTGACCTCAGGAACAGCCTCAGAAGCCAGAGTCTGGAAAACCTCATGAGGGTATCAGTCGACCACAAAACCTCCAACAGCAGCACTTATATCGACTACGATGCAGCATCCAACCCACTCGAGTGCCAGCATGGGGAGGAGGAGGAGGAGGTGGAGGAGGATATACATACTCTTCCCTTCGAAAGGACAGTAACAGCGTTAAAATAATAATAAATCAGATTCTTATATACCACTTTATCACAACCTATGTCGTCTATGGCATTTAGAAATATGGATAGTTTTCCAGTTGTAGCAAAGGCTGCCGAGTGACTCCTAGTTGTTCCAGTATGAACAGTGGACTGCGAACGAGGCTCCAGTCGTCAGAACCTCATCAAGACTGACCTCAGGAACAGCCTCAGAAGCCAGAGTCTGGAAAACCTCATGAGGGTATCAGTCGACCACAAAACCTCCAACAGCAGCATTTATATCGACTACGATGCAGCATCCAACCCACTCGAGTGCCAGCATGGGGAGGAGGAGGAGGAGGAGGAGGAGGAGGAGGAGGATACTCCCACCGAAAGGACAGCAACAGCGTTAAAATAATAATAACCACAACCTAGGTCATCTCAAAGCGGGGAACCTAATGTACCTCCGATTACAGGGAATTCTTTCTACAAAGCTGTCTAGACAAAATATTAAACAGAAGATCCAATGTCTATATGGTAATATTGGAAGAAGAAAAAGTAGCAGAACTACTGATACACCTTTGTCCTCACAACATACTGACTTAATAGTAAATAGGACAACTAAATACTTAAATGAGTATGTGTGGAGGAAAGTGTTACTATTTAAAATAATATTGCTTAATATGGCAAAGGGAAAAACACGTTTGATGTAATCACTGACATGAACAATAAAAACCCTTTCCTCCCTGAAGTTTAAACATTTCCCCGCACAATATTTTAATACTTTTTGTGGAGTTAAGCAAGGTGACAGTTTTAACCCACTCTTTTTAACGTTTACACAAATAAACTTCCAAATACATTAACCATTAACATAGTTAAGCTATATAGGTGATATGAATTTTGGAAATCTTCTCTTCGTAGATGATTTGTTGATTTTGTCAGAATCTCCAGCGGGTTTGCAAAGGTCTTTGGATGATCTAGAATACTATGGTCAAAATGGCCATTATCGATGTATGCCAACGACACGAAAACAGTGATGTTTCAGTCAAGAAACCGCGTACGTCTCCTCAAAGGTAAACAATTTTATTTGAAAATGAGGCGATTAAACAATAATTAAACGACTGAATATAGTTAGGCACAGCACTTTGCAATAATGGTTTTACACTAGCGATAGAATAACTTGCTGCAAAGAGTAAAAAAGTTTTTATTTGCCATTAAACAATACCTTGTATTTATATTCCGGATATGTCAACTTAGTTGAGGGGGGAGATGTCGAATTCCTTATGCTAAAATTTAGAAATATGTTATGCTGATTATTATGAGAAAGTTGAGACAATTTTGTAAAATGGTTCTTAGAGTTTCAAAATATACGGTAAATATAGCACCAAGGGCAGAACTAGGACAATATCCAATGGGTTGTTTTATAAATAGGATACACATGAAGCCTTGCACAATTTACACAGAATATATCTCAAAACGATACAAATGACGCTGCAAAACAACCTCTACAATTTCAATGCATCGGATAATGGTCTAAAAATCAAAACAGCATATACATAATATACAATTAGTTTTAAGCCTGACTTGCAGCTCTTACATTAGGAATTAGTTTTTCGAAATATTTTTTTAAATAATCATTAAGTGACCTGCAAAACTTATCATTTAAATGAACCAAAAAAATTGGGCGGTCCGGATCCTATGCCGGGGTCTTTTCATTAAAAATTCGTTTGAACTGAAGATGGACTTACAAAGTGCTAATGCATTATCATTATCTAGTTTTGTTGTTGTTTTGTTTTTGTTTATTTGCAGTCCTTGTTTTCATGGAAAGAAAGCAATTTCGGGAATTGTTGTGACTCGGGTATTTTGATCAGGGTGTGCCTTCATCAGTGATCCCATATATTTATTTATTTATTTTTATTTATATATTTGTTTATTTTTATTTATTTATTTATTTATTTTAATAGTATTCCGGATAGTTATCGCCGTCGACTGCCTTGCTGTTTAGTTTATTCACAGCTTTTTTGGTGACGTTTTAGCCGTATTTTGATGACGTATTTCACATTCTTGTCGGTTCCGGACTGTGATGAAAGCTGATACAGTTGTCTTTTTACAATCAGTAGGATCCTCGGAAACTAGGTACGCATGATAAGTATCGTTGTACCTGTCACTCTTAATGGATCGTTTAAATCAAACCACACATAGATTTCATGACATATACTTACTGAGCAATATGAGTTCGTGAGTTGTTCGTCATGTTCGTATAATCTAACTTTGCTGAAGCTCATCGACTGTGCAGTAGGCCTAGCGCAGTCTGCATCATCTATTCTTCTTCTTCTTCTTCTTCCCGTTATGGAGTTGGCTCATCAGATGAGTGTATTCGTCACTGTCATTGGGCTGTCAGCTCCGTGATGATCAGTAGATTTAACTTAACACTATTGTAAAGTAGATTACTCGATCCGGAAATTCAAAATTTGCGATTTAACGCTGTGGACTAGACAGCTTTTTAGCTTGATCCGACCACAGGTACTAGCCTCGTCTGTCAATACACCTATGATATAATCATGGGTGCACGTGTAATCCGACCAGTATTCACGAGCGTTGTGTGACCAGTTTCAGTGCCCTTAAGGTAGAATTTGCCGAATAAATAGATCAAAGTGAAATGATAAAAACCCCATTATCCACATTGTTTACTAACCATGTAAAGCATTTATTTTTACATTGACAGTAAGTTAGTTATCGCTCCCTTTATTCTATAATGACAATAGCCCAAGTTTCCCCTGGCCCTGACACCAGACTTAGACATTTTGACAGATAGCTATAGACGTTTGGTGTGGGGGCCGGGCCTCACAACAAACATCTATCTAAATATAAGTCTGGTGTCAGGGCCAGAGGAAACTCTTGCTGCAATGACAAGCTATAGATAAATGATTGAACGATTCGTCACATGTATATGCCCAGTTTTGAGAGCTGACTATTTATATATAATATAGGTAAGTTGTGTGATATTGCTACTTTTCAGTTAGCCTGAGTTTTCTCTGGCCCTTACGTATACACCAGACTTCGACATTTTGACATATAGATGTCTGGTGTGGGGCCAGATCTAGAGCGCACTGCTATAGGAAAACGTGGAATTCTCCGACACCATTTTCGGGCTATCTACTGTTTAGTATTTGTGGAAAAATATCAGTGATATGTTTACCAGATAATTTGCTTATATCATCTTCAAAAAATGTGTTCTTGTTATATATGAGTACATTTTTAAATGACTATAAATTAATTTGCAATGTGGTACCCATATAAAGGATGTTCTTTATAATCAGTCACATATTACTAGCTTTGTTTAGAGATAATTTCCATGTAACACAGCAGTAGAACTATAAAGTCTGTGGTCATGGGTTTGATTCTCAAAAAATCACAATAACAGGAATATTTGCTGTTTGATACATCTTAAAATTTTATTTTCAGGTTCATTGTAAGTTGAGGCTGGATTCCTTCTTGCACCGGTGTTTGAGTTCAGAAGAGGAACAATTTATTGATTTTGTCCATAAGGACATAGAACACTTTCTTAAATGTTACACCAAAAAGAGGTAATGATACTGTAGTTATTGTACTGTATTTACCAAGTTATCCTGGTTGCCTCTAATGATTGGCAATGATTGCTTAATCAATCTAAGCAGTCATTTCATCCAGTGCATTTTCTCATTAACCCACTCTATTGAGACTAGTTCTTGGAATCCTTTAGATTTACTGTAACCTTAAGCTTGCTCATAGTCATATATGTCATACTGGTTAGTTTGATCATGTTCAGGAACCCTCATTTTGCATTAAACATTTTCTCAGAGAATATTTCAACATAGCCATTTTTTTGTTTTTTTGTCAGTTAAATTGTATGATCCGTTTGATTGGGTTTATCTGTGACTTATGTCTGGTGCATTCATGACAGTTGTATTTTGCCTCTGAAACCTTGCAGTGTGCTGTTGTTTCCACCACTTAGCAGTTTCCACCGACTGCTGATCCACAAGGCCGCCGAGGAATACAAGCAATTGCACACCTTCTCAGTAGGTCAAGGACAGTCCAGACGTACCACTGTCTGTCTTCAGGAAGATCTTAACAAGTTAGTTTAGGGTACAGCGTAGACCAAATATTTACCGAGAGTAGATCATTTATTTACCAGGGTAATTCTGAAATAGATTATATATATCCTATAGTAGATAGCTATTTTCCTGTTAACTATAAATATATATTTGCAAGGATTACAATTGCAATTTGATAAATTATTTCCATTAACTTCTAGGTATCATTTATGTTTACTGGGAGTAGGTTTGTATATAAGGAAGTTTGTCTGTCAGCTGTGATCAGTATTTCATGAAACTCAAATGATGTAATAGAAATATAATTATAACCACACTCTAAAATTGTACATTTGTATATTGAAGTTATGTCCCTTTTACAAAATCATAAGTCAATTTCTTGTTCATGTAACTCATCTAAAATTTCATGAAAGTCCACAGATAAAGTTTCTCTGAAATTGTGAACCTGCTCTTACTTTAAATCCTGTTGTTTTTATAGGAGTTACATGCCCCTTTTTAAATCGTTTGACAAATCTTGTTCATTGTGATTAACATATATACATTATGTCCAGAATAATGCTGATAAAACAATTGAACAGACTTCTATGATTTGATACAATTTGTTATCATGTTGTGTAACTATACATTGCAGTTGACTTTATTTTGGTTGGTAGTTTTAATGAAGAGAGAAGGGGTCGGGTAGTAAGCTGTGGCTTACAGGTTACATGTAGATAGAATATTTCCTCTTAGATAAAAGTAGAAAAGAATATTTCCCATTTAATAAAAGTAGGCCATGTATTAAAATGTCTCATGATGGTTAATATTTATGTATGTCCCTGTTCTTTCAGTTACTCCCAGAAAGGAGAAGGATTGATGTCATTGAATCGGCCCCCTTCGGCTAGAGGAAGGGGGCGGGGGCGATGGTCAAGTCCTGGGTCCGAGTTTGATAACAAACTTCAGAATAGACCCAGAGATGGCCATGGGAGGGAGGATAGATACAAAGATGGCCCAAGGACGGAGGACAGACACAATGATCACCTGCGGACTGAGGACAGACACAGAGATGGCCTTAGGACAGATGACAGACATGAACAGAAATCCCCTAGAGGGGTCGATGTATCACCAATTTCACATGTCCCGTCATCAAAAGGACGTGGACCAAAAACAAGGTGTTATACATTTGTTATTATGAATTCCAATTTTCAGCTGATGTTAAATAAATCAAGTACAGGAAAGGGTTATTTAATCAAGAATTAATTTTCTACAGTACACTTGAAGAACAGATTCTCTTACTGAGTGAGTCATAGAAGGTTGGGTTAGAGATCTAGATGGGTTGGTGCTGGGTTAATATTAACAGGCTTTTAGCTCGCTTGGCACAACGTGCCTGTAAACTTGTGGTTTGGGGCAGTATCCATCATCAATCCATCAACAATCCATCAACTGTTTCCTTTGAACAGCTTCAACCCTATTTCCTGATATTTGGCCAGTATGTACTTGTGATAGAATGCTCTAAAGTTTCATCCTATAAATGACCTTGGCCTACTGTCGCAGTCACAAAGGTCAAATAAATGAGTGGGGAAGGGGCTTATTTGCGGTCAAATACGGTAAAAAATAAATAAAAAAGCAACATTTTCTAAAGAACCATAAGTTTCAGAGCCTTGGTACTTGAGTAAGATTTTTATGTAGTCAGGCTGAGCAAATCTTTTTCTAATATTTTGTATGTAAGACAAAGTTGACATTTGTGGGCTGGCTAGGGTCATATTCTGACATGGGTAGTTGTGGCAAAAAGTTTTAAATCTTCTTAAGTTTGATTGATAAAGCCCAGTGTCCTGATATCTAGTAGATATCTTTGATGGAATACAATAAATTCCTTCTATAAATTGCCTTGACTACCTCTTAAGGTCAAATGGATTTAATATTTATGTTTAAGAATTTAAGCTACATAATCTTCAGAATCATAAAGTTAAGGGTCATGATGCTTGGATATGTTATGCAGAGCATGCAGTACATGTAGTGTGAATATTTTTCTTGGTTTACAGAAACAATAAGATAAGCAATGTATTACTGATTACTGCAAATTATATCAGATCTGTATATACTGGAGTGTCACTGTGTTACATTTTCTCATTCCTGTCCTGAAATTTTTTCTTTTGCCAGAACAAGAAACAAAAGGCCAGACGCTCAGATCTATGTACCTAGGGGTCGAAGACAACAGCAAGTGCCTGTCAATCAACACGATGACACAGGAGATAAGCAACCCCATAACAGTGATATGGACAGTAGGACAGGGATTAAAGGTCATGGAGAGGGGGACATGAACCTTCGTAACAGCGATGTGGACAGTCAGACAGGGACTATAGGTCATGTGACAGCGGACATGAACCTTCGTGACAGCAATATGGACAGTAGGACAGGGACTAGAGGTCATGTGACAGCGGACATGGACCTTCGTTACAGCGATGTGGACAGTAGGACAGGGACTATAGGTCATGTGACAGCGGACATGGACCTTCGTAACAGCGATGTGGACAGTAGGACAGGGAATATAGGTCATGTGACAGCGGACATGGACCTTCGTGACAGCAATATGGACAGTAGGACAGGGAATATAGGTCAAGGTCATGGAGAGGGGGACATGGACCTTCGTTACAGCGATGTGGACAATAGGACAGAGAATATAGGTCATGGGACAGGGGACATGAACCTTTGTGACAGAGATTTTGACAATAGGACAGCGAGTATGGATCATAGGCCAAGGGACAGAAATCTTCTTAACAGAGACACAAACAAAAGGATAGGGGTTATAGATGGTGGGGCAACCAACAGGGACCCTCATAAGAGAGATGATCATCCACCATCTACAAATCTACCAACAACCAAACAGGCATCTAGGAAATCTAGACCTCAGAACCAAGTGTATGTACCACCGCATCACAGGAATCTATTGCAAGAAACCTCTGGTTCGTCACATCAAGAGACCTCTGGTCCGTCACATCAAGAGACCTCTGGTCCGTCACATCAAGAGACCTCCGGTCCATCACATCAAGAGACCACTTGTCCGTCACATCAAGAGACCTTTGGTCCGTCACATCAAGAGACCGCTGGTCCGTCACATCAAGTTACCTCTGCTCCGTCACATCAAGAGACCTCTGGTCCGTCCCATCAAGAGACCTCCGGTCCATTACATCAAGAGACCACTGGTCCATCACATCAAGAGACCACTGGTCCATGACATCAAGAGACCTCTGGTCCATCACATCAAGAGACCTCTGGTCCGTCACATCAAGAAACCTCTGGTCCGTCACATCAAGAGACCTCTGGTCCATCACATCAAGAGACCTCTGGTCCGTCACATCAAGAGACCTCTGGTCCGTCACATCAAGTTACCTCTGGTCCGTCACATCAAGAGACCTCCGGTCCATCACATCAAGAGACCACTGGTCCATCACATCAAGAGACCTCTGGTCCGTCACATCAAGAGACCTTTGGTCCGTCACATCAAGAGACCTCTAGTCCATCACATCAAGAGACCTCTCTTCCATCACATCAAGATACCTCTGGTCCATCACATCAAGAGACCACTGGTCCATCACATCAAAAGACCACTGGTCCATCACATCAAGAGACCACTGGTCCATCACATCAAGAGACCTCTGGTCCGTCACATCAAGATACCTCTGGTCCATCACATCAAGATAACTGTGATCCAAGGACACACTGTAGAATTCAGGACATGGAGGCTGTTTCTGAGTTCAAAAGTGCAGAGTTTGATAAAAGTAAAATTAGTGGTGACCCACATTATAGGACAAAAATCAAACGAGTAAAATTGAGCAACTCCCTCAGTAAGTTAAAAAGTGGAGATGACACGGAGAGAGAACAGAAAAGTGCTAATACCTCATCAGATATTCATATTGAACAGTGGAGTTTATCAAGTGATCCTAGCCCTAGTCTACCTGGAATACAAGATCTGTCCCCTAGTGAATCAGATATACATATGCCTGGCCCTAGTGAATCAGATATACATGATCTGGCCCGAAGTGAATCAGATATACATATGCCAGACCCTAGTGAATCAGATGTACATATACCAGGCCCTAATGAATCAGATATACATATGCCTGGCCCTTGTGAATCACATGTACATTTGCCAGTCCCTAATGAATCAGATATACAGGATCCTGGCCCTAATGAATCGGATATACATGATCTGGTCCCAAATAAATCAGAAATACATAAGCCTGGCCCTAGTGAATCAAATATACCTATGCCAGGCTCTGGTGATTCAGATACACAAGTTCCAGCCAAATTGGACATTCTATCTTGTGATGATCACTCTGGTTTCGTCAGTGGACATGGTGATCAAAGATATTCCCATGGTGCTAAGGTTGACCCTGGTGACTGTACTAGTTGTGACAAAGGTGAAGTCCAGCCCTCCACCACCAACCCTGATACATCTACAGACATCACAAACATAGACAAGGCATCTGAACAAGAAGCTTGTTCTCAGTCAAACGAATCATGTCAGCCATTGGATGAGAGGGATTCAGGGACGTTAGAAAGAAGTATTAGCAACAATGAGTCATCTACCAGTACCAAGTCTGATCAAACATTAACGGCCGTGCAGGAATATGAGAATGACGGTGATCACCAACAAACTGTGGTAGAAACAAGCGCCACTGAAAATGTTAGTACAATCAAAACAGATAATCATGGTAAGGAAGAGCAAATACAAGATTCTTCTGACCAAGTGGATGTAGCTACAGTTTTCAATCGTGATTGTGTTGATAAGGTGTCCAGTACAAGGTGCTGCACAGACAACCAGACTGATGGACCGGAATGCATGGATGTAGATAGTGGTACAGTCATTTAATAAATCTTGACTTTTAGTTTATTTTGCTTCACTTGATGTTATTGTTGATTTCTGTACTTAACTTTGCTGCTTTAAATGGTAATTCTAAATAAACTTAATAAAGATTCATGAAAATTTATTGATTTTAATTGCAGTTTGGTTCTTTATGTTAATACTTCCTTTTCTGGTGAACTTATTTTGGTTTTTTGTTTGTGTTTTTTTTTGGTCAGATTTCTTCAATGTTCAATGGAAGTCAGTAATTTTAAAACATTTTCTGTCATTTGAAGAACTTTGCAGTGATGATGAGGAGAAAGAGGAAGAGGAAGATTCCTGGGACAAGATTTTCGATGATGAGGGAGAATGCCTTGATCCTGATGCCTTGGAAGAGGTGAGGCTCAGTGGTCCAGCAGTGTCTATAATCCCTTATCTTAGTTTGTAGTGTTCAAATGTTAGGTCTCCATCATAAATGTCTAAACCTCAGGTCTAGGTCTGTAGTATCTAAAACCCTAGGTCCATGTCAGTATTGTCTAAACCTCCTTTCCAGGTTCATAATGGTTTCTATACCCCAGGTCCTAGTCAGAATTGTCTAAACCTCAATTCTAGGTTTATAATGGTTTCTATACCCTAGGTCCAAGTCAGAATTGTCTAAACCTCAGTTCTAGGTTTATAATGGTTTCTATACCCGATGTCCAAGTCAGTAGTGTCTAAACCTCAATTCCAGGTTTATAATGGTTTCTATACCTCAGGTCCAAGTCAGTAGTGTCTAAACCTCAATTCCAAGTTACAATGGTTTCTATACCCCAGGTCCAAGTCAGAATTGTCTAAACCTCAGTTCTAGGTTTATAATGGTTTCTATACCCGATGTCCAAGTCAGAATTGTCTTAACCTCAATTATAGGTTTATAATGGTTTCTAAACCCCAGGTCCAAGTCAGTAGTGTCTAAACCTTAATTCCAAGTTTATAATGGTTTCTAAACCCCAGGTCCAAGTCAGAAGTGTCTAAACCTCAGGTCTAGCATAATAGTTTCTAAACCTTAGGTCTACCTCAATAGTTTCAAAACCTTAGGTCTGCTTCAATAGTTTCTTTACATCAGGTATACTTCAGTTCTGTCCGGACCTCAGGTCCAGATCATTGGTGGCTAAACCTCCGGTCCAAGACAATATTTTATTAAATTCCAGTAAGGTCAGTAGCTTCTAAACCTATGATTAGGCAATGCAAGTGGTCACTAATTAGGGCAGATGATTAACTACTAAATGTTAACACCAGGGTATAGCGGCTGTTAGTAAGAAAGTCTACATTTGACTAGAGGAACTAGAGCTGACCATGGTATATAATGATATGAAAGAATTCATAGAATTTATTTTGCTTTTCAGTTAACATCTGCGATTGGAAAAGTCAAAATTAAAAAACCTGTGATTGATTACCTTGCCTTCAAACCACGAGAGCCGGACCTCAGTCGGGAGGGTAAGGTGGAGATTGTGCATGTCCTTGTAAATGGAAACTAAGCTCATCATGTGGCAGAAAAAGACATCAGATTTCATATCAAAGTATTGCAGGAAGACCTACCTTGAGAGATCACATGTCTTGATAGCAGATCTACCTTGAAAGATCGAATGTCTTGGCAGAAGATCTACCTTGAAAGATCGAATGTCTTGGCAGAAGTTCTACCTTGAGAGATCACATGTCTTGACAGAAGATCTACCTTGAAAGATCACCTGTCTTGACAGAAGATCTACCTTGAAAGATAACCTGTCTTGAAGGAATATCACCCTTGAGAGATCACCTGTCTTGACAGTGGGTCTACCTTGAGTTCTCACCTGTCTTGACAGAAGATCGAACTTGAGAGATGACATGCCTTGACGGAAGATCTACCTTGAGAGATCACCTGTCTTGACAGTGGGTCTACCTTGAGAGATAACCTGTCTTGAAGGAATATCTCCCTTGAAAGATCACCTGTCTTGACAGAAGGTCTACCTTGAGAGATAACCTGTCTTGAAGGAATATCACCCTTGAAAGATCACCTGTCTTGAAGGAATATCACCCTTGAAAGATCACCTGTCTTGAAGGAATATCACCCTTGAGAGATCACCTGTCTTGACAGTGGGTCTACCTTAAGAGATGACATGCCTTGACAGAAGATCTACCTTGGGAGATCACCTGTCTTGTCTGACACAGCCTGTACAAACTCTTTTTTTTGTTCCAGATTTGGGTCATGTGGTCGAGATATATGACTTCTCAGCAGAGTTAAAAACTGAGGACTTGATGTCAGCATTCCAGCAGTTTAAGTAAGTGTAATTAGATTAAAGCATGTTGCTGCATTAGTCATATAACTGCTTAAATTCGTGTATCACAATAAATTAGGGTTTGTGTACCATTTAGTATTTATCAAACTTCTTGATTCGTGTATGCTGATCATGACTAGAGGGTGACGGTACAGCTATTGTACGTACCTGTTACTATACACTAGTAATGCTATGTGATCATGACTAGAAGGTGACCGTACAGCTATTGTACATACCTGTTACTATACACTAGTAATGCTATGTGATCATGACTAGAGGGGGACGGTACAGCTATTGTACGTACCTGTTACTAGACACTAGTAATGCTATGTGATCTTGACTAGAGGGTGACGGTACAGATATTGTACATACCTGTTACTAGACACTAGTAATGCTATGTGATCTTGACTAGAGGGTGACGGTACAGCGATTGTACATACCTGTTACTATATACTAGTAATGCTATGTGATCACATAGCATTACTATACACTAGTAATGCTTGGTGATCATGATTATAGGGTAACCATACAGCTATTGTACATCCCTGTTATTATGCACTAGTAATGCTCTGTGATCATGACTAGAGGGTGACGGGACAGCTATTGTACGTACCTGTTACTATACACTAGTAATGCTTTGTGATCATGATTATAGGGTAACCATACAGCTATTGTACATACCTGTTATTATACACTAGTAATGCTATGTGATCATGACTAGAGGGTGACGGTACAGCTATTGTACATACCTGTTACTATATACTAGTAATGCTGTGATCATGACTAGAGGGTGACCATACAGCTATTGTAAGTACCTGTTACTATACACTAGTAATGCTATGTGATCATGACTAGAGGGTGACCGTACAGCTATTGTAAATACCTGTTACTATACACTAGTAATGCTATGTGATCATGACTAGAGGGTGACCATACAGCTATTGTAAGTACCTGTTACTATACACTATTAATGCTATGTGATCATGACTAGAGGGTGACGGGACAGCTATTGTACATACCTGTTACTATACACTAGTAATGCTTTGTGATCATGATTATAGGGTAACCATACAGCTATTGCACATACCTGTTATTATACACTAGTAATGCTATGTGATCATGACTAGAGTGTGACGGTACAGCTATTGTACATACCTGTTACTATACACTAGTAATGCTGTGATCATGACTAGAGGGTGACCATACAGCTATTGTATGTACCTGTTACTATACACTAGTAATGCTATGTGATCATGACTAGAGGGTGACCATACAGCTATTGTACATACCTGTTACTATACACGAGGAATGCTATGTGATCATGACTAGAGGGTGACCCTACACAGCTATTGTACGTACCTGTTACTATACACTAGTAATGTTATGTGATCATGACTAGAGGGTGACCATACACAGCTATTGTACGTTCCTGTTACTATACACTAGTAATGCTGTGATCATGCCTAGAGGGTGACCATACAGCTATTGTACGTCCCTGTTACTATACACTAGTAATGCTATGTGATCATGGCTAGAGGGTGACGGTACAGCTATTGTACATAACTGTTACTATATACTAGTAATGATATGATCATGACTAGAGGGTGACCATACAGCTATTGGACGTACCGGTTACTATACACTAGTAATGCTATGTGATCATGGCTAGAGGGTGACGGTACAGCTATTGTACATAACTGTTACTATACACTAGTAATGCTATGGGATCATGACTAGAGGGTGACGGTACAGCTATTGTACGTACCTGTTTCTATGTTACTATACACTAGTAATGCTATGAAGAATGCTGCAGTGCTGGGAACAGGTTTTACTCCAGTCTGTTGGTTCTTCTTTGTACCATATTTTATCTTGTCATTGTTTTCGTTTTAGGAGCAAAGGCTTTGACATCAAATGGGTGGATGATACTCATGCGCTGGGAGTGTTTAACAGTGTGATAGCAGGTAAATAGGTACACGTTTTACAGTTCCGTTTTATTATGTCCACCAAACCAGTTTAACGACTTGTTACTTTTTCCATGTTTATTCTTATTCCGTCTTTGCATATTGCAGAGTTATCTTCTCTTGGGAGCAGGTATTGATTGTTACGTCACTTGTTTGTGAGAGTAACGTCATCAATTTTTGAGAAAACGTCGTAATTTTCTTGCACAAACCAATGACGTAACAATCAATACCTGCTCCCAAGAAAAGATAACTCTGCAATACGCAAAGACGGAATAGTTCTTCTGTCAAATGGTTTTCAGATGTTTCCTCAGAAACTGATTTAATACCAGATACTATTTAATATTGGCTTATAAGGAAAGACGTATGTATTTATTCACAAAACCAAAATTCTAGTCTATAGTGCCATACCAGCTACATACTACAGCACAGAAATCATTATATTCAACCCCGAACCATCTGTCTGAACAGAAGATCTGTCTTGAGGGACCACCGGTCTTAACATGAAATCTATCTTAGTTATTGTTGTATGAATTGTTCCTGTGTTTGCTGCGTAGGTAGGTAGATGAATTATGACAGGTGTTTTGAACACATTGTTTCAGTTTTTGATATGATTTTTGTTACAGCCCAAAGTGCCCTGACTCTGAGTCACCCCTTGCTGAAGGTCAGGGCAATGTCTGAAGCAGCTAGACAGAGCAAGGAAAAAGCTAAGCGAAGTGTTGGTGAGTTTTTATGTATTAAAGAGGTGAGGCAGAGAGTCATACCGGTGTAACATAGCAAAATCTAAATCTTAACAGACAACTCATGAACTGGCCTATGGTAGGATGTTTTCAGGCTACGCCAGGTTACATAGAATTTAAACGACACTTACTAGATACAATCCAAATGTTTTAAAAGTCTACCCTTTCAAACTTTATCAGAATGTAAAAGGAGAATCATTGATTGCAAACCATAAACAGTAAAACAGGTTTATTGTGAATTCTTACTATACTGTACTGCATACATTGTCAATGCAGCTGACCTTTCACCTTTCGTCCTCCAAAATAAGGGTGAACTTATCAATACAGTTAATATAAGTAAGCAATGTTATATATTTAGTAATTGTATGTGAAGGGCAGAATTAACACTAGGCAAACATGGATCTTGATGGGAAAGGGCTTAAGTTTCCCAGTATACAGTACTGCTGTGCTACTAATGAAACCTTACTTGCAAGTGTTACATGGAGGTTATTTTTAAACTTAAGATTCTAGGTTTGGTTTGGTTAAGTATTGTTTAACGTCCTATCAACAGCTATGGTCATTTAAGGACGGAGATTCTAGGTATTGTTGTTGATTGAAATAAGTTTCTCTATGTCACTGCTGACTATTGTATCTATGCAGAGTTCCTGCTTCCTTACAAAGCACGCCCAGAGACATCTGTTATGACTGCTCGGCGACTGGTGACGGGGGCCCTGGGGCTGGCCCCTAAGGTGTCCCGAGAGCAGAGGGACCTAGAACGTCAGAAGCTTCGACAGGCCAAAGGTACTGGTGCCTCTGTAGATGATAGTAGGGATCTTTCAGTCAATATACCGATAGTCAGCATCGCCTTATTGTGTACATTGTTTTGTGTGTTAAATGTCCAGGTTCTTGGCCAATATCAAATAAGAAGATAAAGCTGGGGTCAAAGTTCAACTTTACAGTAGTTTTATCATGGTAAAGAAAACCTATTTTTGTGTCTCCTGCGACGCAAAGGTGACTGATCACTCTGTCAGCCATGTTGGTTGTGTTAGCCACACAAAAGTTTCCATACAATGATAGCTTTGTGTAACTGCAGTAGCCACACAAAAGTTTCCATACAGTAATAGCTTTTTGTAACTGCAGTATCCACACAAAAGTTTCCATACAATAATAGCTTTGTGTAACTGCAGTATCCACACGAAAGTTTCCATACAATGAGAGCTTTGTGTAACTGCAGTATCCACACAAAAGTTTCCATACAATAATAGCGTTGTGTAACTGCAGTATCCACACAAAGGTGTCCATACAATGATAGCTTTGTGTAACTGCAGGATCCACACAAAAGTTTCCATACAATAATAGCTTTTTGTAACTGCAGTATCCACAGAAAAGTTTCCATACAATGATAGCTTTGCGTAACTGCGGTATCCACACAAAGGTTTCCATACAATGATAGCTTTGTGTGATTGCAGTAGCCACACAAAAGTTTCCATACAATGATAGTTTTGTGTAACTGCAGTAGCCACACAAACGTTTGCATACAATGATAGCTTTGTGTAACTGCAGGATCCACACGAAAGTTTCCATACAATGAGAGCTTTGTGTAACTGCAGTATCCACATGAAAGTTTCCATACAATGATAGCTTTTTGAAACTGCATTAGCCACACAAAAGTTTCCATACAATAATAGCTTTTTGTAACTGCAATATCCAGACAAAAGTTTCCATGCAATGATAGCTTTGTGTAACTGCAGGATCCACACAAAAGTTTCCATACAATAATAGCGTTGTGTAACTGCAGTATCCACACAAAGGTGTCCATACAATGATAGCTTTGTGTAACTGCAGGATCCACACAAAAGTTTCCATACAATGATAGTTTTGTGTAACTGCAGTAGCCACACAAACGTTTGCATACAATGATAGCTTTGTGTAACTGCAGGATCCACACAAAAGTTTCCATACAATAATAGCGTTGTGTAACTGCAGTATCCACACAAAAGGTTCCATACAATGATAGCTTTGTGTATCTGCATTAGCCACACAAAAGTTTCCATACAATAATAGCTTTTTGTAACTGCAATATCCAGACAAAAGTTTCCATGCAATGATAGCTTTGTGTAACTGCAGTATCCACACGAAAGTTTCCATATGATAGCTCCTTAAGGAATGCCTTGATTTATACAAATACTTATACATACAGTATCAATTACCAACTCAAATCCGATTTTTTTTCAAACTTACCTTGTGTGCTTTCAAGTCCTTTACTCAATTAACATGCTTGACCAAATTTGCTGCTGAAGTTTGGTTTGCAAATAATGTCCTGGCTGTATCTTTTGAAGAAAGGATATCATTTTGATGAATTTTCTACCAATTTTCCCTCACTCAAGTTTGATTCTCAGCAAAATTCATTAACGCTGATGAAATCTGATTTGTTGATAGTTTTTCTTGAAAGAATTATCAGATTTTCAGGAAATTTGCCTCAAACAAACAGTCCCTTTCAAAATAGCAATCAGCCATCGTTCTTCTTAGTGTGGGTAACACATCCACATCTGTGGATGTCTTCAGTAAGATTCAGTAGTAGGTAATATATAGTAGGTAATATAAAGTAAAACTTTGATATCTCATCTGTGGATGTCTTGAGTAAGATTCATTAGTAGGTAATATATAGTAGGTAATATAAAGTAATACTTTGATATCTCATCTGTGGAATCTTGTTATTGACAAGGTCGTGTATAAGAATCGGAGTGATGCAGTCTTCAAATTTACAGCTGGGCTTCAATTTGTAGCAAATGATTCATGACAATTTCTATCATCACTATGGGACAACTGACAGCAAAGTTTGTAGTTGGAGAAAACATGGTAACTGTATATATCTGTTCCTCATTTCCAGAAAAGAAGAAGCTGATGAAGAAACAAATAGATGGTATATGGGAAGGAACATACACATGGGGTAATTCGGAAACATCCTGATGGAATTTCTCACTGACAAGTGCCTATTAAACACGGTCGATTGTCAGCTTGGCCAAGCAATGAAGTGCCCTTCTATCCTCTGCCTGAAAACTTAAGATATTTTTAAATAACTTTATAAAATTTGATATTGTCACACAATACCTAAAAATAATGATGTGCAATTGAGCAAATTTAAAATTGAAATAAATCAAAAGAAACAACATCATTATCATCAGATCAGTTTAGACACATTCTAGAAATACATCTATGATGTGGCTAGGAAGAGAGGTGATTTGGTGACCCTATATGGCTAGAGATTAAGTAACAGGTGCTGGAAGAAACATCACACATGAAGTGCTAACAGTCTATGTGTTACAGTAGGAGCTCCTGCTTTTGGAGGTCTGGAGCAAGATTGATTCAAGGTGAATGTCTTTCTTTACTGAGAGAGGGAGTATCCCTAATTTGGTTCAAAGGATAACTGAACCATAGGAACAGTGTATAAGTAAGAAATACAATACTGTTAGCAGAGGGCCCTCTCAAGTTAAAGTAAATAAATCGTAAAGAATCGCTCAAAATTACAAAATGTTTGGACTACGGCTATCATTGCAAAGATGAAATATCGTCATTATTGGACTATACGGCTATCATTGAAAAGATGAAATATCGTCATTTTATGTGCACATGCAGCAAGTTTGATATAAATTGTAGATTATTTATGAGATATTTATTTTTGCATAAAATTAAACATCAATCATGAATTTAAGTATCAAACAAACAATATGTAAGATGTATAATGTACTCAGTAAATAAATTAATGTTCTCACTGATAAGGACCGAAAGATTAGTTCACAAAGTGCTAGTAATCTACAGTATATATAAGTATAATTATATAATAGTTGGCATGATATACATACATTTTGCTATATTTATTGTTTTTGAATAAACATGAAATGCTGTCAATAGATATGTGTAAGTGTTGGTCATTTAAGTGTGTTGTGTGTAAGTGTTGGTCATTCAAGTGTGTTATGTGTAAGTGTTGGTCATTCAAGTGTGTTATGTGTAAGTGTTGGTCATTTAAGTGTGTTATGTGTAAGTGTTGGTCACTGTATCACAGTGTTATGTGAAGCAGCTTTGAAGTCATGTGGTATCACTTACTTCATACTTTGACTGGTGACAACTTATCAAATGTCAGTACATTTAAGCATTGAACTCCTTTCAGTTGGCATTTATAGGCAATATGAATGCCAACTGGACAAAGGCAAATTCAATGAAGTGCGCTATATTGCCTATGAATGACGATTGAAAGCAGTGCAATACTTGTATTTACCAATTTTGGAATTTGTTCATCTCATAAAAAATTTGATTACACTTATTATTCAGCATTTAGTTCAAATAACGCTATATGTACCGTGTACGCTTGTTCAACGAATAGAACAGCCATCGCCCGAGGAGTATCCAACAAAACAGTTTATGACGTCATAATAATGATGACGTCAACAATCTGTTCATGGCATTCATAGCCTATATGAATGCCAACTGAGTTTGGTCGGGTTATATAGTGGCAATGCCATTCGATGGAAATTATTGTAATATGATCCTATACCAATGGCTTCACCATTGAATTTCCTGACTGAAATAATGCAAATGTGGTATACATTTCTTTATATATATCTGAACATCACCACAAAAGAAAAATATGTACCATCTGGAAGGAATTATATGTATGTCACACACCAAATAATTATGTAGTATCCATCTAATGTTGTGTAATGTTTGGTGATTGAAAGAGCAATTCAAATGAGGGATACAGCCGATGCACTGACATATGTGTGGAAATTAATATAAATGAGATAGAAATTAAGAGGCCCATGGGCCTCAACGGTTACCCGAGTCCAGTATTTATTTTTGTTGTTGAAACATTCCTACCAATTTGAGTAAATAGTAGTTAAGTTTAACATTAAGTTAACTTGTCAGGACCATGAGTTGATCATTCATAGACCGAATTTCAGTTAAATCTGCCTATTAGAACTTGATTTTTAATTTGAAATGTTTTTGTTTTTCTAGCTCACCTGGCCCGAAAGGTGAGCTTATGCCGTACTGCGGCGTCCGTAGTTCGGCATCCGGCGTCCATCCGTCTACTTTTTCTTTTAAACGACTTCTTCTGAAGAACTGTAGGACCTAGGGTCATGATATTTGGTCAGTAGGTATCTGGGAAGGAGTGCTATAAAGTTTCCTCATTAAAATGTTTTCAACGTCACAGTGGTCAAATATGTGAAAAATTTCAAACAACAATATCCTAAGAACCATTTGAACTAGAGTAATGATACTTGGGTATGTTATGTAGACCAGCAGTGCGAATATTTTTCTCAATTACAGTTGTGAGGTCAAAGATTAACTGTAAGTGCTAGTTGGGGGTCAAATGTCAACAGGTTTAAAGCTTTAACAATCTTCTTCTCAAGTTCCATAAGGCCCAGGGTCATGATATTTGGCCAGTAAGTACCTGGGATGTAGTGCTATAAAGTTTCCTCATTAAAATGACCTAGACCTGCATTGAAGGTCACAGGGGTCTAATATGTTAAAAACTTTAAATAACAATATCCTAAGAACCATTTGAACTAGAGTTATGATACTTGGGTATGTTATGTAGACTAGCAGTTCGAAAAAAATTCTCAGTGACAGTAATGAGGTCAAAGGTCAACTTTTAATGCTAGTCGGGGGTCAAATGTCAACTTTGGTTAAAAGCTTTAACAATCTTCTTCTTGAGTTCCATAAGGCCCAGGGTCATGCTATTTAGCCAGTAGATACCGGGGATGTGGTGACCTACTTTCAAGGTCACTAGGGTCAAATATGTTAAAAACTTCAAACAACAATACCCTAAGAACCATTTTGACTAGAGTCATGATACTTGGGTATGTTATGAAGACAAGCAGTGCGATTATTTTTCTCGATTACAGTAATGAGGTCAAAGGTCAACTTTAAGTGCAAGTCGGGGTCAAAGGTCAACATGGGTCAAATACTTAAACAATCTTCTTCTCAAATTCCATAAGGCTCAGGGTCATGATATTTTGCCAGTAGGTACCTTGGATGAAGTGCACAACATTATCGCACATGTGTGACCACACCTTGTTCACCTATGATAACCTATGATAACACCTCGTGTACACATGTGTGACCACACCTTGTTCACCTATAATAACACCTCGTGTACACATGTGTGCCCACACCTTGTTCACCTATAATAACACCTCGTATACACATGTGTGACCACACCTTGTTCACCTATGATAACACCTCGTGTATACAAGTGTGACCACACCTTGTTCACCTATGATAACACCTCGTGTTCACATGTGTGACCAAATCTTGTTCACCTACCACCTCGTGTACACATATGTGACCACACCTTGTTCACCTATGATAACACCTCTTGTACACATGTGTGACCACACCTTGTTCACCTATGATAACACCTCTTGTACACGTGTGACCACACCTTGTTCACCTATGATAACACCTCATGTACACATGTGTGACCACACCTTGTTCACCTACCACCTCGTGTACACATGTGTGACCACACCTTGTTCACCTATGATAACACCTCGTGTACACATGTGTGACCACACCTTGTTCACCTATAATAACACCTCTTGTACACATGTGCGATAATGTTGTGCAGATTTTCTCCACAGATGATTAATAAAGTAATATCAAAGACACGTTTTGATTTAAGCATCTTTATTTTTCTTTACTTAAAAAGAACTATATTAATTTATATGGAAAAGCTTCTATTTTTGTAGCTAAAGAATCATACTTTTTAAGTGCACTTAAAAGAACATTATCGCACATGTGTGACCACACCTTGTTCACCTATGATAACACCTCGTGTACACATGTGAGACCACACCTTGTTCACCTATGATAACACCTAGTGTACACATGTGTGACCACACCCTGTTCACCTATAATAACACCTCTTGTACACATGTGCGATAATGTCGTGCAGATTTTCTCCACAGATAATAAATAAAGAAATATCAAAGACACGTTTTGATTTAAGCATCTTTATTTTTCTTTACTTAAAAAGAACTATATTAATTTATATGGAAAAGCTTCTATTTTTGTAGCTAAAGAATCATACTTTTTAAGTGCACTTAAAAGACCATTATCGCACATGTGTGACCACACCTTGTTCACCTATGATAACACCTCGTGTTCACATGTGTGACCACATCTTGTTCACCTACCACCTCGTGTACACATGTGTGACCACACCTTGTTCACCTATGATTTTTGTAGCTAAAGAATCATACTTTTTAAGTGCACTTAAAAGAAATAATTCACAACAACTAATTAATTGCACAATTTCTATAAATGTTAAAGGTCATTGGCAATGATATTTTGTAAAGCACTATATTTTTGGTTTGTATCAGTGTAGCATCACCTACATTAATACCTGACTTCACGATAGATGTGACAACATTTTTGCTGCAGAAAAACAGTTTATAATAAGGTTACCGCGAAGCGATGAATAATACGCTCGTCACACATTGAATGTATAAAATAATTGCAAGTAATTGATGTTAAAGGAGAAATAATTAAACATACCTGGTAGATCAATGAGTGCAATAAAACATCTTAGAATGCATGTTGTACTGTATTAATGAAACCAGGGGAAATAAGTTTATTAATTAATTATGGTCAGATAGTTGTATTGCACTCACTCCAATGATTCATTACTCCTTAAATTACAGTTGGATATTGGAGGTTATCCAACTTATCCAACCTATCCTGGTAATTAAACTTCCTATGAAGTATGAAGTAAATCTGTTAAATATTACTTGAGATTTTATTGTGTGTGGTTTGCAATTGAGTAAAGGGTCATAACTCTGTAAATTAGTCAGATAATGGTAGTTATCAAAAACATCAAGAGTTCTCATGATAATTAATCTTCCTATGAAGTTGAAGTTAATCCATTTGAAATAACTAGAAACAACGAGCGTATACCGTTTTAACAATTTAATAAAGGGACATAACTCCGTAAATTACAACCGGACAATAGTGGTTATCAAATTCGTCCAAGTTTTCATGGTAATTAACAATCCTATAAAAAGTTTCAAGTAAATCTGTTGAAAATTACTTACAATTTTGAGGGGAAACCGTGCACACCCACCCGCTCACATGATAACATAATACGTCATGCCACTTAATATGTGTATAAAAAGAAAGTCTTTAGATCAACAAGATAAAAATTTATGGTGGACTGAAAATCTACCAATAATGATAAGCTGACCGACTGTCAGTCACTTGTCAAACATTTCTAAACCTTAGTTATTGTATGCAGCCATTTCGGCGCTAACAGCTAGCATTCAACGACTCTAGCACTGCCGAACCATGTACTCCTTTACAGCTGAGTAGACTGGAACAAGGGGAGTAAAGTATCTTGCTCAAAGATGCAACACAGTGCGGTGCCGTGACTCAAACCCATGAGCCCGGCATCCTACCACTAGACTACCGTGCCTCCATTGTATTGGGGCAATGACTCAAAATAAATAACTTTTTGAAGCGATTATAGAGTTACTGTGTATCATGTATCACGAAAAAAAAAATTTCATTGCCAATGACTTTTAACAACATCTATTTAATAAAAAGTATACATTAATTATTATATAAATCACACTTAAACACAACGTATTTGCAACGTAATTGTATGAACTGAACTGAATCAAATTGTTGATAAAATATCATCAACCAACATTATTTTTTGTATAATTTGTTCGCAATATGAAACACCACTGACCTGACATTTCAAGTCAAATGAAATTTGCTGATGAAATCTTCTTATATATTTGATAAAAATCATGTTGAATTTGTTCGACTCTTACAAATGATTTAAGAAACATCAGTGAACAGTCAAAATGTTCAGTCATTAATTCTACCACAACGAAGTCCGGGTTTTTTTTCTAGGAAAAAATAAAATCTGCCACCAATCTTTTGAAATAATTGAATCTTAGATGAATCTACTTCTTAATTTTAAACTTTTACTTTAAATGAAAATGGTAATTGGAGGCCTCGCATAGTAACCATTATGAACAAGAGAACTGCGGGGCGGAACAATATACGCCCGTCGAATGTCATATAGTGTTATATACTTTCTTACATTGAAATATGATCTGCATCATTCTTAGAGTGGTTAGCTGACAAATGAACAAAGGGCAGTAACTTTTGGAAAAATTGTTGAATCAAAATTCTTTAAAGGGAGACAGAACTTCATATCATGATTATGATGACTATACCAAGTTTCAAAGAGATTGGTTGAAAAATGTAGGAGGAGATTGCCGGACAAACAAAAGTTTACGCTGGACGGACGGACGGACGGACGGACAGATGGACAACCCCATACCATAATACTCCCGTCAAATTTGACGGGCGTATAAAAATTATACATTGCAAGAATATTTTAATGACGCAAGAAATATATAAACTAAACACACACTGATAAAAATATATTTTGCATACATAAGACCTCTATTCTTCAATATATGCCAATATTGTCCGGGGAGTTTGTGCAGCACACTTTACTTTTAAGGGTGGTTGAGTGGCACAGTAGTTTACACACTCGCCTTTAATCAAGGCGGCCAGGGTTCAATTCCCCGATCTGACGTGAAAAAGTATGAGGTAACCTGCCCGACAAGGTTGGATTTCTCCGGGTACTCCGGTTTCCTCCCACATTTAAGACCCCTGCATGCTAACATCCGGGCCAATTCAAGAAGACTGATTAATATGAGTTATAGAACTTGTTTCATAATTGACATAAAATAAATAAAGTTTATATATAAAAGACTATACTTACAAGATAATTATAATAAACCCATTTATAAATAATGATGAAAATATATATACCCTGTGTATAGACTATTTAACAGTCTAATTATGCAGTGCCCTCTGATCAAATAATCATTGTAATTATAAGCTTCTTTCTACCTCTGTTTCCAGAGTTCAATAAAATAGTGACCAACTCCTACAGATGCATGATCTTCATGCATTAACATACTAAAAATACATATAAACATGGTGAATGAAAATGAAGAGGAAGTGAGAGTATTTCAAATGTATAAGGGCCAAGAAATATAAGCATGGATGCAGCAAATTAAATATTGACTTTCATAATGATTACATTAATAATAAGCCTATGTGGGTATGTGGCCTGATTTAAACTGAGAAAGTGTCTTTACAGGTCAAAGGGCAATGCTCCAAAATGAAGCAGAAATGTTGTAAATTACAATTACTTTTGTCTCACTTACTCCAATTTGTAAGGAGGGTATCAATACTGAAATTCTGAATTTTGTTCTGAATTAAATCGATTCATTTATAATACTGTACCTGGTAACATGTACGTAAAATATAAATTACAACGTGGAAATCTGTTCTGAGTAAATTAATGGCAGTATGTGGGTTTGGCGGTTTAACGGGTGGCATTACAACAGATTTTTACTCTATATATAAGCTCAGTACAAGAGTACATCTCTGGCTGAATACAATGATATTGTAGGTTTAAACGTATATGTTAATTCACTCATGTTCAGACAAGCTTAAAATGCAATTACCAAAATCAGCATTTTTTCCTTATATAATATCATTACGAAGAAGTTACATCTCAGAAACCAGGTGCTTGCATGGTGTTCAGTTAAAGACCTAAACGTTACACATTGACTGTGCTGTCTTTAATCTGATATAACTGTGTCAATTCTTTTGTACTAAGAATACTTTTTATATATGTATTTTGATGTAAATTTTTCATTGCAGAATTACTGAATTCTTACATATATATATGTTTACATAAATATGATTGGAGTTTATAAATTTCAGTTAAGAAAAACAAAATCCATTATGGATTGTGTTAAGAAGTGTTATTAGATGATATAATTGTATGTCATCTCATCATATCATCTTCACTGGTTGATTTGTGTCAATTTTTTTTAGAAACAACATGTCACTTCAATTGTTAAGTCAATTTGCTCTCTTGCCAGTTGCAGTACTTATCTCTTAATGATTTGCTCACACTACATCTCTTTTTTATGACAAAAGCATCATAAATATCATAAATATCATCTGTAATACAACAATTGAGGACTTTCACTTTGATGGATATGTGTTATTGTTGCCAATTTCTCTCGGTTAATAACACTTTCTCGGGTTCATAAAACTTCATATTGACCTCAAAAAAGAAGTCTAAAAGATATTTTTCTAGAATCGTGTAATTCTGGAGGTTGATCGAGGTTAATAACTGAATGGGACTACCTGGGTTTTTATAAAATGTACTTGTGGTAGCAATACTAATGAGTACTATATTTTAACAAGAGGCCCAAGGGCATATCATAGTTATATCATAGGTACTGGTAGCTTTATTTTATTGTTTAGATGTGATGTGGAAATCAGCATGTAAACTAAGTGAAATACAATACTTGTCATGTCATCAAAGGATAAGAATTTTAAAATATTTGTAAATGTTCCCTTTGGGGCCCCGCTCTAACCCCTGGGGATGGGGCAGGAATTCCAAGTTTACAATGTGATACCGTCATCCACCAAAGATGATTCTGACCAAGTAAAAATAATTTCCAACAGAAAATTGTCAAAATATACCCAAAAGTGTTGTTTCCCTATATAAACTATAGTAAACTTTACCCCCTCCCCAAGGGAGAACGGATAGCTCGGGGGTCCTGAAATTTACAATTTAAATAAAGCCCCTGATGATCTTTCCATCCATGCAGAGAAAATGACTGTAATACCTCTGTGTCTGGAGAAGAAGATTTTTGAAATATTGGTTTATTTTCCCTTTTGGGCCCCGCCCTGGCCCCTAGGGTTGGGGTAGGAATCCCAATTTTACAATTTGGTAGCCTCATCTACCAAGGATGATTCTGACCAAGTTTGAAAAAATTCCATACACTGGTTCTGGAGAAGAAGTTGATAATGTAAAAAGTTTATGCACGACTCACGACGACGGACGGAAAGTGATTGGAATAGGTCACTTGAGCAAAGCTCAGGTGACCTAAAAATATCAGGAGACAAATATCAATGTCACAATGAGTATATAACTAGTGTCTACAGCATATTGGTATGCAACATTATGTAATAGGCTAGTTCTACAAACAGTGCCAATTCAGCAGTGCATGTGTTTACCTCAATGGACACATCCTCGATACATCCTCGATCGATACATCTTCGATACCCAAGGGGTTACGCTCATTTTTCTATTCTGCACCCCTGGTACCTTTATCCCAGCAGAAGAAGAAGGATATTAAAGCTACAGTTCCTCTATATCCCTTATTGGGCCTCGACTCTCTGCCCCAAGGGGAGTCAGACCCACCGTTTATACAAAATTGGTTCCCTTCACCAAAGGTGCTTCATACCAAATTTGGACAAAATCCTGTCATTCGTACAGAAGAAGAAGGTATTTGAAGAATTTGCTATGTTTCCCCTATTGGCCCCCTCCCTTCTGCCCCCAGGGGGGCCACACTCGCTGTTTATACAAAATTGTGTCCCTTTTGCCCTAGGATGCTCCAGAATAAATTAGTATAAAATCCCTTAATCGCAATGGGAGAAGAAGGATTTTTAAGGTTTTACCTCTATTTCCCCTATTGGGCCTCGTCCCTCAGGTCCAAGGAGGGCCACACCCACCATTTATACAAAAAATTGAGTCCCCTTAACCCGAGGATGCTCCACACCAAATATGGACCAAATCCTTTCATTCCTACAGAAGAAGAAGGATTTTAAAGAATGATTTGCTATGTTTCCCCTATTGGGCCCCACCCCTCAGGCCCCTTAGGGGGTCATACCCACGGTTTATATAAAATTGGTTCCCCTTTACTCAAGGATGCTTCAGACCAAATATTGAACAAATCCTGTCATTACTACAGAAGAAGAAGGATTTTAAAGAATTTGCTATATTTCCCCTATTGGGCCCGGCCCCTCAGGCCCCTGGGGTCCAGACCCACGGTTTATACAAAATTGAGTCCCCTTGGCCCAAGGATGCTCCTGACTAAATTAAGATAAAATTCTTTAATCCCTATGGTAGAAGAAGGATTTTAAAGGTTTTACCTCTATTTCCCCTATTGGGCCCCACCCCTCTGCCCTCACCCACCATTTATTCAAAATTGAGTCCCCTTAGCCTAAGGATGTTCCAAACCAAATTTAGTCAAACTCTACTTGGCCGTTCTGGACTAGTAGCGTTTTAAAGGAAAAGTTGACGGACGGACAGACGACGAATGGATGGACGGACGGACGGACGGACGACGGACGATGGACGACGGACGCTGCAGTATGGCATAAGCTCACCATGGTCCTTTGGACCAGGGGAGCTAAAAAGTTTTCTCCCATCCTTCACAGGTGCGTCTCCCGTTTTAGCCGGGAAAGAGCAGCTTGTCGACACCAAGGGGGAGATAGCCTTGTACTGATTAGCATATGTTCAATTGTGACGTCATTAAAATGCGTCACCGGTAATTGTGACATCATCAAAAGTGAATGACGATATGCATACCCACATGTGGTTTTTTTACAAATAGTTGGTGTTGTGACTGAATTAATAGGGTGGGAGAAAAATAATCATTCCCTACCTTGAGGGTGTAACAG
Source organism: Mizuhopecten yessoensis (assembly GCF_002113885.1). Classification (NCBI taxonomy): domain Eukaryota; kingdom Metazoa; phylum Mollusca; class Bivalvia; order Pectinida; family Pectinidae; genus Mizuhopecten; species Mizuhopecten yessoensis. The sequence continues at coordinate 2,355,539 of NW_018407435.1, forward strand.
ATAAATCTCCAACCTGAGGGGTGATTTTTTTTGGTTGTCACCCCTCGGGTTAGAGATTTCTATGTCAAACCCTAAAAGTAGGGGAAGATTCCATCAATCAATACTATTAAAAATGTGCAGGTAGACAGACACTTGATGCCTAGCAGAGAGGGCGTGGTCAGGCACTGTTCACTACAAGCCTATCCCTTTGGCGTTCAATTCTTCAGTGACACGGTCAAGGTACTCGTTGTCAGGGTAACCAAACCTGTAACAAAGAACAACACCGCATGTTAAATCAACACTATATATACCCATCACAGGATCTATTTATTTTCACCAGTTGATAAGGATTTTCACTCAGGTGAGTATTTATATATAATTATCTGTTACCCGTAAATGTTACAATTAATAACTTACTTTTCTGTCCCACCGTCCCGACGCGTCTTGTGGTGGATATCATTCCAGGTGACGACATCATTTTCTCCGGTTGTGCGTGACTGACCTACAGTAAAGGTCAGTCTTTGTTCAAAAGATTCTCTGAGCATCTGGAGGACCTTGTGACCCTGTGAATTGTCTGGGAGGTAACCCTGACGATTGAGGCCCTTGAATCCTTGTCCGGGATCTGGGTGTTCTTCCTGTGTACACAAAGGAGTACGGCAAAATTTTGAAATTACTAACTTCCATACACACAAAATACTATTTACTCCCACATCTTTATATGGTAGATACATAATTGGGACATCCATTTATGCTGGTCTAAAGGATATAGTTGTCCTACTGAAAGTGAAGAATTTGCCAAGCTTCGGACTCCGTAATTCTACACCCGAAGGTAGTATTTCCAAATACCATATACCTTAAAATAAAGACTGACTTTTCCCAACCTCATTCCAGAATTAACATATTTAGGCAAAAACAAATTGATAATGCAAATGCAATACCAAACACTTTCTACACAAAGGTTAATGGACCAATTATTAAGGTAAATGGACCTTTTCACCTTTGCTTAATACAAATGTATCTGAATGCAATTTATGCTTGCAATATTTTTTTGAAATTATATTTGCATATTTTGCTACCAAATCGGATCGTTATGTCGGTGTTAAAATCCAAGATGGCAGCTGCTTTTCTTGATAGATAATGTGTCTCAGTTTAGAAAAAGCCCACCTCCTTTTTCCCCCTGAAATGATCCCAAGTATAAAATGATATTTAGATAATTTACTTACATCTTGTGTGCCGTCTGGGAATATGTAGTTGATTATCAATGTTTTACAGCCGGAATAGCCTGGGAGTGAGTTGTCGTCACGGTAGACCGTGGCTGTTCCGTTAACTGGCTGGTCACCCTGTACGACTGCGTACACAGTGGTACACACAGGACACACAGGCTTCTGGTGGAACGATTCAGAAATACATTCTCGGCAGAACATGTGACCACATCTGTTCAGTTTCACTGGATCATCAAAACTGTCCATACAGATCACACAGCTATCCTCAACCTGATCACCGCATGTGGCACCCTCCCTCATGGAACCACATTTACTTGTGCTGGGGTCATCACCAAGGATCTTCATGTTGCCTGCTGGTTTTGTCGCCCTTTTGAAAAAATGTGTCATATCTAGCTTACCAGAGGAGCTATTCTTGTGGCTCCTCCATTCAGCAATTTTCTGGCATTTTTCTGGCCAAAATTTAGACCCTTTTCTCAGGGGCCCAACATCTGTGTCATTTTCATAGTACCCAGATGCGAATTTTTGTGGCTTGTTAGATTGGCGTGGTGTGGGAGGCAGTGACCTATTTTCAAATGATCTCATCTTTTTCCGGAATGTTTCCCGCATACCTTTCACAATAACGGCTTCCCGCATGTCCACCACATGGACTTCCTGCAACTGCATCGGTGTACTCTTCCGAGCAAACTCCTCAAAGGCAGCAAACATGACCTCGGAACACTTTTCTACATAAAATGGGGTTTGCAAGGACCCTGAAATGTACAAGTGTGAACTAGATTACCTCAGGTAGCAAAATAACTCTGACAGTAAAAAGCATTCTATCAAACTTCGTAACAAAAGTCATACAGGCATAAAGAGAAAATACAAAGTTTTCAATTTAGAGTTAATCTGATTGAACCCAAAGCAGTAACTTTCTGAATACCCTTAACATGCTGCCAAATTAGATTTAAGCTTATAATCTGACCGTCTATTTACATTGTGGTAGTTGTATTCAGGGTGAAATAATAACCCTGTAATAAAGCAGTGAAGGAAGAAGATTCTAGACACATTGTTCTTTGATTGTTTAGGTTATAATGACTAAGTTTTAAGTGGTAAAACATGAATAGGACATATGCTCCAGAAACTATTTTGTCCTGAATTAAGGTCATAGTTCATGAAATTGGTTGCACTACCAAAATTACTTAGCTCTTGAATTTACAGTGCAACACTCCTTCCTTACTTTTAATTCCAAATCATAAGTTCTTTTAAAAATAGGTTAAGCACTGAAGTCTTCCAGAGGTCAAAATATGGGTCTTTGTAACAAAGGTTTCATGCACAACTATTTTGTCTTCCCTACATTATGCTTGCATACAAAATAATATAATCCTACACAAAATGGTAAAGGAGAAATGCTTTGGTATCAATTCAGATAGATAAATAAACAAGGTGAGAAATATTACCTGATTTTGTTGAACCAGCGAAATACAGTGTTACAAGTAACCAAACTTACCTGTAGAAAAAATAAAGTTCTCAACCCTAATACAACATCCCCCTAACCCACTAATGACACCCTCACCCTAACCTCCCAACCCTAGTACAACATCCCCCTAACCCACTAATGACACCCTCACCCTACCCTCCCAACCCTAATACAACATCCCCCTAACCCGCTAATGACACCATCATCCTAACCTCCCAACCCTAATACAACATCCCCCTAACCCAATAATGACATCATCATCCTAACCTCCCAACCCTAGTACAACATCCCCCTAACTCACTAATGACCCCCTCACCCTAACCTCCTAACCCTAATACAACACCCCCCTAACCCACTAATGACATCCTCACCCTCACCTCCCAACCCTAATACAACATCCATACAACATCCCCCTAACACACTAATGACATCCTCACGCTAACCTCCCAACCCTAATACAACACCCCCCTAACCCACTAATGACATCCTCACCCTAACCCCCCAACCCTAATACACTAACCCACTAATGACACCATCAGCCTAACCTCCCAACCCTAATACACCATCCCCCTAACCCAATAATGACAACATCATCCTAACCTCCCAACCCTAGTACAACACCCCCCTAACTCACTAATGACACCCTCGGCCTAACCTCCCAACCCTAAGACAACATCCCCCTAACCCACTAATTACACCCTCACTCTAACCTCCCAACCCTAATACAAAATCCCCCTAACCCACTAATGACACCCTCACCCTATCCTCCCAACCCTAATACAACATCCGCCTAACCCACTAATGACACCCTCATCCTAACCTCCCAACGCTAATACAACATCCCCCTAACCCAATAATCACATCATCATCCTAACCTCCCAACCCTAGTACAACACCCCCCTAACTCACTAATGACACCCTCGGCCTAACCTCCCAACCCTAAGACAACATCCCCCTAACCCACTAATGATCCCCTTACCATAACCTCCCAACACTAATACAACATCCCCCTAACCCAATAATCACATCATCATCCTAACCTCCCAACCCTAGTACAACACCCCCCTAACTCACTAATGACACCCTCACCATAACCTCCCAACCCTAATACAACATCCCCCAAACCCACTAATGACACCCTCACCCTATCCTCCCAACCCTAGTACAACATCCCCCTATCTCACTAATGACACCCTCACCCTATCCTCCCAACCCTAATACAACATCCGCCTAACCCACTAATGACACCCTCACTCTAACCTCCCCACCCTAATACAACATCCCCCTAACACACTAATGACAGCCTCACCCTAACCTCCCAACCCTAATATAACATCCCCCTAACCCACTAATGTCACCCTCACCCTAACTTCCCAACCCTAATACAATATCCCCCTAGCCCACTAATGACACCCTCACCCTATCCTCCCAACCCTAATACAACATCCATACAACATCCCCCTAACACACTAATGACATCCTCTCCCTAACCTCCCAACCCTAATACGACATCCCCCTAACCCACTAATGATCCCCTTACCATAACCTCCCAACACTAATACAACATCCCCCTAACCCAATAATGACAACATCATCCTAACCTCCCAACCCTAGTACAACACCCCCCTAACTCACTAATGACACCCTCGGCCTAACCTCCCAACCCTAAGACAACATCCCCCTAACCCACTAATGTCACCCTCACCCTAACTTACCAACCCTAATACAATATCCCCCTAGCCCACTAATGACACCCTCACCCTACCCTCCCAACCCTAATACAACATCCCCCTAACACACTAATGACATCCTCACCCTAACCTCCCAACCCTAATACAACATCCCTCTAACCCACTTATGACAACCTCACCCTAACCTCCAAACCCTAATACAACATCCCCCTTACCCACTAATGACACCCTCACCCTAACCTGCCCACCCTAATACAACATCCCCCTAACTCACTAATGACACCCTCACCCTAACCTCCCAACCCTAATACAACATCCCCCTAACCCACTAATGACACCCTCACCCTAACCTCCCAACCCTAATACAACATCCCCCTAACCCACTAATGACACCCTCACCCTAACCTCCCAACCCTAATACAACATCCCCCTTACCCACTAATGACACCCTCACCCTAACCTGCCCACCCTAATACAACATCCCCCTAACCAACTAATGACACCTTCACCCTAACTTCCCAACCCTAATACAACATCCCCCTAACTCACTAATGACACCCTCACCCTAACCTCCCAACCCTAATACAACATCCCCCTAACCCACTAATGACACCCTAACCCTAACCTCCCAACCCTAATACAACATCCCCCTAACCCACTAATGACACCCTCACCCTAACCTCCCAACCCTAATACAACATCCCCCTAACCCACTAATGACACCCTCACCCTAACCTCCCAACCCTAATACAACATCCCCCTAACCCACTAATGACACCCTCACCCTAACCTCCCAACCCTAATACAACATCCCCCTAACCCACTAATGACACCCTCACCCTAACCTCCCAACCCTAATACAACATCCCCCTAACCCACTAATGACACCCTCACCCTAACCTCCCAACCCTAATACAACATCCCCCTAACCCACTAATGACACCCTCACCCTAACCTCCCAACCCTAATACAACATCCCCCTAACCCACTAATGACACCCTCACCCTAACCTCCCAACCCTAATACAACATCCCCCTAACCCACTAATGACACCCTCACCCTAACCTCCCAACCCTAATACAACATCCCCCTAACCCACTAATGACACCCTCACCCTAACCTCCCAACCCTAATACAACATCCCCCTAACCCACTAATGACACCCTCACCCTAACCTCCCAACCCTAATACAACATCCCCCTAACCCACTAATGACACCCTCACCCTAACCTCCCAACCCTAATACAACATCCCCCTAACCCACTAATGACACCCTCACCCTAACCTCCCAACCCTAATACAACATCCCCCTAACCCACTAATGACACCCTCACCCTAACCTCCCAACCCTAATACAACATCCCCCTAACCCACTAATGACACCCTCACCCTAACCTCCCAACCCTAATACAACATCCCCCTAACCCACTAATGACACCCTCACCCTAACCTCCCAACCCTAATACAACATCCCCCTAACCCACTAATGACACCCTCACCCTAACCTCCCAACCCTAATACAACATCCCCCTAACCCACTAATGACACCCTCACCCTAACCTCCCAACCCTAATACAACATCCCCCTAACCCACTAATGACACCCTCACCCTAACCTCCCAACCCTAATACAACATCCCCCTAACCCACTAATGACACCCTCACCCTAACCTCCCAACCCTAATACAACATCCCCCTAACCCACTAATGACACCCTCACCCTAACCTCCCAACCCTAATACAACATCCCCCTAACCCACTAATGACACCCTCACCCTAACCTCCCAACCCTAATACAACATCCCCCTAACCCACTAATGACACCCTCACCCTAACCTCCCAACCCTAATACAACATCCCCCTAACCCACTAATGACACCCTCACCCTAACCTCCCAACCCTAATACAACATCCCCCTAACCCACTAATGACACCCTCACCCTAACCTCCCAACCCTAATACAACATCCCCCTAACCCACTAATGACACCCTCACCCTAACCTCCCAACCCTAATACAACATCCCCCTAACCCACTAATGACACCCTCACCCTAACCTCCCAACCCTAATACAACATCCCCCTAACCCACTAATGACACCCTCACCCTAACCTCCCAACCCTAATACAACATCCCCCTAACCCACTAATGACACCCTCACCCTAACCTCCCAACCCTAATACAACATCCCCCTAACCCACTAATGACACCCTCACCCTAACCTCCCAACCCTAATACAACATCCCCCTAACCCACTAATGACACCCTCACCCTAACCTCCCAACCCTAATACAACATCCCCCTAACCCACTAATGACACCCTCACCCTAACCTCCCAACCCTAATACAACATCCCCCTAACCCACTAATGACACCCTCACCCTAACCTCCCAACCCTAATACAACATCCCCCTAACCCACTAATGACACCCTCACCCTAACCTCCCAACCCTAATACAACATCCCCCTAACCCACTAATGACACCCTCACCCTAACCTCCCAACCCTAATACAACATCCCCCTAACCCACTAATGACACCCTCACCCTAACTTCCCAACCCTAATACAACATCCCCCTAACTCACTAATGACACCCTCACCCTAACCTCCCAACCCTAATACAACATCCCCCTAACCCACTAATGACACCCTAACCCTAACATCCCAACCCTAATACAACATCCCCCTAACCCACTAATGACACCCTCACCCTAACTTCCCAACCCTAATACAACATCCCCCTAACTCACTAATGACACCCTCACCTCCCAACCCTAATACAACATCCCCCTAACCCACTAATGACACCTCACACTAACCTCCCAACCCTAATCCAACATCCCCCTGACCTACTCTCAATGAACTCTCTCTGACCCAATTATGATATAATTCTCCCTGACCCCAAATCTCCCTTATCCCCTCTAAACATAGGGAAAGTTATAACAAGAGGTCCATGGGCCTTAACGGCCTCCTGAGTCCTACAGTATTTATTTTTGTTGTTGAAATATGTACCAATTTGAGTAAAAAATTGTTATGTATAACGTTAACTTAACTTTGTCGGGACCATGAGCTGATCATTTCTAGACCGAGTTTCAGTTAGATCTGCCTATTAGAACTTGTTGTAAGTTTGAAATAGGTATTTTCAAAATAGCGGCCATGGCAGCCAAATTGTATTTCTGATTGACACGAAAAATAACAAAACCTTGTCAGGACCATGAGTCGAACATTCCTACAAAGTTTCAGTTCAATCGGCCAAGTAGAACTTGACTTTAAGTTTGAAATAGTTTTTTCAAAATGGCGGCCGGGGCGGCCATATTGGATTTCTGATTGACCCGAAAAATAACAACACTTTGTCAGGACCATGAGTCAATCATTCCTACCAATTTTCAGTTCAATCGGCCCAGCAGAACTTGACTTTAAGTTTGAAATAGTTTTTCAAAATGGCGGCCGTGGCAGCCATATTGGATTTCTGACCGACCCAAAAAATAACAACACATCAGGGAGATGTCAGTAACATTCTCATGAAATATTAATGAAATCCCTTTGAAGCCAGAATTTCAGCATAAGTTGAATATGTAAAATGTTAATGGACGACGGACGACGACAGACGACAACGGACGAAGACGGATAGCAATAGGTCACTTGAGCTAAAGCTCAGGTGACCTAAAAAGAGTAAGTTGTACCTGCTCCAGGAATAGACATGGCCATCTTCGTCAATGGTTTATATTCAATGTTTTTCTTCCTATACTTGCTCTTTCTCATTTGTGGTAGCCTGTTAGCTTGTCCAAGAACCTCTAAAACAACACGTTTTAACTCCTGCAGTTGTTTTCGAGATGGAGGAACAGAAGGAGAGAACCGCTCCATGATGATGTAATAAATGCAACGCAGGTGTTTCATCTTGTGTGGTTTGACCATAATGACTTGGCCAAGGCCTAGTTCTTTTCCCAAAACAGAATCCTTCATTTTTTTCAAACTTTCTATGAAACTTGAACCATTAGCTTTCTCTATCGCCTGAGAAATTGCTCCTTTCTGATCCCTACCATCGGTGGCTACAATGGCATCAACATCACACTGAATGATGTCCGCATTGTAAATGTGAACCTTCAACTTCCCTCTAAAGATGAAAGTGTTATTTTCAAAGGTACAAGGCTTGTTGCGGGGTGGCCTGCCTCTGCCCTGCATTTCCCTTGGATCAAGACTCTCACCTTGACCATGGTTATAACCTTTTCCATGGTGATGACCTTGGCTAGAGTTTGATCCCTTCCTGTCTCCCCTATCCTGATCACCACTATAGCTGTGACCATAACCTTGATTGCCACCATGTCCTTGACTTCCACCATGACCTTGACTTCCACCTTGACCTTGACTTCCACCATGACCTTGACTTCCACCTTGACCTTGACTTCCACCTTGACCTTGACTTCCACCATGACCTTGACTTCCACCTTGACCTTGACTTCCACCATGACCTTGACTTCCACCTTGACCTTGACTTCCACCGTAACCTTGACTATGCCGAGGACCTTGCCTAGTGTTCCATTCTTTCTTGCCTTGCCAATCACGGTTGTAGTTGTCTCCCTTGGTTACCTTTGGATGTTGAGAAACTAACATGTAAGGATCTAATGCAGATGGTTTCTTCCTCCACTTTTCATAGTAAGCAATCACCATGTCCAGAATCTCAGCCTTGATATCAATGATGTGAAACTCTTCAAGTCTTTTGAGACTACGAACATTTTCAGAAAAGTCAACGATTCCAAGGACGTACATGGCAGCACAAAGGTCGGTAGGTACACCAAACAGACCTAAAATATCAGTAGACTTCCATTATTTATATCACAAAGGTCGGTAGGTACACCAAACAGACCTAAAATATAATTAGACTACCACTATCAATATCAAAGGTCGGTAGGTACACCAAACAGTCCTAAAATATAATTAGACTACCATTATTAATATCACAAAGGTCGGTAGGTACACCAAACAGACCTAAAATATCAGTAGACTTCCATTATTTATATCACAAAGGTCGGTAGGTACACCAAACAGACCTAAAATGTAATTAGATTACCACTATCAATATCACAGGTCGGTAGGTACACCAAACAGTCCTAAAATATAATTAGACTACCATTATTAATATCACAAAGGTCGGTAGGTACATTAAACAGACCTAAAATATCAGTAGACTACCGTTATTTATATCACAAAGGTCGGTAGGTACCCCAAACAGACCTAAAATATCAGTAGACTACCGTTATTTATATCACAAAGGTCGGTAGGTACACCAAACAGACCTAAAATATCATTAGACTACCATTATTTATATCACAAACGTCGGTAGCTATAGGTACACCAAACAGACCTAAAATATCAGTAGACTACCATTATTTATATCACAGAGGTCGGTAGGTACACCAAACAGACCTAACATATCAGTAGACTACCATTATTTATATCACAGAGGTCGGAAGTCGGTAGGTACACCAAACAGACCTAAAATATAATTAGACTACCACTATCAATATCAAAGGTCGGTAGGTACACCAAACAGACCTAACATATCAGTAGACTACCATTATTTATATCACAGAGGTCGGAGGTCGGTAGGTACCCCAAACAGACCTAAAATATCAGTAGACTACCATTATTAATATCAGAAAGGTCGGTAGGTACACCAAACAGACCTAACATATCAGTAGACTCCCATTATTTATATCACAAAGGTCGGTAGGGACACCAAACAGGCCTAAAATATCATTAGACTACCATTATTTATATCACGAACGTCGGTAGCTATAGGTACACCAAACAGACCTAAAATATCAGTTGACTACCATTATTAATATCACAAAGGTCGGTAGGTACACCAAACAGGCCTAAAATATCAGTAGACTCCCATTATTTATATCACAGAGGTCGGAGGTCGGTAGGTACATCAAACAGACCTAAAATATCAGTAGACTACCATTATTAATATCAGAAAGGTCGGTAGGTACACCAAACAGACCTAACATATCAGTAGACTACCATTATTTATATCACAGAGGTCGGTAGGTACACCAAACAGACCTAACATATCAGTAGACTACCATTATTTATATCACAGAGGTCGGTAGGTACACCAAACAGACCTAAAATATCAGTAGACTACCATTATTTATATCACAAAGGTCGGTAGGTACACCAAACAGACCTAAAACATCAGTAGACTACCATTATTTATATCACAAAGGTCGGTAGGTACATTAAACAGACCTAAAATATCAGTTCATCATTATTAATATCACAAAGGTCGGTAGGTACCCCAAACAGACCTAAAATATCAGTACACTACAATTATGTATATCACAAAGGTCGGTAGGTACACCAAACAGACCTAAAATATCAGTAGACTATCATTATTAATATCACAAAGGTCGGTAGGTACACCAAACAGACCTAAAAGATCAGTAGACTACCATTATTAATATCACAAAGGTCGGTAGGTACATTAAACAGACCTAAAATATCAGTAGACTACCATTATTAATATCACAAAGGTCGGTAGGGACACCAAACAGACCTAAAATATCAGTAGACTACCATTATTTATACCACAAAGGTCGGTAGGTACACCAAACAGACCTAAAATATCAGAAGACTAACCACTATTTAACGACATTTTCATTAGGAATCTATATGAAATCAGGACTCTTTTTGTTTTGTTCCATTTTGTTTCCTCAAATGAAAGGGCTAATTCAGTAAAGGATAAAACTTACTCAACATTTAATTAATTGTTAACTGTATATGTATGCATGGAAATATCAAACTCTTTGTAAAACTTTTCACACTAGCAGTGCATTAGTGTTTTTTAATAAATATGGACAGGAAATATTATGCCATGTTGTCTCTGCTCCTTTGGAATACACTGGGCAAACATATTAAAAAAACAAAATGACAAAACGTTAGCTTAATGAACATTTTATAAAGAAAACTTTGAAACAACCCTGTTTAAAATCTCTATGTAACATTATCTGCCTTCTTACTGACCAGCAGTATATTTCTAAAACCACTTTTTTGCCCCCTTTTTTCATAGAAAACTGCCAAAGCCATTTAGAATGCAAAAATGTTTCTAGACAATTGTATAAGAAGGTTTGTAATATGTAAATATAATGCATGCTGTGTTACTGTTTACACTACATGTATGTACTGGTGAATCAACAACTGACTTGTGTTACTGTTTACACTACATGTATGTATTGGTGAATCAACAACTGACTTGTGTTACTGTTTACACTACATGTATGTACTGGTGAATCAACAACTGACTTGTGTTACTGTTTACACTACATGTATGTACTGGTGAATCAACAACTGACTTGTGTTACTGTTTACACTACATGTATGTACTGGTGAATCAACAACTGACTTGTGTTACTGTTTACACTACATGTATGTACTGGTGAATCAACAACTGACTTGTGTTACTGTTTACACTACATGTATGTACTGGTGAATCAACAACTGACTTGTGTTACTGTTTACACTACATGTATGTACTGGTGAATCAACAACTGACTTGTGTCACTGTTTACACTACATGTATGTACTGGTGAATCAACAACTGACTTGTGTCACTGTTTACACTTCATGTATGTACTGGTGAATCAACAACTGACTTGTGTCACTGTTTACACTACATGTATGTATTGGTGAATCAACAACTGACTTGTGTTACTGTTTACACTACATGTATGTATTGGTGAATCAACAACTGACTTGTGTTACTGTTTACACTACATGTATGTATTGGTGAATCAACAACTGACTTGTGTCACTGTTTACACTACATGTATGTATTGGTGAATCAACAACTGACTTGTGTTACTGTTTACACTACATGTATGTACTGGTGAATCAACAACTGACTTGTGTTACTGTTTACACTACATGTATGTACTGGTGAATCAACAACTGACTACGATTGGACAATACAACATTTCTTCACAGATATTTTATAATGACATCACAATCATATCATTTCATTGTGGTTGCAATCATCTGTAAAAATATTTTTTTAAAGTTAAAAAGTTGCTAACCTGAGCTAATGGGTGGCATGGCAACTCTTTGATATCCAAACTTCACCGATGTTTTCAGTATTTCTACGACAGTATCCCGGACCTTTTCCACACATTCTGTCTTATCTTTGAAGTTGTTCCACTGTGGTCCCACGGCATGTATCACTCCATCGTAACCCATCTGTCCTGCCCTAGTTACAACATTTTTTGTCACAGGGATACTTCCATCCCTCCTGATGAGGTCCCTGCATTCCTTGTCAAACTCGTACCCGCCAGCTTTAGACAATGCACCTGCAACCCCTGCGCCATTTGCCAGGTGCTCATTGGCTGCGTTCACCACCGTATCTACATTTAGTTTTGTGATGGCCCCCTGATAAATCTTTACAGTGAGTCCATTACTTGTTTGAAATTTGAACTTAATGTCTGAAGGACTGGCTGCACCGCCTCCAGAGGCTATGTCTGTAGCAGGATCTGTGTAGTCATATGCAGGATTGGAAAATGTGCGATTCCGTCTGCTGCTGGGTTGGTGATCTGCTCTGTCTGAGCAACCGGTCAGCTTCTTCTTAGCTTGGTCAAGGTCATCTCCATTTTTGGCAAAAATTCGGAGTATGTTTGTACGACTTTCAGAAGGGATACAAACTATCCCGACTTGCTTATTCAGAATTTTCAGAATCTCTTCTCTAGATTTTGGTTGATTCTGGCAATCTATAGTATAAGATATCAAGTTTTGAATGTGTTCTTGTAGCCTGTCCACATCTCTCTGACATTCTTTTTCCCCAACAGAATCACAATAAATTTCGACGCTCGGTCCTTCCCTTTGTCTTTTAACTGTCCATGTCTTTTCAACATCATTTATTTCCTCATTCAAAAGGCCAAGCAGCTTCTTTGCATCATCTTTATAAAAACGCTTCAGCAATTTCTGAAATGTCAACATAAAAATGAGTTATTATATATCTTTGTCTGAAGTCAGAAGATTAAGTTTTCTTAGAAGTCTGTCAATCATGTTTTGTCTGAGGTCTCTAGATGGTGTGTTTGTGATCGAAAAAAAAAGAGTTTGAGTCTTTTAATCATGTTTTTCTTCTTTTTTTTTAAATTTCATTTTCCTTTTTTAGCTCACCTGGCCCGAAGGAGGGCCAGGTGAGCTTATGCCATGGTGCAGCGTCCGTCGGCCGGCTGGCCGGCGTCCGGCATCAATATTTTACTTTAAACAACTTCTTCTTAATAACCAAAAGGCCTAGGGGGATGATATTTTGCCAGAAGCAAACTAGGATGAAGGGCTACCAAGTTTGGTTGAATAAATGACCTTCGTCCATTTTTAAGGTCACATGTGTCAAATATGTTTAAAACTGTAAAAAACTTCTTCTGAATAACCAAAATGCCCAGAGTGATGAATTTTGGCTAGTAACATGCTGGGATGAAGGGCTACCAAGTTTGTTTAAAAAAATGAACTTCACCTATTTTCAAGGTCACAGGGGTCAATTGTCTTAAAAAATCTTTACACAACTTCTTCTGAATAACCAAAATGCCCAGAGTGATTAATTTTGGCTAGTAACATGCTGGGATGAAGGGCTACCAAGTTTGTTCAAATGACTGACCTTCGTCCATTTTCAAGGTCCCAGGGGTCAATTGTCTTCAAAAATCTTTATACAACTTCATCTGAATAACTAAGAGGCCTAGGCTAATGATATTTGGCCAGTAACATGCTAGAATGAAGGGCTACCAAGTTTGTTTGAATAAATGACCTTCGTCCATTTTTAAGGTCACATGGGTCAAATATGTTTAAAACTTTAAAAAACTTCTTCTGAATAACAAAGAGGCTAAGGATAATGATATTGGGCCAGTAGCATGCTGGGAAGAAGGTATACCAAGTTTGTTCAAATGAATGACCTTGACTTATATTCAAGATCACAGGGGTCAAATATGTTAAAAACCTTTAAACAACTTCTTCTGAATAACTAAGAGGCCTAGGGTTAAGGTATTTCGCCATTAGCATGCTGGGATAAAGGGCTACCTATTTTAGTCAAAAGAATGACCTTAACTTATATTCAAGGTCACAGGGGTCAAATATGTAAAAAAAAAACTTTAAACAACTTCTTTTGAATAACTAAGAGGCATAGGTTTACGATATTTGGCCAGTAGCATGCTGTGATTAAGGGCTACCAAGTTTGTTCAAATGAATGACCTTCTTCCATTTTCAAGGTCACAGGGGTCAATTGTCTTAACAAATCTTTAAACAACTTCTGAATAACTAAGAAGCCTAGGATACTGATATTTGGCCAGTAACATGCCAGGATGTCGCTACCAAGTTTGTTCAAATGAATGACCTTTACTTATTTTCAAGGTCACAGGGGTCAAATATGTTTAAACCCTTAAACAACTTCTTTTAAATAACTAAGAGGCATAGGGTTACGATATTAGGCCAGTAGCATGCTGTGATTGGGGGCTACCATGTTTGTTCAAATGAATGACCTTCGTCCATTTTCAAGGTCACAGGGGTCAATTGTCTTAACAAATCTTTAAACAACTTCTGAATAACTAAGAAGCCTAGGATACTGATATTTGGCCAGTAACATGCCAGGATGTCGCTACCAAGTTTGTTCAAATGAATGACCTTTACTTATTTTCAAGGTCACAGGGGTTAAATATGTTTAAAACCTTTAAACAACTTCTTCTCAATAACCGAAAGTCTTAGGATGATGATATTTGGCCAGTAGCATGCTGGGATAAAGGGCAACCAAGTTTATTCAAATGAATGACCTTAACATCTATTCAAGGTCACAGTGGTCAATATATGTTTAAATCTTTAAATGACTTGTTCTGTATAACCAATAGGTCCATGGTTATGATATTTTGCCAAAAGCATGCTGGGTTGAAAGACTTTAAACTCTGTTCAACCTAATGTCCTTGTTCGACATTCAAGGTCACAGGCGTCATATGTTTAAATCTTTTAATAGGCTCTTATAAATCAAACACTGATATTCTTCCTGTAGCTGCATTTTAGTCCACTTTTAAGATTACAAGTGTGAGATTAATACCAGGTGAGCTATTCAGGCCCATTGGGGGGCCTCTTGTTATAAACAACACATTTACACACAAAGCAACAATTGCAAGCAATATTACATTACGTTGATTATAACGGACACCTCTTTACAAGAGACTAATTATATACACACACAGGGGGTGGCTTTTTTATCTTTTTATTATGCAAGTCTATACTATTTTTGCAGTTTTTTTGCTTAATTATCAAGAACTTATCAGATTTAAGTTCGAAGAGTATGTAATTCTTTAAACTCGTTATATGAAGTTCCATTTCTAGACATTTCATTTTAACAATAGGCCCAATGGGCCTGAATCGCTCACCTGGTATTAATCTCACACTACAGGCAGAATATCAGTGTTTAATTCATAAGAACCTATTAAACATTTGACGCCCGTGACCTTGAATGTCAAACAAGGACAATAGGTTGAACAGAGTTTATAGTCTTCCAACCCAGCATGCTTCTAGCAAAGTATCATCACCCTGTACCATTTGGTTATACAGAACAAATCATTTAAAGATTTAAACATATATTTAAAAGCATGTTAATGGCCAAATATCATTACCCTAGCTGTCTTGGTTATTCAGAAGAAGTTGATTAAAGGTTTTAAACATAGTTGACCCCTGTGACCTTGAATGTAAGTCAAGGTCATTTATTTGAACAAACTTGGTGGCCCTTCATCCAAACATGTTACTGGCCAAATATCATCACACTAGGCCTCTTGGTTATTCAAAAGAAGTTGTTTAAATATTTTTAACATATTTGACCCCTGTGACCTTGAATATGAGTAAAGGTAATTTATTTGAACAAACTTGGTAGCCCTTCATCCAAACATGTTACTGGCCAATATAACACCCTAGGCCTCTTGGTTATTCAAAAGAAGTTGTTTAAATGTTTTTAACATATTTGACCCCTGTGACCTTGAATGTAAGTCAAGGTCATTTATTTGAAAAAAAATGGTAGCCCTTCATCCCAGCATGTAACTGGCTAAATATCATCACCCTAGGCCTCTCAGTTATTCAGAAGAAGTTGTTTAAATATTTTTAACATATTTGACCCCAGTGACCTTGAATATGATTAAAAGTAATATATTTGAACAAACTTAGTAGCCCTTTATCCCAGCATATTACTGGCCAAATATCATCACTCTAGGCCTCTTGGTTATTCAGAAGAAGTTGTCTAAATGTTTTTAACATATTTGACCCCAGTGACCTTGAATATGATTCAAGGTCATTCATTTGAACAAACTTGGTAGCCCTACATCCCAGCATGTAACTGGCTAAATATCATCACCTTAGGCCTCTTGGTTATTCAGAAGAAGTTGTTTAAAGGTTTTTAACATATTTGATCCCTGTGACCTTGAATATTAATCAAGGTCATTCATTTGAACAAACTTGGCAGCCCTTCATTTCAGCATGTTACTGGCCAACTATCATCACCCTAGGCTTCTTGCTTATTCAGAAGAAGTTGTTTAAAGGTTAAAAACATATTTGACCCCTGTGACCTTGAATATAAGTCAAGGTCATTTATTTGAACAAACTTGATAGCCCTTCATCCCAGCATGTTACTGGCCAAATATTAACACCCTAGGCATCTTGGTTATTCAGTAGAAGTTGCTTAAAGATTTTAACGTCTTTGACCCCTGTGACCTTGAAAATAGACGAAGGTCATTTATTTGAACAAACTTTGAAGCCCTTTATCCGAGCATGTTTCTGGCGAAATATCAACACCCTAGGCCTTTTGGTTACTGAGAAGAAGTTGTTTAAAGTAAAAAGTTGACGCCAGACAGACGACGGATGGACAGACGACGGACGGACGCTGGACGCCGCACCATGCCCTTCGGGCCAGGTGAGCTAAAAATGTATTGTTTAATTAACAATATGATAAGATTATCTATTATCAAATCAGCATCCTCAGAACTGAATTGTCCAAATATGAATTCCTGTTTGTCAAAATTTAAATCAATATTACTGGTTGCAAGTAATTGTTTTAGTTCTCTCAAAATGTGACATACTTTACAACAATCCCAAACTAGATGTTCAATTGTTTCTGGAAATGTTTTGCAAAAAGTACAAGTTGAATTTTGTTTTATACCTATTTTGTGTAGGAGTGTGTTTGTAGTTAAGACTCTATGGTTAATTCAGTATTGAAGCCATCTTAATTTAGTACTATCAGTAGTCTTAAAAGGACATGCATAAATCTTTTTCCATAATTCGGCCTGAATGTTAAACACTGTAAACTATTTCCTTTGTGACGTGGGTTTTGTATCATTTTGGCATAAAACAGCATACATATCCTGTGCCCCTTTAGTCATCCTTAATATAATATTAAGATTTAAAGGTATATTAGGTAAGCAACTACTCTTTTCTAAAGAAAAGATTTCTTGTTTACTATTGATAAACTGTTTTATAGCACTAATTATACTGTGAAAATTTAAAACAAGAGGCCCAATGGGCCTGCATCGCTCACCTGGTATAAATCTCACACTTGTAACCTTAAAAGTGACCTAAAATAAAGCTACAGGCAAAATATCAGTATTTATGATTAAAATTCATTCAAAAGAGCCTGTTATTATTTTTTAAAACATTTCACCCCTGTGATTGAAAGTCGAACAAAGTCATTATGTTGAACAAATTTTATAGCCTTTCATCTCAGGATGCAACTTGCAAAGTATCAACATCCTGGGACCCATGGTTATTCAGAAGAGGTCGTTTAAAGATTTTAAACAAATTTGACCCCTGTGACCTTGAATATAAGTCAAAGTCATTCACTTTAACAAACATAGTAGTCCTTGATCCCAGCATGCTACTGACTAAATATCAACATCCTGAGCCTTTTGGTTATTCAGAAGAAGTTGTTTAAATATTTTGAACATATTTGCTCCTTGTGACCTTGAATATGATTCAAGGTCATACATTTAAACAAACTTGGTAGCCCTTGATCCTAGTATGCTACTGACTAAATATCATCACCCTGGGCATTTTGGTTATTCAGAAGAAGTTGTTTAAAGTTTTTAACATATTTGACCCCTGTGACCTTGAATATGGGTGAAGGTCATTCATTTGAACAAACTTTGTAGCCCTTCATCTCAGCATGCTACTGGCCAAATATCATCACCCTGGGCATTTTGGTTATTCAGAAGAAGTTGTTTAAAGGTTTTTTAAGACAATTGACCCCTGTGACCTTGAATATAATTGAAGGTCATTCATTTGAACAAATTTGGTAGCCCTTCACCCAAGCATGCTACTGGCCAAATATCATCTCCCTGGGCAGTTTGGTTATCGAGAAGAAGTTGTTTAAAGTTTTTAACATATTTGACCCCTGTGACCTTCAAATTGGGTGAAGGTCATTAATTTTAACAAACTTTGTAGCCCTTCATCCCAGTTTGCTTCTGGCCAAATATCATCACCCTAGGCCTTTCGGTTATTAAGAAGAATTCGTTTAAAGTAAAATATTGACACCGGACGACGGACGGACGACGGACGCCGCGCCTCGGCATAAGCTCACTTGGCACTCTGTGCCAGGTGAGCTAAAAATGGACCTTAAATATCATATCTATATTGAAATTCTACAAAATTATAAAAAGAACCATCTTCTTAAATAACATACATAAAAAGCACTCCTTTTCTATACCACTCTTTACAGAAAACAGGCTTATTGTTTATTTTGATATTGTGATTATACCAGAACGGATTTCACATAGTTTTTCAATGTATATACTGGATATATATTGTATTGTTTGATACCATGCTTCTAGAATGTTTTTCCAAATTATATTATTATATTCTTCAAATATAATTTTCAATATAAGATTTCCACAATTAGCTAAAGAAAACTTATCAATGTAGTTTTCAGTAATGAAAGTCCAACTAGCATCTTCTTTATAGATCCTCCGTACCGAAGTTGCCTTTAGGCCAAACTAAAATATATGTGTGTTTCCTGTTTCCGCTCAAAAAAAAATAGGGGAGCGAGGAGACCCATTTTGTTTTATTTTTTTGTTTTAATTATTTTTCTGGTAAAAAAATCTCCCGATTACCTCCGTGAATGTTAAAAATATGTTATTGTTTTAATAAAGAATGAATGGCACCAAATATGTAATTTTGTATTCATATAAAATAAAATACACATATCAAAAAATCTCTGCATCCTAGTTTTTGTGTTGAGCAGGCTCAAACGACACATTAAAGTAAATTGTTATTTGACCCACCTAAATGATTTTGGAATAACCACCGTAATTTACAGTAGTGTGGCCACCAGTGTTACATTTCTAAATTAACCCTACCATACACTAGTAAACTCCACTGATGGCCACCAGTGTTACATTTCTAAATTAACCCTACCATACACTAGTAAACTCCACTGATGGCCACCAGTGTTACATTTCTAAATTAACCCTACCATACACTAGTAAACTCCACTGATGGCCACCAGTGTTACATTTCTAAATTAACCCTACCATACACTAGTAAACTCCACTGATGGCCACCAGTGTTACATTTCTAAATTAACCCTACCATACACTAGTAAACTCCACTGATGGCCACCAGTGTTACATTTCTAAATTAACCCTACCATACACTAGTAAACTCCACTGATGGCCACCAGTGTTACATTTCTAAATTAACCCTACCATACACTAGTAAACTCCACTGATGGCCACCAGTGTTACATTTCTAAATTAACCCTACCATACACTAGTAAACTCCACTGATGGCCACCAGTGTTACATTTCTAAATTAACCCTACCATACACTAGTAAACTCCACTGATGGCCACCAGTGTTACATTTCTAAATTAACCCTACCATACACTAGTAAACTCCACTGATGGCCACCAGTGTTACATTTCTAAATTAACCCTACCATACACTAGTAAACTCCACTGATGGCCACCAGTGTTACATTCTCTTTTGTATTCTTAGCTGATGCTTTCTGTTCTCAATCTCCACTGCCATTAGTTCAATTAATTGAACAACAAAATAAGTACATTTATATTTACACTATATTTACAACACAAAGTTCATTATTACTAACTTCCAATCCAATTGCCATTGGGAAAACATGTATTTTGTATTTAGTGCAGGTATAAAAGACCTTTGAATCATTTTCAAACCACCCTGTTCGTATGACTTAATTATAACATCACATTTAACTTTATCAGTCTTTCTAAACCACAGAAATTTGTATAATATGTTATTTTATTTTTTTATATAAGAGTCATGTCTATGCCTAGCAGATTAAAATTTGTACTTTCCCACAAAAAATAGTGCTCTGTTGTATATTTATTATTACTATATTTTTCACTGCCTATCCAGATTACCTGGGTCTTGGTGAAATTCATTTTAAGACCTGAAATTCTGGCATAATAGTTAAGTTGTTGTAACGTTACATTTAAAGATTTTTCTTTGTTATTTACAACAATACCGCTGATATCTATATTGACCTACCAATGAAATGCTCAAGATGTTTCCAAAATACATTAAAAAATTGAACAGAGAGGCCATCTGAGCCACGATCATGTTTTAATGGAGAAGTCAAGAACATGATTTGTTTGTGGTCTATAGACTTTTTTGGTGGTCTATAGATTATGATTTGTTTGATTTCTGCACATAATTTTTTGTTTTATGGTCTATAAAAGAAAAAGTACTTGATAACTACTGGACAACAAGACACGTACTTGATAACTACTGGACAACAGGACAAGTACATGATAACTACTGGACAACAGGACAAGTACATGATAACTACTGGACAACAGGACAAGTACTTAATAACNGACAACAGGACAAGTACATGATAACTACTGACAACAGGACAAGTACATGATAACTACTGGACAACAGGACAAGTACTTGATAACTACTGGACAACAGGACAAGTACTTAAAAACCACTGACAACAGGACAAGTACATGATAACTACTGACAATAGGACAAGTACTTAATAACTACTGGACAACAGGACAAGTACATGATAACTACTGGACAACAGGACAAGTACTTGATAACTACTGGACAACAGGACAAGTACTTAAAAACCACTGACAACAGGACAAGTACATGATAACTACTGGCAACAGGACAAGTACATGATAACTACTGGACAACAGGACAAGTACATGATAACTACTGACAACAGGACAAGTACATGATAACTACTGGCAACAGGACAAGTACATGATAACTACTGGACAACAGGACAAGTACTTAATAACTATTGACAACAGGACAAGTACATCATAACAACTGGACAACAGGACAAGTCCATGATAACCCCTGGACAACAGGACAAGTGCATGATAACTACTGGACAACAGGACAAGAAGTTAATAACTACTGAAAACAGGACAATTATTTAATAACTACTGGACAACAGGACAAGTAATTAATAACTACTGGA
>NW_018407435.1:2377867-2377944 GCF_002113885.1 Mizuhopecten yessoensis
CATAATAGCTACTGGACAACAGGACAAGTACTTGATAACTACTGACAACAGGAGAAGTACATAATAACTACTGACAA
>NW_018407435.1:2379205-2379291 GCF_002113885.1 Mizuhopecten yessoensis
CACAAGAAGTTAATAACTACTGACAACAGGACAATTACTTAATAACAACTGACAACAGGACAAGTACTTAATACCTACTGGACAAC
>NW_018407435.1:2380155-2380227 GCF_002113885.1 Mizuhopecten yessoensis
AATAACTACTGACAACAGGACAAGTAGTTAATACCTACTGGACAACAGGACAATACTTGATAACTACTGACA
>NW_018407435.1:2380803-2395223 GCF_002113885.1 Mizuhopecten yessoensis
TCACAGCTGTGAAAGTAGAAACAACACTATCAGTGACCTACCTCCTGATAAGTTGGCTGTGTGTCCCGGACCAGTGCCCCACTGTCATCTATCAATTTCAGATTTCCGGGCATTATTATTAGTTCACAGCTTGGAATAGATCTGATCTTTTGTCATTCAGTAGAAAAGTTTTTTTCTGCAAATAACAATTGCATAAGAAAGTGAACATTTTGATATAAAGGTAAAAGCTAAGCCATCATGATCATAATGTTGAATGTTATTTTTTTGCAAGTTCACCAAGACTTGTTAAGGAGGCTCCACCCTTTGGCAGTTAACCAGCAGAATTCAATGAAAGTTTTACATAATGGTTATGTCACTATGTAGAGATGATTTTATGAAAACTAAGCATTCCGATAAACTGGAGATCTTTTTGTAAAAAATACTGAATTATTGATTTTTTGTCAAATCTAACACTTTCACATTTTTTGAGTGTGTGGCATTGTTCAAAACTATTACAACAATGAAATAATGAAAAGAAGCATTGCTAATCAACCCTACAAATATTTTATTTATCATAAAATATCTACAACATGTTACACAAAACGTTTTTTATTGAAATTGTATGGATAAAAGTTACTATATACAAGCTAAAAGAAAACAGGGCACATAGTTTCAGACAAAAAGAGTGAAAAATTGAACCAGATACACACAAAGTCTTTATAATTCTTTATTTTACTTTTTACAATAATTTTGATCCTGATGAGAGTTGTCTACCTTGAAAAAAATCGGAACTTTTTGCAGAGGGATAGAATTTAAACAATAACAGCTATTTTCTTTACTATACCAAAAACGATGGAAATAAATTAAATTACTATATTAAATTGTCAATTTACTGTTCTTTTATGGAACAAAATGACTTTCAAACATGTACACTTTGGACATTGATTCCATAATGGCTTACGCATGTCAGGTACATATGTAATCATATATGGCTATCGCATGGTATGCCGTTATCACGTGCACGCACATGCACTTGCATTTTATAGGGATCTTGATATTTTACAAACCACTATTTTCACTGAGTTATTGTAATTGCATTTGTGAAATGATTTATCTGACAGCGTAACTAGCTCGACAACAAAAGTCAAAGCGACCAAGAGCTTGTGAACTACTGTTAGCACTTGATACGTACAGGTGAGGTCGGTAAACAAAACACATTAGTCTGCATTCCATGCGCCTCATACGACCTTCTTGAAGTCATCTGATCTTATGTCAGTGTCTTCCCATAAGCTTTATTTCTGAAGTACGTGTGATTACACATTTCCAAGTGAAGTCTCAATATCGGGTGTTGACATATCATCGTCACGCACGTGTACTATTGTTTACCCGGTGTTACTATAATTTACAGTACGGTAATGGAATGCCTGATACCCAATACTGAAATGACGACATGAAAATACAACAAGAAAAACATGTGTATTACGAAGGGTTGGAAGTCCTTATTAATGATCAACAAACCCTTTAAAAGATTGTATGATCACTAAAAAATGTTATGTAGTAATAAGTCAAAATTAATTACCCGAATTTATATTGGGGACGGGAATAGAGATGTGTTAATAAAATGTATTAACCTACGATGACCATACCATTTTTAAGTTGACTTTCTAAACCGTAAACTTCATTAAATCACGGAGTTAGATTATCTAAGTCCGTGATCAAATCCAAGACAATTTGAATAAAATCAACTGAAATTTTGTTACATTCGTCGTTGGAAAGTAATTACTTTATCACACAAGTGAGTTTTATACCAGGTTGAGTGATAATGATGTTATAAGTTTCGTTTATAAATGGAAATCAATACAGGAAGTACAGTGTAATTATGGCATACACTTCATTCATCCCCAAAGCCAAGTAGCAAGCATGAAATATGCCGATAGCATGAGTGAAACAATCCGTCAGTCACTATTTTGGTAGCACATTATATAGTATTAATGTAATAAATAACCTAATATAACCTCAGATTTGTCCATCATCTGCAACCAAATAACCATTATCCGGCCGCCCCCAACAAATTACAAGAATTTGAAACGAAACCGAAAGTAGGAAAATCCAGAGTAAGCGATGGGAGGTAACTTTAAATCTGATTACGAACGCCCTTACGGAAAGACCCGAAGTGTTTTTCCGTTCCGTGTCGATTCGTAACATTGCTCTTTGACGATATCGGAACAACCGGTTCGTCTGTTTTTAACTGTAACATTGTTTGGTATACATCCTGGCGGACCAGTATCAAACAGCTGAGCTGCCCTCACTGGAATCGGGGCTGACTGGGACCGTCGCTGACCAATGTGGCGTTTTCATACACTTGTTTTAGCAAAAATCTGCAATGATTTGCATCAATATATGACTAATGTTTAGCATGGGAAAGTATCAGCAT
The DNA here is from genome assembly GCF_002113885.1 of Mizuhopecten yessoensis. Taxonomy (NCBI): domain Eukaryota; kingdom Metazoa; phylum Mollusca; class Bivalvia; order Pectinida; family Pectinidae; genus Mizuhopecten; species Mizuhopecten yessoensis. Next base: position 2,383,217 of record NW_018407435.1, read on the forward strand.
CAAATTATCAAAACAAAGGGATTTTGATCATTGTTTTTAATACAAAAAGTGTAGCACTCATAATGCTTAGTTGCATTGGAATATAACAGTTACCTCCCTTTGATCATGTAGATCTATGTAAAATGAACAACGAAATACTAAGTATATATATATATACATCTAATAACATACACGGTCCTGTTGTTATTCTTCACATCAGTAAAGTTAACAATGAATACGGTCAAACGATGTGTCATAATGACTTTTAAATGGAAACATTTGAACTATGATGAACGACGAGATACAAAATATTTACATCTTTTAGTCTAACATACACGGTACTGAGCGGGGACATCATGATCAGGAAATATAATGATAAATATATCCGTTGTTATTCTTCACATTAGTAAAGTTAGCAATGTATACGGTCAAAATATGTATCATAATGACTTATAAATGGAAACCTTTGAACATGAATGACGAAATACTTAATACATACATCTTTTAACATACACGGTCCTGAGCGGGGACATCCTGATCGGGAAATATAAGGATAGATATATCCATTGTTATTCTTCACATTAGTAAATTGAACATTGAATACAGTTAAAAGATGTGTCCTTATAAAATTAAGATGCAAAATAGGTAACATGAATGAAGGAATACTATATACATGCATCTTTTAACATACACAGTCCTAAGCGGGGACAACCTGATCAGGAAATATAATGTTAAATTTATCCGTTGTTATTCATCACATTAGTAAATATAGTACTGAACATGAACAAAAGATGCATCGTAATGTGGTTTAAATGTATATATTAATTACATTCAGGATGAAAAACATTATTATACATCTTATAGCATACACGAACAAAAGAAAAACATGAACATGAACAAAAGATGCATCGTAATGTGGTTTAAATGTATATATTAATTACATTCAGGATGAAAAACATTATTATACATCTTATAGCATACACGGTCCTGAGCGGGGACATCCTGATAAGGAAATCAAAGGATAAATATATCTGTTGTTATTCATCACATAAGTAAATTTAGAAATGTATACAGTCAAACGAGGTGTCCTTATGATTTTTAGATGCATAATAGGTAACATGAACGACGAAATTCTATATTCATACATTGTCCATCCTGATCAGGAAATCAAATGGTAAATAGATATGTTGTTACTCATCACATCCGTAAAGCTAGCCATAAACACAGTTAAAAAATGTCCTAATGACTTTTCCTGATCAAGAAATGTAATTGTTAATATATTCGTTGTTATTCATCACATAAGTAAATTTAGTAATTAATACGGTCAAACGAGGTGTCCTTATGGATTTTAAATGCATAATAGGTATTTATGAACGACGAAATACTATATATATATATATACATCAAATAATATATACGGTCCTGAGCGGGGACATGCTGATCAGAAAATCGAAATAGAATTATTTTCGAAATTATTAAAAAAAACTACTCGAAGTTAGCAATGCAAACACCTAACTGAGCTGTCCTCATATTTTCGAATGTAAACCCATTTGACTTTATTTCAACGATTAAAATAATTATCATACATCTTATAACGTTCACGGTACTGAGCAGGGATAACCTGATCGGGAAATAAAATGTTAAATTTATCCGTTTTTATTGATCACATAAGTAAAGTTGGCTATGAATACGGTTAAAAGATGTGTCCTAGTGATTTTTAAATGGAAAATAGGTTACGTGAACGATGAAAATGGGCAGATTGGTCGAGTGGTTAACACTCCCTCCTTCCAAGCAGGCGGCCGGGATTCGATCCCCGAAGTCGCCGTACGCATGGAATATTAGAGAAAGTGTTTTTCTCCTGCCCACACAACTCCAACAACACAGATGGAGTATAAAATGGTCTGGGGTGGGTGTTGCGGTAGCATTCAAGTGAGGTGGCACAATAAATGATACCGTTGGAAGCACGGTCCCAGTACAAACAGAACACAATACATCTCCAGCATACACACAGGCATACACATATAGGGAGATATTAGCCCGGTGGCATAGGACTAGTAGTTAGCGCCTGATAGGGTTGTATTGATTAATATAATATATATTAGATATCTTATATAGTATATGAGATATCTTATATAATATATAAGATATCTTATATACTATATGAGATATCTTATATAGAAATTAAATGAGATGCTATATAAGATATCATATATGATATATATGATATATAAGATATCTTACATCGTATATAAGATATCTCATTTAATTTTCTATGTAAGATATCTCATATAATATATAAGATATCTCATATAGCTATATAAGATATCTTTTATAATTGAAATCTCGTTGCTATATAAGATATCTGATATAGAATGAGATTTCGTGGCATTAAAAACCAGAAACGAATTTCTCCCTCGAGAATCATTCGGAGCACATTCAGGATTGCATTGGGCGCAATGGCGGAGAGGGATGGTACGGATGCTGTATTTTCCCTAGGCCTAGCTCGCCTTGTCTCTCTTATAGCGGCCAAAGCAGAGGCTGCCATTTCCCGCACTCTTGAAGTGGGCTCAGACATAATTGGCGGCGACAGGAACACGTGTTGTTACAAGCCTACTGTCCCTACGTAGATCCTCGAGATATTCCGGACGGTAAGACTTCATTTTCGACATTTTGTTAAAATCTCGTTCCTATATAAGATATCTTATTTAGTAACGAGACTTTAATTATATAAGATATCTTATATAGCTATATGAGATATCTTATATATTATATAAGATATCTTATATAGAAAATTAAATGAGATATCTTATATACGATATAAGATATCTTATATAGTATATAAGATATCTCATATGCTATATAAGATATCTTCGCAAGAATAGGTCCTCTACATCAGCGTTCCTTGTCCGCGATGCGCTCAGCTTAATTGCTGCCTTCGGCTGTCTTTAGTCGAGGGGACTATTTTTTTATTTTTTTTATATAATAGCTATATTTTCAATTATAGTATATCAGTTCTATATTCTTGTAATATGATGTATATGTACATGTAACTGTTCAGTTTCACTGTGTCTTGATAAAGGAGCGGATCGCTCTGAAAATTTGTCAACCTAAACTTGTCCACACTGTTGGAATTACTTCTTTGCCCTATATATTTTTTTAAGTAATTCGTATCCTACGGACATACCTCCATTAGGATCCAGTGTTATATGGGATGTTATCGTCTATATTACTTCTTTGACCCATATATCTAAACATCGATATAGGAGCTACCGTCATCTTATGTTCTGAGAAATGTTGATGATATAAAAAGGGTTTGGGGGACACAAGGGCAAACAATATGAAATTAATCTGTTCATATTGGCTCCGACATTTTAAATATCTAGTTAATTCAGATTCATCAGGAAAGAGATATGACGCAACAGATATCTTCGGGTAATCCCAACAATCGACACATTTTTGTCGGAGAGAAAAAGGAGAAAATAGAGCAGTCTTTCGCATTTGAAATACATTTGAATTTTTTGCGATGCTTTCCAATAATAAAGTGAATGAATCAACCAAAAAATGTTGTCTGTAAATTAAATTAAAACACTCAAATATGTATCTAAAACGCCACCAGATGGCATGATAGTGCTTCTAGATCTAAATAAAAATCCGGGGGGCATGCCCCCGTACCCCCCTAGAATGGCTTCGCGCCTTCGGCGCTCGCATTTGCACCTACAAAACAACCCAGCTTACGTTTACGCGCCTATCAGACGGAAGGTCGCCTAGTTTATTTGGAGCGGCCGTTAAAAGGAAGGGCTCAATGCCGAACTATGTAAAGGAGGGAAGGACCACAGGTGACTGCACAATTGTTGTTATGCGTTTCTAATGCAGCTACGACACTTTTCTCGAAGACTTTCTGTCAATAAGTAATATCTTCTTTTGCCGAGTTTTAACAAACTCGGCGCTAAAAATTATTTGCCAATAACTGAAAGGGAACTTCTCTGACATTTATTTTCAGATTTGCCGCGTCAATGTTTGTCTTCCCTGAAAAGATGTTTATAAGTAAGTATATATACTGATGGCTTAATTAAACGTGTATCTACTAATTCCACATCAATATTAGAATGTTCATATTTACGTATTACCTGTAATTGCGTTTTCTGTAAAGACCGAGTGATGATAGGTTAGCATACTGAAGCTCCCACCTGTTATGACCGCGTTACAACTTGCAATTGATATTTTTGTAATTCTCTCAAAATGCACATTGTCAACAAATTCAAAACCAATTTCATTAAGTTTGGTGATGTGCGGAATGTATAACATATCGATTACCATAATAAAGAGAACTCATTTCTTTTTTGAATGTCCAGTTTATACACACCAGAGGTTTGAATTGTTTCAAAATCTAAATTTTGTTAATGAAATCTCCTTAGATATATTGTTATCTGGTATTCCAGATCTGTCTTCTCAACAAAATAAAGATATTTTTCGTAACGTGCAAAAATTCATAAAGACCAGCGGTAGGTTTTTATTCGTAAGGCATTTTTATATTTCTATACTCAATTTGTGAGACTGTTCAATGTTGTTCTTTCTCTTTTTGTTTCTGTTGTTGTAATGCTACTATTATGCATACTATTTGATACCCAGTTGCGCCATTTTTGTAAATTTGATGTATATATTTGAGGAAAGGGCGTAACTAATGTTGTAATAACTTGTACCCAATCCTGTTGTCACTATTTTGGCAATAAAATATGTTTAAACAAGAGAACTTAGAGAGTTTTACTGAATTTAATTAAGCGATGTTTTTTCTTCTGATCTCTGTTTTGGAATCGCATGCGAAATTCTGAATTTATTAAGATAGAAAAAAAGAAGTTGAAATTTAATATTTTTAATCGAAGTGTTAATTTGAAGTGATTACATGTAGTACAATGCATGCGTACGCAGGTTTAACTGGTCACGACAAACAAATTCAATAAAACTGCTTTCGTGATTTTAAACCAACGATTTGAGAAAATTCGCTGTATTTAGTTTGTATATATGTAATCTAACTTATAAGGTGAGAATAATAATAACAAAGACGTAATTTTTTTTATTTAGATGGAGACAGGTCATGCATCTGAATTGCATGGGTAACTTCATATACATGTTGGCCTACAGCTGTACATGATCAGCCCGCAGACAGTAGGCCTATGACCACTGATATATGGAAGACCAATAAATACAAGAAATAACTGTTTCGCTTATAATAAGTAGGAAAATGTCACGAACGGCTATCACTCCGTTGTCATTTCTATTCTACCACGGAATTAAGTGTTGAGGACCTCAACATTACTGAATATATCTTTCGCTTAGTTGTGTGAGTTGTGTCATATTTGGGCGAAGTTATTCAAAATTAGGTGGTTAGCCGGCTTTTTCAACCTTTAATAATTTTTACAATAGCTAATTACCTTTTGAACAACTGGACCCTGTCTTGTTGCAAAATAATTCCCTTTCTTCTATTGAAACAGCATGCAGTATCATAATAAAACACATGTTCATGTATAAATGGTAACTTTCTAATCGATTAGGTTTTATAACATTAAAGATAGATACCGCTTCCTGATGTTCCGGACCGTCTACGATTTTAAATGTATAGCTACATAGATATTATTTCTACCTCCATTGACAAGAGAGCGCCCTAAGAGTGATATTCCGTAAATGATTGCACAAACAAACATCTGCGTATGCTACTGATCACTCAAGTTCCCAAGAGTCTCATTGCACTTCGGAGCTCGTTAAAACTACAAAGGTAATGCCGATTCTAAAGAGCTGGGTTAGTATTTTACTGAGTTGTGCCTGTAAGCTCGATTCGGGAAAACTGAGTCTGCAGGTGGTTTCGATGACACAGTCGTACGGACATATATCGTTTAGTCATAGGTTTCCGAGCGTTATATATTTTCGCTCAGCCATTTTATCAAGCTATATCTCGTTACTACGTGACCTGCTGGACACTACACAAGGATATTTAAGACGTTTGGCCATCGTCTGTAAACTGACACAAGAAATACCGGAAGTTCGTCCGGAAAACATAAGTATTAATCACTGATTAAAAAACACGCATAAATATGCAGTTTTGCTTGCTACACTTTTTAGCTTGCACAAAATGAACCCATGCCTGAAAACACGTGATATATTTCATTCATGAACCGGTCTTTTTTGTAGTCTGACAAACGTACGAAAATGTCGTATGTTATGTAAATGAGGCCACATCTCCTCGCCAATTTTTTTCCACTTCCGAAGAGCAAAGGAGACATTCTTATATCGATAAACCCTGTAATGCAATGAACTTACCATCAACTAAAACCGATATAAGACTGCACAACAAAAATAATAACAGATTCTATAAATATATATCTATAATTAATTAAATAAATTTATAAAATTACACAAATTCGTTCAAGTTGACATATATTGAAAAATCAATAACAAAGTACTATTATTTAAAATCTGTTTTGATAATTAATTTGATGATCAAAGATGAAAAAAAACCACCAAAAAACCAAAGCTTTTGCTTGTTCGGGCGACTATGGAGATTTTATTTTTAGTGTAAATTCAAGTTATCTTTCTCTGAATACTAAATCAAAATAGAAACACGGAAACATATTACAGCTACTTCTGATGGGAAAAAATTGTTAAAAATTGTTTGTTTTTTGTTTCCATTTGTAGATTGTGTACATGTCTTAGACAGTCATCCATAATTTCAACAGTTTTCTACAGATATGAGTAATTCTTCTTAAGTGCACGTAAACCAATTACACGAGGAATCATGACGCAGTGCACAACGGGTTTGTCTGTTTCTTCAAGGGAATATTTCAGGGATAAAACAAGAGATACCTGCAAATATTAATGCTGGCATTGAAAGTCTCTGCCAAAGCTCTAGATCTCCAGAGAACAACATCAAATCAATAGGTCCGAATGAACCTTTTTCATTAAGGAACAAATGTTGCCTAACTGGTCAAAACGTTTGGTACGAAATTAACGAAACTTGCTCAGTACTGCAGGTGTTAGAATGATGGATCATGGAACACCAACAACATGTTAATTATATGGTTTTAATATATATGTTTATAATATGGCATGTGGTGCCAGTATGTTGTATATAACCTCCCATTGAACAGGTTATCGACAACTCCTCATATAGATATATACCTGGTAATAATACTGAACTTGGGTAACAAACATTATATGCAGTAACAATTTTATTGAAGAATAAAAGTGAAATAAAACATGAAAAAAAGCAAAAAACATCATCCTACATGTGTACACATTTGAACACTAAACCCGTTTTTTCCCATTTAGCCTAGTCTACACCAAACTATCAAGCAATGGTATAGTGATACCATTGCTTTACCAAAAAAAGTCATTTTTGCACAAATCTACCTCATTTTAATGTACTCCACAGTACCACCAAGTTTGTGCATGAAGTAAAATAGCTTTGAAGAATTACTTTTACATGGTAATGATCTAAACAGTCGAAACCATTTAAGTCGGGGGACAATCCTGGAATTTGAGAGCAGTGGGCCATTTCAGCCAATATCAATTATGTATATAAATACCTGCCTTGTAATTTACAGTATATAAAGCATCACTAGTTCTTTATTACAATCATATAGAGTGTAAGTCGGATAACAGCTGAAATATATACCGGTATTGACAATGAAATACTTTGATCAATGGTACATCAGTTTAAAACTCCCATGTGACTGCCACTGTTTAAATTCTAAAGATATATGTATGTGCAAGCAATTAAGGCCGCAGCTGATTTCAATAACTGTAATGTAAGGATGAAGGTTTTAAGAGGATTTTATTTGTCTTTCATTGCTGAATGCCTGATATTTAACACTTTTTCCCTATTTGTTAAATTTATTGATATAAAACAAACTTTCAGTTTTTACAGGTGTTTGTCCAGTATGGCGAGCAAGCATGTGAAGACGTCCATCCATCATGACGAAATCACAAAATCACCTCAGGATAGGCGACAGTATCGTGGTCTTGAACTGAACAATGGTCTCAAGGTGATGGTTATCAGCGATCCAGACACGGACAAGTCTGCAGCTGCTATGGACATCAATATAGGTAAGGGACTAGTGATAAGGGACTTGTGGTAAGGTAGCTAATGGTAAGGGACTAGTGGTAAGGAACTAGTGGTAAGGTAGCTAGTGGTTAGGGACCAGTGGTAAGAGACTAGTGGTAAGGGGCTAGTGGTAAGGGACTAGTGGTAAGGGACTAGTGGTAAAGGTATAGTGGTAAGGGACTAGTGGTAAGAGACCAGTGGTAAGGTAGCTAGTGGTAAGGAACTAGTGGTGAGGAAATAGTGGTAAGGGACTAGTGGTAAGGGACTAGTGGTGGGGAGATAGTGGTAAGGGACTAGTGGTGAGGAAATAGTGGTACGGGACTAGTGGCAAGGGAGCTAGTGGTAAGGGAGCTAGTGATAAAGGAGCTAGTGGTAAGGGCCTAGTGGTAAGAGACTAGTGGTAAGGGACTAGTGGTAAGGGACTAGTGGTGGGGAAATAGTGGTAAGGGGCTAGTGGTGAGGAAATAGTGGTAAGGGACTAGTGGTAAGGGACTAGTGGTAAGGGACTAGGGGTAAGGGACTAGTGGTGGGGAAATAGTGGCAAGGGACTAGTGGCAAGGGAGCTAGTGGTAAGGGAGCTAGTGGCAAGGGAGCTAGTGGTAAAGGAGCTAGTGGTAAGGGAGTAGTGTTGAGGAAATAGTGGTAAGGGACTGGTGGTAAGGGACTAGTGGTAAGGGACTAGTGGTAAGGGACTAGGGGTAAGGGACTAGTGGTGGGGAAATAGTGGTAAGGGACTAGTGGAGAGGAAATAGTGGTAAGGGACTAGTGGTAAGGGACTAGTGGTAAGGGACTAGTGGTGGGGAAATGGTGGTAAGGGACTAGTGGTGAGGAAATAGTGGTACGGGACTAGTGGCAAGGGAGCTAGTGGTAAGGGAGCTAGTGGCAAGGGAGCTAGTGGTAAAGGAGCTAGTGGTAAGGGACTAGTGGTAAAGGAGCTAGTGGTAAGGGAGTAGTGTTGAGGAAATAGTGGTAAGGGACTGGTGGTAAGGGACTAGTGGTAAGGGACTAGTGGTGGGGAAATAGTGGCAAGGGACTAGTGGCAAGGGAGCTAGTGGTAAGGGAGCTAGTGGCAAGGGAGCTAGTGGTAAAGGAGCTAGTGGTAAGGGACTAGTGTTGAGGAAATAGTGGTAAGGGACTAGTGGTAAGGGACTAGGGGTAAGGGACTAGTGGTGGGGAAATAGTGGCAAGGGACTAGTGGCAAGGGAGCTAGTGGTAAGGGAGCTAGTGGCAAGGGAGCTAGTGGTAAAGGAGCTAGTGGTAAGGGAGTAGTGTTGAGGAAATAGTGGTAAGGGACTAGTGGTAAGGGACTAGTGGAGGGGAAATAGTGGTAAGGGACTAGTGGTGAGGAAATGGTGGTAAGGGACTAGTGGCAAGGGAGCTAGTGGTAAGGGAGCTAGTGGCAAGGGAGCTAGTGGTAAAGGAGCTAGTGGTAAGGGACTAGTGGTAAAGGAGCTAGTGGTAAGGGAGTAGTGTTGAGGAAATAGTGGTAAGGGACTGGTGGTAAGGGACTAGTGGTAAGGGACTAGGGGTAAGGGACTAGTGGTGGGGAAATAGTGGCAAGGGACTAGTGGCAAGGGAGCTAGTGGTAAGGGAGCTAGTGATAAAGGAGCTAGTGGTAAGGGACTAGTGGTAAAGGAGCTAGTGGTAAGGGACTAGTGTTGAGGAAATAGTGGTAAGGGACTGGTGGTAAGGGACTAGTGGTAAGGGACTAGTGGAGGGGAAATAGTGGTAAGGGACTAGTGGTGAGGGAATAGTGGTAAGGGACTAGTGGCAAGGGAGCTAGTGGTAAGGGACCAGTGGTAAGGGACCAGTGGTAAGGTGATTGTTATGGACAATGATATGGGTAGGTATATATATAAGATATTAATGTTAAGGTGTTTCATGGTTTTCAGCAGTCCTGTTTCTGCTGATAAAGTGGTAAATGCCCCATCTCTGTTTTCTTTTAAGACCAGATTAAACAAACACTGGGGAAATCACCCCAACAAGTTTGAACCAAGTTTCTACTAATTAGCTGGTGAAATTCATAAAGGCTAATTCCCTTATACCAATTAAATATAACATTTTTTAAACCCATGGAACCTTTTGATATCTATACCTTCAAGTGTAGTTAAATTGCCAGGTCTGAAATTAATTAATCACAATGTGTGCATATACATCTGAATATCCCTATTTTAAATGAAATTAGGAAGCAACTCTTTTACCACCTATTGCACATGTACATACATTTCACTAGTATCAGGTAAGACATGATGTACATGTCTACTCAACCAGAAGTGGAATGGATTGCATTCAGAAGCACCTTACAACGGTGTCAACTACAATGAACCAATACCTTAAATTACTCCTTATGATAGCAATAGTTTTGCATGCTTGGGACACTGAAGGAAGGTTAACACTGTTATGTAGTATTTAGATGGTACCAATATTTACCTGTATCATCTCTGTAGCCATGTCGACATGTTGTATAATTAGAATAGCTGATTAAGGTATACATAGTTGAAGTAATATAGAAGTATTTCATGTACTCTACCATTATAAACAACCTAGATATTTTACAAGGTAAAGTGATGCTGATCTATATTTCTCTGTTGTGACAGGTTCTATGTCAGATCCCTGGGAACTTCCTGGTCTGGCACATTTCTGTGAACATATGCTTTTCTTGGGAACCAAAAAGGTAGGTATTTTGTTTTTGTGTGCTGCAGTCTAATTTACCGAACTGAACTTCTATGACTTTTGAGAGTGTTGAGAAAAAGAACCAAGTTCACACAAGTTTCTTACAATTTTTTCACAAAGCTCATTTAAATATAAGTTAGTTGCACTGTTTGACCTTTTTTGCATTTTTTAAAAGTTAAGATAAATAAATTCTGTGTCTATTCTCTTTGTTAAATTAGTTATACAAGGTCTGCACCCCAGGCACATTGTACCTTTAGCCTCTTGAACAACATATTTATATATCTTCAAACATTTTCGTTTTTTCAGTATGAACAAGAAAATGAATATAACAAGGTAAGCTACTTTAATTTTGTTTGTGTGTGGAGTAGAACCCTATCATTTTGGACTCTAAAGTCTGTGTGTAGAGTAAAACCTTGTTAGTATGAATACTCTGTGTGGAAACTGGACCTTTGTAAGCCTGGAAGATTCCTGGTAACTAGTTGTTTAAAAAAATGAAATTTCATACTTCTTTATAGTAGGAGTAGATTTGTCTTTGCTTCACATGGGGAATGTATTATTGTGATATAGATTTAAGGTTTGTATCAACCCTCGGTGTTGAAAACAACTTGCTGTAGAAGAAGTTCTTTTTTATTTCAGCAGACAGCAATAATTGTTTCATAGTACATGTATATGTATGTAAAACACAAATGAACAACACAAACTGTTATATTGACATTTCATTCCTGTGGTCTTTATCATACTAACATTAATGTTTCATCCCTTTGAATTTAAGCTGTCTTTGTTTCACTAGCATATATGCATTATCTAGAAATTTTCATGAGCTGTATTATTCCAAATATGATGTCATTTATCTTAATATTGAATGAAATATTTCAGTTCTTGAATGAGAACGGTGGCAGCTCTAACGCATATACCTCAGGGGAGCACACAAACTTCTACTTTGATGTGGCACCCGATAACTTAGCAGGGGCCATGGACAGGTGAGTTTAGGTGTGGTTATTTAGCAGGGGCCATGGTCAGATGAGTGGTAGTGTGGTTACTTAACAGGGGCCATGGACAGATGAGTGGTGGTGTGGTTACTTAACAGGGGCCATGGACAGATGAGTGGTGGTGTGGTTACTTAACAGGGGCCATGGACAGGTGAGTGGTAGTGTGGTTACTTAGCAGGGGCCATGGACAGATGAGTGGTAGTGTGGTTACTTAGCAGGGGCCATGGACAGATGAGTGGTAGTGTGGTTACTTAACAGGGGCCATGGACAG
>NW_018407435.1:2397514-2421192 GCF_002113885.1 Mizuhopecten yessoensis
GTTGTTTGGTATACCGCCACTATGTGTCCAGCAAAGTGTTGGCATTATAATAACCTATACTAGACCATGTGATGTAGTCAGAACGTTGTTTGGTATACCGCCACTATGTGTCCAGCAAAGTGTTGGCATTATAATAACCTATACTAGACCATGTGATGTAGTCAGAACATTGTTTGGTATACCGCCACTATGTGTCCAGCAAAGTGTTGGCATTATAATAACCTATGCTAGTCCATGTGATGTAGTCAGAATGTTGTTTGTTATACCGCCACTATGTGTCCACCAAAGTGTTGGCATTTTAAAGAGGTTTGGCAATGCATTGAGTGTGGAGGCAGATGGATGAATTCTTCAGAGGACCTTGAATTATGTTTGTTAAGTTAAGTGACAAATGGAATGAAGGTCATTATTAGTAATTTTTGTAAATAAATATAAGTAAGTTTTGATTCTGCATTTCCATTCCAATTCAGAATGATCAAAAACTAGGCTAAATATTGTTTTTGAACTATGATTTATGGAAAAGATCTAAGATTGTGAAAAAATAATGTCAAACGACACAAAATATACCTAAATGCCTTCAACAGTATTTTTTTCTTGTTTTCTTTAGGTTTGCACAGTTTTTCCTCGGTCCCTTATTTACAGCATCTGCAACAGAACGGGAAATTAATGCTGTAAACTCTGAGAATGACAAAAATCTTCAGAGTGATCCCTGGCGTCTTCATCAGCTTGACAGATCTTTAGCCAAGCCAGACCACGACTACGTCAAGTTTGGCACTGGTAATATTTCTCAAAATATATCGGCTATCAATGAGTACAGCGACTGTGAACTCAGTTTGAAGGGTTTCTGTGTCAGTGTTGACTGTAGACTCATGTTGTTTACAAGTTTGTGATTTAACTGTAAATTTAAACTCTATAACAATTTGAAATATGGTCAAAACTAGTATTTCATTTGATCTGTTTGATTTTTAAGGCAACAAAGACAGTCTGGATACGCTACCGAAGAGCCGAGGACAGGATGTCCGGGAAGAACTCCTAAAATTCCATTCCAAGTTTTATTCTTCTAACATAATGGCACTTTGCATTCTTGGCAAAGGTGAGTTAGCATTGTTAAAACATTGTAGTTGTAAAATAACGGAACGTCTTCTCCTGGAAATATTACGTGATAATGCCTGTTTTTGGAAACAGCTCATTGACAATCCAAGTCTTGTAAAATTTTGTCAAATATTCATTAAGTAGTCACTATAAATGCAGTACCGTGAAAAAGTGGAATTAACAGTACAGTTGATCAGTCTCTCCTGAATCTTTGTGAAACAGATATACTTAACCACTTACTTATCTACAATTTACTTATCTACAATTTACTTACTTACCTACAATATACTTACTTACCTACAATATACTTACTTACCTACAATATACTTAACCACTTACTTATCTACAATTTACTTAATTACCTACAATAAACTTAATTACCTACAACATACTTAATTACCTACAATATACTTACTTACCTACAATATACTAACTTACCTACATTATACTTACTTACCTACAATATAATTACTTACCTACATTATACTTACTTACCTACAATATACTTAATTACCTACAATATACTAACTTACCTACAATTTACTTAATTACCTACAATATACTTAATTACCTACAATATACTTACTTACCTACAATATACTTACTTACCTACAATATACTTACTTACCTACAATATACTAACTTACCTACAATATACTTGATTATCTACAATATAATTACTTATCTACAATATACTTACTTACCTACAATATACTTACTTACCTACAATATACTTAATTACCTACAATATACTTACTTACCTACAATATACTAACTTACCTACAATATACTTAACTACCTACAATATACTAACTTACCTACAATATACTTAATTACCTACAATATACTTACTTACCTACAATATACTAACTTACCTACAATATATTTACTTATCTACAATATACTTACTTACCTACAATATAATTACTTATCTACAATATAATTACTTACCTACAATATACTTACTTATCTACAATATAAATACTTATCTACAATATAATTACTTACCTACAATATACTTACTTATCTACAATATAATTACTTATCTACAATATACTTACTTACCTACAATATACTTACCTACCTACAATATACTTACTTACCTATAATATACTAACTTATCTACAATATAATTACTTACCTACAATATACTTACCTACAATATACTTACTTACCTACAATATACTTACTTACCTACAATATACTATTTTACCTACAATATACTTACTTACCTACAATATACTTACCTACAATATACTATTTTACCTACAATATACTTACTTACCTACAATATACTTACCTACAATATACTTACTTACCTACAATATACTTACCTACAATATACTATTTTACCTACAATATACTATTTTACCTACAATATACTTACCTACAATTTCTGTTCTGTTTGTCACAGAATCGTTGGATGAATTGTCAGACCTGGTGGCCCCTCTGCTAGCTGATGTGATCAACAAGAACACCAGTGTCCCAGAGTGGTCAGAACATCCTTACGGACCAGAGCAGTGCAAGGTATCCTCCAGGACTCCTGGTTCAGAACTCTGAACTCTAAACAAAGTAGTCTCAAAGTCTCTGGGTTCATAGTTTAGAACCCTGTATATTGTGGCCACAAAATGTGTTCACTGGAACAAGAAAATGGGCTGGAGAACAGAAGACGAGTTTGAGCATGAGAACGCTATTGATGAATGCAGGCCCTGATCTCTAGCTCAGAATAGATGTTGTGGGTCTTCTTAAATAAAATGGAATCATAAATTGTTCAGCATATTTGTGAAGTTTAATGGGTAACAATGGTGAAGTGTACGCGTTGCCAAAGGGACATCACTCCATCCAGATATCAAAATGATTTCCATCAGGAACATTAACTCTAGTGGCTACTCCAACAGTGTAAGAGGTTTACATGGCGAGATACTTTTGACAGGCGTCCCAGTCGGCAATCCTATCCGATAGAAAAAATGACGACCAATGGCCTCTTACGTTATAGGAGTACTTTAGGTTGTAAGGTTACCATAACTCATGTCATGTCACAGCATCACATGTCCTTCTAGTTTTGCTCTGGTTACAATTTTATTTTTGAACCTACCGATACAAATTTATACCCCTCTTGCCATTTTCAGGCCCATGTCTATCCAATACAGTGTTATCGCTGAATATAGCAACACCATTCTTTGTTTGATCAAACTTACACAAAGGTTCAGTATGAGAATGCTTCAGAGCAGTTTGTATTTCAGGATTGCAAGGTCAAAACCAAGGTCACTGTTGCAATTTTAGAAAATAATTTTTAAATTCAGTGTCGCCAATACTTTTACTTTTCTAAACAGATTTAAACAAATGTACACAAGGTCAACTTTAAGAATACCTCTGATGAATTTTTGTTTCAGGGTACCAACGTTAAGGTCGCTGTTTCCTCCCATAAAAGAAATTTTTGTCACTCTGATTTTTTTTCTGGAAATTTTTTAATCAAAATTCATCCATTGGTTATAAAGAGGGATATTAGAATGTGTGATGATACCTTGAATGAGTTGGTATTTTAAAGTCGCTTAAATTTTATAGAAAATTTTATAGTTCTTTAAATCTAATTTACAGTATTTATACAAATAATGCTGACATTGACTGCATTGATAGGGTGCCGCGGAACTTATGTTTTGTCCGATTTTTTTAGACATTTGACCTCTTGGTTTTTTTCAGTTGATCTGTTATGCTTTGCCAGTGAAGGATGTGAGGAATCTTTCCATGTCTTGGTCAATCCCCGACCTCCATCCGTACTACACATCAAACGTGAGTAACTCACTGTGTGACACACAGCACAAACCACCACACATAACTACCCAACGAACGTGATTCATATATCCACTCTCTATTAATGCACCAAAGGGGAGTAACTCATATATCCATTAGAGAGTCATATTTAGATTTAGGTGGGGAGGATGGAAATAAGCTTAGAACCAAGCCGGTCAGGTTCTCACAAGAGCCATTAGCTGGTACAAAGTCACATTACTTTCCTATTCAAAACGCAGGTTTGTATCAGTTTGATAGGCTGTTTATGCTAAAGTTGGTGACCCAGGTAAGATAAACCAATGTTCACAAACACACTGGGGGTCAGCTATTCTGTTGAGATGATAGCAGTTACGATTATTAATAGTAACAACATTTCCCCTGGATTGTACAAGTTACTGAAGTGATGTAACTGTGTACCCTGTCTATACTGGGCTGGACTGACTGTTGACAGCAGGTGGTATTTTGTACAATGAGTGACAAAATCTTTGGGGGAAATATCTCCTGGAAAGATAAGTCATGTTAACTGCCGAGCACATGTATCACTGACAGCCGTGAGAGGGACACACCATTACATGTTACTGTTTTCCCTCAATGTATCACTGACAGCTGTGAAAGGGACACACCATTACATGTTACTGTTTCCACTCAATGTATCACTGACAGCCGTGAGAGGGACACACCATTACATGTTACTGTTTCCCCTCAATGTATCACTGACAGCCATGAGAGGGACACATCATTACATGTTACTGTTTCCCCTCAATGTATCACTGACAGTCGTGAGAGGAACACACCATTACATGTAACTGTTTCCCCTCAGTGTATCACTGACAGCTGTGAGAGGGACACATCATTACATGTTACTGTTTTCCCTCAATGTATCACTGACAGCTGTGAGAGGGACACACCATTACATGTTACTGTTTCCACTCAATGTATCACTGACAGCCGTGAGAGGGACACACCATCACATGTTACTGTTTCCCCTCAATGTATCACTGACAGCCATGAGAGGGACACACCATTACATGTTACTGTTTCCCCTCAATGTATAACTGACAGCTGTGAGATGGACACACCATTACATGTTACTGTTTCCTCTCAATGTATCACTGACAGCCGTGAGAGGGACACACCATTACATGTTACTGTTTCCCCCCAATGTATCACTGACAGCCGTGAGAGGGACACACCATCACATGTTACTGTTTCCCCTCAATGTATCACTGACAGCCGTGAGAGGGATACACCATTACATGTTACTGTTTCCCCTCAATGTAGCACTGACAGCCGTGAGAGGGACACACCATTACATGTTACTGTTTCCCCTCAGTGTATCACTGACAACTGTGAGAGGGACACACCATTACATGTTACTGTTTCCCTTCAATCATACAGCCGTACAAGGGACACATCATTACATGTTACTGTTTCCCCTCAATGTATCACTGACAGCCGTCAGAGGGACACACCATTACATATTACTGTTTCCCCTCAATCATGTCCTGCTTTGGCTTCGCATTATAAAGCACAAGTCATCTCTGAGACAAACAATCATGTTCTGGTTCACTACAAGGTCATCAAATGCAAATGCTGCTATGAAAAAAGTTTAAAGGTCATGTGACCATGCCTCAACCATAGACAGACAAGGGGTTACCATGTTCCTGAGTTTATATAAAGGACCATTTAAAGTAGATATATACCATAACATACGTAATCTTGTAACAAAATTACTATAACAGTGTATGTTTACATTGATGGCTAGTTGTTAGTGAGGGCTAATTATTTCTCCACCAGCTCAAAGATGACAGCCTCAAAAAATAAACTTTTTTTCAATTTTATTCCATTTCAGCAAAAAGATTTTTAGTCAAGTATTTACATACCTGTTAATTACATTTCAGCCTGGGCATTATCTAGGACACCTGGTCGGTCACGAAGGCCCAGGCAGTCTACTGTCTGAACTCAAAGCCAAAGGTAAAGTTTTTTAAAGTCCTATTCTGTTTATGTGTACTTATTTTCTTTAATATCAAATAATGTTAGTAATATTTCAGGTCATTGTTCTCTAATCAGAGACATAATGCTAGTGATATTTCATGTTATTATCCTTTGTACTTTTAGGCTGGGTAAACACTCTATGTGGTGGTCAGTCGAATGGAGCGAAGGGATTCATGTTCTTCAAGGTGGATGTTGATTTGACTGAAGAAGGCATAGGTAAGTTATTGTAATGTTACTAATGTCTTCTCAAGGACAGACATGTATATTGTTTCTCCAAAATAATGGACACCTTCATTGTTCCCCAAAAGGACAGACACCTTCATTGTTTCCCCAAAAGGACAAACACCTTCATTATTTCCCAAAAGGACAGACACCTTCATAATTTCCCCAAAAGGACACACACCTTCATTGTTTCCCCAAAAGGACAGACACTTTCATTGTTTCCCCAAAAGGACAGACACCTTCATTGTTCCCCCAAAAGGACAGACACCTTCATTGTTCTCCCAAAAGGACATACACCTTCATTATTTCCCCAAAAGGACAGACACTTTCATTATTTCCCAAAAGGACAGACATCTTCATTGTTTCCCCAAAAGGACAGACACCTTCATTATTTCCCCAAAAGGACAGACACCTTCATTGTTTCCCCAAAAGGACAGACACTTTCATTATTTCCCAAAAGGACAGACACCTTCATTGTTTCCCCAAAAGGACAGACACCTTCATTATTTCCCCAAAAGGACAGACACCTTCATTGTTTCCCCAAAAGGACAGACACTTTCATTATTTCCCAAAAGGACAGACACCTTCATTGTTTCCCCAAAAGGACAGACACCTTCATTATTTCCCCAAAAGGACAGACACCTTCATTGTTTCCCCAAAAGGACAGACACTTTCATTATTTCCCAAAAGGACAGACACCTTCATTGTTTCCCCAAAAGGACAGACACCTTCATTATTTCCCCAAAAGGACAGACACCTTCATTGTTTCCCCAAAAGGACAGACACTTTCATTATTTCCCAAAAGGACAGACACCTTCATTGTTTCCCCAAAAGGACAGACACCTTCATTATTTCCCCAAAAGGACAGACACCTTCATTGTTTCCCCAAAAGGACAGACACCTTCATTGTTTCCCCAAAAGGACAGACACCTTCATTATTTCCCAAAAGGACAGACATCTTCATTGTTTTCCAAAAAGGACAGACACTTTCATTGTTTCCCCAAAAGGACAGACACTTTCATTATTTCCCAAAAAGACAGACACCTTCATTGTTTCTCCAAAAGGACAGATGCTTTCATTGTTTTTCCAAAAGGACAAACATATTCATTGCTTTCCCAAAAGTACAGACATATGTAATTGCTTTTACTGTCAAAGTATCTGTTATTTATTGGTTGGTAAGGGTGTTTTTTTCCCCATTCCAATGATTTGGTGAATATTGTTTGTAGAGCATGTAGATGACATCGTCACTCTGACGTACCAGTACATTAATTTGCTGAGAAAGGCCGGAGCTCAGGAGTGGATATTTAAAGAATGCCAGGTGAGTCCAGAATTTTAAGAATGCAGACTGTGATAAAATGTATTTGTTCATGGATTCTACTGAAATAATTGAAATTTTTCAGCATTGTAATTTTCACATGTTAGTGTTTTATGCCTCTATCTGTTGCTCTGTGTCTCTCTCCCTCCATATGACATCTTGTTAAGATTTTTGTGTTTAGATCCTTTACTCCAATACTGAAACTCTTAAGAGTCCCACAGTCTTCAGAACAGTCAGAACTACAGCAATAAATCCAATGTAGGTCATTGTGACCTATATTTTCTACTTCACTGACTTTGGTTAGATTTGGGTCTAGATCCATTTCTTTGGACAGATTTTGTGTTTAGATCCATTTCTTTAGTTAGAATTTATGTTCAGACCGATTTCTTTGCACAGAATTTGTGTTTAGACCCATTTCTTTAGTTAGGCTTTACCTTTGTTTCCATTGAAGCGAGAACAGGAATATATGTGTGTTTTACAAACATCTTCTTGTTTGTTCTACTTTTCAGGACCTCAGTGCTATGACTTTCAGATTCAAAGACAAAGAGAAGCCAAGAAATTATGCGTCTGGTCTCTCTGGAAGTTTGCATGTAAGTTCTTTTATCTTCTTTAACTGACATTTTCTTAAATATTATAAGCTGACTTTTGTAAGCTTCACCTTCTTAGACCTTTGTTAGCTTGAACTTTGACCTTTCCTTAGTAACAGTCATTGTTACTAAGGAAAGGTCAAAGATGAAGCTTACTAAAAATGATGCTGTTTTGCATCATTGTTTCATTTATTTATTGTAAATTTTAAAATCATTACCTGACATAACAGACAATTTGCCAAAAAATTGTTAAAATGGCGAAAACAGAGACTTACAGTGTCATGAAAAACCCACCGATACCTAAGCTTGGAGAGATTCAGTTTCACCAGCACTGCAACTTTTTTCAATGAATTTCTCATGAAATTGGAGGAAAATATTATAATAAACAGTGGAAAATGCTGTTAGATTTGTGAAAGAAAAGTTTCTCTTGGAAAGGTGTATGTATGTTAGCTACTGTTTGAAGTATTCGAGAGCTGGGTTTGCACACTTTCCTTAGGAATGCTGGGGAAGATGAAATAGATCACTTCAAAAATTATCTCGTTGCTGTAACCTTTGACATTAAAACTTTGTGTTGTCATTCGACCTTTGACTTTTCTGTATTTTCATTTGACCTTTGACATTACGGGACCTTGATTGTAAATAACGACCTATATCGGCTGTTAATCTGACTGTTGAATATGCCATTTCAGCACATTGACTGTGACTGACCTCTGACCTCTAAACTCTGTTTTTTACTTTTGACCTCTGACCTCTGTTTCAGGACTATCCAATGACAGAAGCACTGAGTGGTCCATACCTACTGACAGAGTTCCGTCCAGACCTCATTAACATGATCCTGGAGAAAATCACACCCGACAACATGAGGTAACAAAATTGTTCATCCAGTGATGTCTGATATGTGTGTGTTATCTACCACAGGGACCACTACTGTCTGTTTGGTTACATACACATGGGAATCTTCTGTCAGAGTAAAAAGACCTGGGCCAGTAAACTTTCTTGTAACTCGCTTAAATTATGTGACATAGTCAAAAAGTCAAATGTAAAAATTGAAAACTGTATTCAGCCTTAAGTGTCTCGAAATAACTTCCAAATCTTTGGTTCAAACCAAGGATTAGACATTCAAGAACAGCACCCCAAGCATTGAGATTTTCGTTACATAATTCACCATAGGGGATGATTCTTTTCCTCTCATTCTAATGTTCCGAATATAATCTGTTTTTCTTCCCTGATTTCTGTGCACCCTCCTGTCAAAAGCTGATTGTGACATATCTCTTAAGTTCCATGACATTATCTTATCGTTCCATTGTATTGTATGATGTCACACCCGTCATACCCTCTCAGATGATTGAAAAATCTTGAAGGGTGGGAAAACAGATCAGTGATGTCCCTTTGTTAGATATCATCAGCAGTAACAGATCCATTGAAAAGATAGTTGGTACATGTTTGTGTTATAGTACTGTATATATTTCCCCCCTTTGCTGTCTTGCCTCTAAAGTACTGTATATACTTCCCCCCTTTGCTGATTTGCCTCTAAAGTACTGTATATACTTCCCCCCTTTGCTGTCTTGCCTCTACAGTACTGTATATATTTCCCCCCTTTGCTGTCTTGCCACTAAAGTACTGTATATACTTCCCCCCTTTGCTGTAGTTGGTACATGTTTGTGTTATAGTACTGTATATATTTCCCCCCTTTGCTGTCTTGCCACTAAAGTACTGTATATACTTCCCCCCTTTCCTGTCTTGCCTCTAAAGTACTGTATATACTTCCCCTCTTTGCTGTCTTGCCTCTAAAGTACTGTATATACTTCCCCTCTTTGCTGTCTTGCCTCTAAAGTACTGTATATCCTTCCCCCCTTTGCTGTCTTGCCTCTAAAGTATTGTATATACTTCCCCTTGCTGTCTTGCCTCTAAAGTACTGTATATACTTTCCCCCTTTGCTGTCTTGCCTCTAAAGTACTGTATATATTTTCCCCCTTTGCTGTCTTGCCTCTAAAGTACTGTATATATTTTCCCCCTTTGCTGTCTTGCCTCTAAAGTACTGTATATATTTACCCCCTTTGCTGTCTTGCCTCTAAAGTACTGTATATACTTTCCCACTTTGCTGTCTTGCCTCTAAAGTATTGTATATACTTCCCCTTGCTGTCTTGCCTCTAAAGTACTGTATATACTTTCCCACTTTGCTGTCTTGCCTCTAAAGTATTGTATATACTTCCCCTTGCTGTCTTGCCTCTAAAGTACTGTATATACTCCCCCCCTTTGCTGTCTTGCCTCTAAGTACTGTATCTACTTCCCCCCTTTGCTGTCTTGCCTCTAAAGTCCTGTATATATTTCCCCCCTTTGCTGTCTTGCCTCTAAAGTCCTGTATATATTTCCCCCCTTTGCTGTCTTGCCTCTAAAGTCCTGAATATACTTCCCCCCTTTGCTGTCTTGCCTCTAAAGTATTGTATATACTTCCCCTTGCTGTCTTGCCTCTAAAGTACTGTATATACTTACCCCCTTTGCTGTCTTGCCTCTAAAGTACTGTATATTCTTCCCCCCTTTGCTGTCTTGTCTCTAAAGTACTGTATATATTTCCCCCCTTTGCTGTCTTGTCTCTAAAGTACTGTATATACTTCCCCCCTTTGCTGTAGTTGGTACATGTTTGTGTTATAGTACTGTATATACTTCCCCCCTTTGCTGTCTTGGCTCTAAAGTACTGTATATACTTCCCCCCTTTGCTTTCTTGCCTCTAAAGTACTGTATATACTTCCCCCCTTTCCTGTCTTGCCTCTAAAGTACTGTATATACTTCCCCTCTTTGCTGTCTTGCCTCTAAAGTACTGTATATAAATCCCCCCTTTGCTGTCTTGCCTCTAAAGTACTGTATATACTTCCCCCCCTTTGCTGTCTTGCCTCTAAAGTACTGTATATATTTACCCCCTTTGCTGTCTTGCCTCTAAAGTACTGTATATATTTACCCCCTTTGCTGTCTTGCCTCTAAAGTACTGTATATACTCCCCCCCTTTGCTGTCTTGCCTCTAAGTACTGTATATTCTTCCCCCCTTTGCTGTCTTGTCTCTAAAGTACCGTATATACTTCCCCCCTTTGCTGTCTTGCCTCTACAGTACTGTATATATTTCCCCCCTTTGCTGTCTTGCCTCTAAAATACTGTATATACTTCCCCCCTTTGCTGTCTTGCCTATAAAGTACTGTATATACTTCCCCCCTTTGCTGTAGTTGGTAC
This sequence comes from Mizuhopecten yessoensis, assembly GCF_002113885.1. NCBI lineage: Eukaryota > Metazoa > Mollusca > Bivalvia > Pectinida > Pectinidae > Mizuhopecten > Mizuhopecten yessoensis. Next base: position 2,408,735 of record NW_018407435.1, read on the forward strand.
ATGTTTGTGTTATAGTACTGTATATACTTCCCCCCTTTGCTGTCTTGGCTCTAAAGTACTGTATATACTTCCCCCCTTTGCTGTAGTTGGTACATGTTTGTGTTATAGTACTGTATATACTTCCCCCCTTTGCTGTCTTGCCTCTAAAGTATTGTATATACTTCCCCCCTTTGCTGTCTTGCCTCTAAGTACTGTATATACTTCCCCCCTTTGCTGTCTTGTCTCTAAAGTACTGTATATACTTCCCCCCTTTGCTGTCTTGCCTCTAAAGTTCTGTTAAGTATTTTTGTATGTACTTGTTAACAGGATTGGTGTTATTGGGAAAAAGTTCCAAGACAGAGTCAATGAGAAGGAGAAATGGTACGGTACAGAGTACATGGTGGAGGCCATACCTGAAGTAAAGCTGCAGGTAGGTCAATTAATTACATAAAAAATCACAGGTAGGTTTCATAATTCCCCCGATGACTTAATTCCATACAAAGGATAAATTTTCACAATTTTGACCTTAAATTAGAACATTTAATTTACACAAATTATAATTTCATGATCTTGAACATGTGGAGGAACTAAATCTTTGCGGATACTGTCTCCTATATCGACTGTCCCATTCAATTGATTTGCCATCTATTTTATTGAGTCTGACAGACTCGTTAACATCCCATAATTTACACATGATCACTTAACAGTTCTTGTAAACAATCATTCCCATCTGGTATAAGGATCTTCATGTTAAAGAATGATGTCAAATAAAGCTGATGTGTATATAGACCAAAACTAGTAGCCGTGCACTGAAGTAATTTCAGAAACAAGAAAACCAGTATCTTGTCAACTCATTTTAATTTATTAATATCACTGACCACTCCATGTATCTTAACTATGTAACTATATACTCACCTGTGATCAAACATCAATTCATAAATACACCTTGCAAATTTTTTACCTGTAAGTAGATATAAGCACAGCATACTCAAGCGTCGCCAGTTAAGGGGATTTTAAAATCTATTTGGCCGATCAGTTTGCTTCTAAAGTTGAGGCTTCATGAGAACCCAGTTACAATGTTTTAGACACCTAAATTAAAGTACTCTCAGGGGGGCTTCCTTTGATAGTGTGGTGTAATGGACAGTGAGCTGAGAGTACTTTGGCTTGATCACCTTTTAATAAAATCTTCATCTGTAACAGTGGAACAATGACCTGGTCAGATTGTGAAACTCTAATGGACTATTTGTTTGAACTCTCCTACAGCAATGGACATCATGCGGAGTGAATGATAAGCTCAAGCTCCCAGCAAGAAATGAGTTTGTACCTACGATCTTTGACCTGGCGCCCAGAGAAGTGGACGTAAGTTGATCGTCTTGCTCCCATAGCCAGAGAATGTTTATAACCTTAAAAAGGATGAGCTATAGTGCCTAGAGGTGTACCTAGATAAATATTTAATAAGTACCATCTCAAATGTTTTATGTATAGCATAACCACACTGACTGTAAACATGTGTCAATCTCATGATTTTCAAAAATATTTGTCTAATTTGTTTCCTGGCAATAGGAGCTGAGAAACAAAAATGGGGAAAAGGGGCATTGTGAATAGAATGATAATGTAGATACCATGGCACTTTACCTGTGGAACTCGTCTGTTTAGTGGAGAACAACCTATAAGTTACAATGTTATCAATTAGTATTACAATACTGAAAAATGATCCTTAGTAAACTTAGCCCAGTGAGGAAGGAATATTACTAAGGAGGCTAGGATAAAGCTGTTTTTATTGCCCTGATACTTTATAGGATAATGGTTGTTGTTATATATAACGGTATTGATACCTCGTGCCTGTCATGACTTTTGCATGCATCTTTTTCTTTCGCCGCAATGTTTACATTTGACCTTGTTGATGACGTGCATGCGGTAAAATTACATCACTGATCTGGGTCAATTTAGAGTTTTAGACTGTCAGGTGACAATTTAGGATTTCTTTAATATAATTATAATTTTTACTCTTAGGGAGTGAATTTCAGCAAAATTTGAATCGGCATGTTTCATACGAAGGTATTTTAAACATGTGTATGCCAATTTAGCAAATAGGACATTTTTTTTCCTTGACCAGCCCCTTTAATGAATATTTTTACTTTTATTTTAGCCGAGTCCTCTCCCAGAAATGGCAAAGGTAAGTCAAATATATCTGACAGCATTCACCTACAAGAATACTCGCTGTATTAGACAAAAAAAGAAAGAATTTGAAATTAATAGAAAATGAAGTACAAATATCATTGTATGCAGACAAGAAATAATTGATTTAATGTGCATACAACTCTAATAACCCTATTGATTTTATTTGTCTAATAGGAAGACAACGTGATCGTGCAGAATATTGAGTGGTTTATTTAGGACTTGATGATCATTAGAATATATTGCTGTGCTAAACACAATTGGCAGAAAACTCATTCTACTTTGTACTATGAAAGATTCCTTTCTTTTCTCAGGACAGTGCTCTCACTCGGCTGTGGTTTAAACAAGATGACACCTTCCTTCTCCCAAAAGCCTGCATCAACTTTGAAATCAGCAGGTTAAAACAAGGCCCACTTTAGACATTAATTAAATTTGGTGTGAAAATGCTCATGTTTCTTGCGTGGAGTAAATTAGAGTGAAAATATCTATGCATGAATATTTTTGGAGATTATATAGATTATAGACATTGTATAGATCAATACGTATACATTTCAGACCATTGTTGCCAGTGTATTAAAAATGTTCACATCACCAACAGTGTGAAGAGTTACCTCCTCACATGATCAGTATAGAAACACATGACACCTTAGAATTGACCGTACCTTTGTCAGATAATACAACTAACATGCTGCACAGATAGTATATCATACATGCAAAAACTCATTTTTCTACCAGTACTTTTCAGAAAGGGAATTTTAAATGTATAACCCCGGAAATTGTTTTGTGATATTTAAAACTAATTAGGTTGTATAATACGATATTAAGGTAATATTTGTTTCCCTCTATTTCAGCCCATTGGCCTACTCCGATCCCACCAAGTGTAACATGACCAACTTGTTTGTAACGCTATTTAAAGATGCTTTAAATGAGTATGCGTATGATGCTGAGCTAGCTGGCTTACACTACGACCTCAACTGTACCATCTACGGCATGTCTGTCAGTACTCACTAGTATTTGTCCCTGATTTAAGTAAATTTTAAGAATTTTTAGTACACTTTGTCTTTGATTTAAAAGTTTTCCAGGAATATTAGTAATAACTGTATATGTTGTAGCTTACCTGCTAAAGGGCAAGTTAGAGATTTTTGGCTAATCAGTTTCTTAGTGACCACTCCAAGTAACTACCATGTGTCTTAGTTATAAGTGACTTTAATAACTTATGGTTGTATAAGGCAGGTGGTCACTCCATAGAGTAGGTCATAAAGACATGATTTGGGTTGATCATGTTGTCTTATTGAAGTGATTTCCTGGTTGATGTGAATCGGTACCTGTATTGTACCCAGGGTTGGGATGTGTCTCTGTGAGACTCTATGTAACTGTGTGATTGGACAGTGGCTGATTGTGTGTTTTACAGCTGGCTGTCGGAGGCTACAATGAAAAACAGGATGTGCTCCTTCGCAAAATTATGGAAAAGCTGACAACCTTTAAAGTGGACCCAAAACGATTTGCTATATTCAAGGAAATGGTGAGTACATAGATCAGATATGGTAACAAGTAGGACTGATGTGTAGGTCACATAATAAAGACATATCGCTTATTATTTTGGTAACACTGTTAAATATATCTACAGCTATTTCATAATGTGATATGTTAAAGCAATCATTTATTGTACACAGCAACAATAAACTGTTTCTAGTATACAAGATAATAAGTTGTCTATTTTTGATACGATCTGATTTTAGTACACAAAGTAAACAGTCTATCTTTAGTTGACAAGGTCTACCATCTGTTAACAGTATGCCAGGTCAATGCGGAACTTTCAGGCTGAGCAGCCTCACAGACACGCAATCTACTACACCAACATCCTCATGTCTGAGGTCAAGTGGACCAATGAGGAGCTGATGCATGCTCTGGAAGGTAAGTTACCCGAGGTCAAAGGTCAAATATTGAACACATAAGTAAGGTTAACGTCATATATACAGTCCCTTAATATAGATCCTGATGTAGCTCCTACAGTCTGTATGTAGACACCCAAGGTCAGAGGTCGTCTTATAGAAAGGTCAGATCACTTGGGGTGAAATGTGCACCACTACTGAACAGAAAGTGAAACAACATTTTTTGCGAGTGTTCACATACCAGAATCTCTGAAATAGAATGATGAGGTCCTTGTTGACAGTCATACTAGTAAAAAATGAGCCAGGGAGACTTAGAGGGCATGGTTTTATTGTCTAATGTCACAATGGATCTATCAGGAACTCTAGCTCTGGAAGGTAAGTCCACGTGTGTCTTGACATATGATAACAAGCAGAGATAAGCCAGAGGTGATGTATTAAAATTAACTTTGATAAGCTTACGATATTGTCCTTGCTTTGTTCTAAGCATAGTATGTTGCCTGGCTTGGTTCTAAATGTATTTTCTGTTGTGCAGACATCACCGATGAGAAGGTACAGGCCTTTATACCAGAGCTGCTGTCCAAACTTTACCTGGAGGGGCTTATATACGGAAACTTTACCAAACAGGTAACAAATCAACATTAAGCAGTTCTTAACTTACAAAAAGTGTTCTGGAATAATTTCTCTTTTAATTGTAAGCATGTTGTTTTTAGCTCTTTTAATATAGCTATTTATGATTTGATACCTAGTTCTGCTGTCAATAACTCTATTGACCTATTGTAGAGATAAAGCCATTAAATACACTCCAAGCAGCTCAACAGGAAAAATCCTGGGAAAACACATTTACTGTATGTAGCCTGTCTTAAGCAGCCTGAAGATGTAAGAGTTGTGTTGTAAAGTGTTGTACTGTAACATGTTGTTGTGTTACAGAAAGCACTAGAGGTGACTGAGATGATTGAAGACATTCTAAAGAAACAGAGTGGAACTAGGTCACTGTTACCAAGCCAGAAAAAACACTTCAGAGAGCTACAACTGCCAGACGGTAGGTGTATACTTTTGATATTCTTACAGCTGTCTGACAGTAAGTGTCTGACAGTAGGTGTATACAGTTGATATACTTACAGCTGTCTGACAGTAGGTGTATACTGTTGATATACTTACAGCTGTATGACAGTAGGTGTATACTGTTGATATACTTACAGCTGTCTGACAGGATTTACAATTTACAATTTAACATGTTTGTTTTATTACATGGAGATTTTTCATAACACTATGGGAAGTTGTGAATAAAACTGTTAATAGAATTATAATAAGACCATTTCAGTATTACATATACCCCTCAACAACCAAAGCGCGCCAATATCAGCTGGAGGGGCCGAAGCATCTTGAAGAATAAATTTATGAACAGCTTTATTTTAATGCCGTTTTAAATGCTTAGAAGATGCATTTGAATCCTTATGTTTACAACAAAAAACAACTTATACAAAGTTCTTTTGGTTAAGATACATTTTGGAAAAGTTAATTTACCCAACATTTAAACAACTACTTTTGTGTCTTCTGTGGTTACTGTTTCTATGGTTAACGTTTTTGTCAGACGACAAATGTCAGTTGGAAGCCATTTAGAAATCTCTACCAAAGTTTGATTTTTTTCCTTCTGACATAACAAATCTCCAAATACTGTTGACAGTATGATGGTAAGTCATGAACAGTTTCCGATTGGAAAACATTAATTTATAATAGTCCTTTTTGCTTTAATAAGACTATTTTGAGTTGGTTGGTTTGTTGTTACAGGGTGTTACTACATGTGTGAGGAGACTAATCAGGTACACAAGAGTTCCAGTATAGAGATCTACTATCAGTGTGGTGTGTTTGTTGTTACAGGGTGTTACTACATGTGTGAGAAGACTAATCAGGTACACAAGAGTTCCAGTATAGAGATCTACTATCAGTGTGGTGTGTTTGTTGTTACAGGGTGTTACTACATGTGTGAGGAGACTAATCAGGTACACAAGAGTTCCAGTATAGAGATCTACTATCAGTGTGGTGTGTTTGTTGTTACAGGGTGTTACTACATGTGTGAGGAGACTAATCAGGTACACAAGAGTTCCAGTATAGAGATCTACTACCAGTGTGGTGTGTTTGTTGTTACAGGGTGTTACTACATGTGTGAGGAGACTAATCAGGTACACAAGAGTTCCAGTATAGAGATCTACTATCAGTGTGGTGTGTTTGTTGTTACAGGGTGTTACTACATGTGTGAGGAGACTAATCAGGTACACAAGAGTTCCAGTATAGAGATCTACTACCAGTGTGGTGTGTTTGTTGTTACAGGGTGTTACTACATGTGTGAGGAGACTAATCAGGTACACAAGAGTTCCAGTATAGAGATCTACTACCAGTGTGGTGTGTTTGTTGTTACAGGGTGTTACTACATGTGTGAGGAGACTAATCAGGTACACAAGAGTTCCAGTATAGAGATCTACTACCAGTGTGGTGTGTTTGTTGTTACAGGGTGTTACTACATGTGTGAGGAGACTAATCAGGTACACAAGAGTTCCAGTATAGAGATCTACTACCAGTGTGGTGTGTTTGTTGTTACAGGGTGTTACTACATGTGTGAGGAGACTAATCAGGTACACAAGAGTTCCAGTATAGAGATCTACTATCAGTGTGGTGTGTTTGTTGTTACAGGGTGTTACTACATGTGTGAGGAGACTAATCAGGTACACAAGAGTTCTAGTATAGAGATCTACTACCAGTGTGGTGTACAGCAGACGGACGCTAACATGCTGCTAGAACTCTTCATTCAGATCATCGGAGAACCATGCTTCGACATTCTACGTACCAAGGAACAACTAGGTGATCACTTTTAGTGACAGCTTTCATCTTCCCCACAATCCAACTTAGGCCATAGTTGGGTCTATGTCATTGCAAGTTAAAAGCAGGCATCTGTCAAATAAAGATGGAAATGAAAAATAATAAATGCAAACTCAGCTAGTGTCCATTTTGAACATAGAAGTCACAATTTATAGCTATGTATAGCTTTGTTTACCTGTAAAGTGTACACGACTATATTTCAGATTACCAGGATTTTCCCAGGTAACATTTCCTAACTGACCCAGATTTACCTCTCATTATTACTATATAAAAAATACCAAAAAAAATACACACTATCTCTGCATGAAGTAATATCATGACAATCAGCTTTTTATATTCACAGATTTACACTTTGAAATTACTTAATGTCATTTTTCCTTAAACATGTAAAACATAGTTAAGCTCATTAATTGTATGTACGTACATAATGTACATTTAAACATGATTAGCATGACTCCTACCAGTGTGTGGCCTATTCCTGTGTAATGAATACATGCCATAAATGGTTTAAACTTTCAATAAATATGAAAATACAGACTTGATGAATGCATCTGGTTAATTAATTTTCAAAAGTTACTATACTGTAGCCAATAGCATGTGTCTTTTGTAACTTTTCACAATTTACAAGCAATAAGAGATCCATATGATAACCAGCCAACACTGAGAAGTTTATGTACTGTATGACATGAAGTGTTTGTGGTGTATAAACATTCGTTGTTTTCCTGGTTGTTATTGAACCACGAAAATAAAAACAACAAATTTGAATGATATACGTGTTATCTACTGTTTGTTAATATATAGGATATCCATGAAAAGTTTGTACCACAAAGCAATCTAAATAGCTTCAAACCACGAAGGAAAGTACACACGAACGTGTTATACAGTATAGAGGTTCTAGTGGATTTACCTCACAAGTAGTCTGAAATGCTATCTCTGACAACAATAAATCCGATGATCAAAATAGAAACAGTAATAATTATTGCTATTTGATATATGCCTGTAGTGACTGAAGAAAAGTATCAACTTTGCATGTAAAAAAATCCAGACATTGTCTCAGGCGTTCATTAGATCTTGAAATATTGAAACAGATTAACGAAAAAATCCTTCTGTAAACAGGTTATAATATGTCTTATGATACATACATTGAAACTCTATGAAAACCTTTTTGTACACAGGATATATTGTGTTCAGTGGTATCAGGAGAACCAGTGGTGTTCAGGGGATGAGAATCATTGTACAGTCTGACCGTACTCCCCAGTACGTGGAAAACAGGGTGGAGGCTTTCCTTCAGAGCATGGAGGTAAGTCTGTATGTCTGTCTATGTGTCTAATTGTCTATTGGTTACTGACAATCATGTAAGTCCCCTGGGCTATCCATAACAGGTCACCTGGGCTATCCATAACAGGTCACCTGGGCTATGCATAACTGGTCACCTGGCTGTCCATAACTGGTCACCTGGTCACCTGGCTATCCATAACAGGTCACCTGGTCACCTGGCTGTCCATACCAGGTCACCTGGCTGTCTATAACAGGTCACCTAGCTGTCCATAACAGGTCACCTGGCTGTCCATAGCAGGTCACCTGGCTGTCTATAACAGGTCACCTAGCTGTCCATAACAGGTCACCTGGCTGTATATAACAGGTCACCTGGCTGTCTATAACAGGCCACCTGGCTGTCCATAACAGGTCACCTGCCTATCCATAACAGGTCACCTGGCTGTCTATAACAGGTCCCCGGGCTGTCCATAAAAGGTCCCCTGGCTATCCATAACAGGTCCCCTGGCTACCCATAACAGGTCACCTGGCTGTCTATAACCGGTCCCCTGGGCTATCCATAACAGGTCCCCTGGCTACCCATAACAGGTCACCTGGCTGTCCATAGCAGGTCACCTGGCTGTCTATAACAGGTCACCTAGCTGTCCATAACAGGTCACCTGGCTGTATATAACAGGTCACCTGGCTGTCTATAACAGGTCACCTGACTTTCCATAACAGGTCACCTGGGCTATCCATAACAGGTCACCTGAGACAACCATATGGGTCAGGGTTGCAATTCTTGACAATGACTGTATTGATAATGTCACTGTTTGGTTGATGTTTAGCTTACCTGGTCCAAAGTGAGCTTATGCTGTGCTAGGGCATTCGTGGTCCCTTCATCGTCTGTCTGTCCATCATCAATTTCTTAAACGACTTCTTAAAAACTACTGATTGGAATGTTAACAAATTTGTCTGGAAGCAGCCTTAGGTAGTGGGGATTCAAAATTTTGTAAGGGGGGGTATTCTCAGTTGGTTTGGTGGGGCTCAACATTGTGGTTATTTGGCCACATTGATTTAAGCAACTTCTTCTGTGGAACTAAGAGATAGCTATCAATCACATTTGGTTGGAAGTATTCTTAGATGGCAGGGATGCAAAAGTATACCAATTGAAGGGATGACTAAGTCCCTGGGTCATAACTTTGAAACAGTTAAGATCCTTTCCCCATAGTCATATATATGCAATAACAAGGCATAAAGAGATGAACACAATCATGTACCAGAATTAGCCTTGGAGTCTGCTCCCACCCTGAGGGACTTTATCCTAGATCATAACATGGAAACATTTAAGGTATTCACCCAATTACAATATACCCAGTTGCTGAGCAAGAAGATCTGGCTACACCTATGCTACCAGGATTGGGCCAGGGGACTGTCTGTCTGCTGTTCTGTATTTAACTTAACTTGGTGCATATCTCCTTTAATTTGTCACCTACAATAACCTATGATACATTGATTTATGTCTACTGTCTATTTATGTAAACACTTATTTATGTCTGTTTATGTTGATCATCCAGGCTTACATTAAAGACATGACAGACGAAAGTTTCCAGAAGCATGTGACTGCACTGGCTGCCAAACGCCTGGAGAAGCCAAAAAAGATCAGTGGCCAGCAGTCTAGATACTGGGGAGAAATCGTGTCTCAACAGTTCAACTTTGACAGGGGTAAGTTACTGGGGAGAAATCGTGTCTCAACAGTTCAACTATACAGGGGTAAGTTACTGGGGAGAAATCGTGTCTCAACAGTTCAACTTATACAGGGGTAAGTTACTTGGTGAGAAATCGTGTCTCAACAGTTCAACTTTGACAGGGGTGAGTTACTGGGGAGAAATCGTGTCTCAACAGTTCAACTTTGACAAGGGTGAGTTACTGGGGAGAAATTGTGTCTCAACAGTTCAACTTTGACAGGGGTAAGTTACTGGGGAGAAATCGTGTCTCAACAGTTCAACTTATACAGGGGTAAGTTTCTTGGTGAGAAATCGTGTCTCAACAGTTCAACTTTGACAGGGGTTAAAGTTACTGGAGAGAAATCGTGTCTCAACAGTTCAACTTTGACAGGGGTTAAAGTTACTGGAGAGAAATCGTGTCTCAACAGTTCAACTTTGACAGGGGCGAGTTACTGGGGAGAAATCGTGTCTCAACAGTTCAACTTTGACAGGGGTTAAAGTTACTGGGGAGAAATCGTGTCTCAACAGTTCAACTTTGACAAGGGTGAGTTACTGGGGAGAAATCGTGTCTCAACAGTTTAACTTTGACAGGGGTAAGTTACTAGGGGGAAATAGTGTCTCAACAGTTCAACTTTGACAGGGGTGAGTTACAAGGGAGAAATCGTGTCTCAACAGCTCAACTTTGACAGGGGTAAGTTACTGGGGAGAAATCATGACTCAACAGTTCAACTTTGACAAGGGTGAGTTACAGGGGAGAAATCGTGTCTCAACAGTTCAACTTTGACAGGGGTGAGTTAAAGGGAGAAATTGTGTCTCAACAGTTCAACTTTGACAGGGGTGAGTTACAAGGGAGAAATCGTGTCTCAACAGCTCAACTTTGACAGGGGTAAGTTACTGGGGAGAAATCATGTCTCAACAGTTCAACTTTGACAGGGGTAAGTTACTGGGGAGAAATCATGGCTCAACAGTTCAACTTTGACAGGGGTAAGTTACTGGGGAGAAATCATGGCTCAACAGTTCAACTTTGACAGGGGTAAGTTACTGGGGAGAAATCATGACTCAACAGTTCAAGTTTGACAAGGGTGAGTTACTGGGGAGAAATCGTGTCTCAACAGCTCAACTTCGACAGGGGTGAGATACTGGGGAGAAATCGTGTCTCAACAGCTCAACTTCGACAGGGGTGAGATACTGGGGAGAAATCATGTCTCAACAGCTCAACTTTGATAGGGAGAAGTTACTGGGGAGAAATCGTGTCTCAACAGCTCAACTTCGACAGGGGTGAGATACTGGGGAGAAATCATGTCTCAACAGCTCAACTTTGACAGGGATAAGGTACTGGGGAGAAATCGTGTCTCAACAGCTCAACTTCGACAGGGGTGAGATACTGGAGAGAAATCGTGTCTCAACAGTTCAACTTTGACAAGGGTGAGTTACAGGGGAGAAATCGTGTCTCAACAGTTCAACTTTGACAAGGGGGAGTTACTGGGGAGAAATCGTGTCTCAACAGTTTAACTTTGACAGGGGTGAGATACTGGGGAGAAGTCGTGTCTCAACAGCTCAACTTTGACAGGGGTAAGTTACTGGGGAGAAATGGTGTCTCAACAGCTCAACTTTGACAGGGATAAGGTACTGGGGAGAAATCGTGTCTCAACAGCTCAACTTCGACAGGGGTGAGATACTGGGGAGAAATCATGTCTCAACAGTTCAACTTTGACAGGGGTAAGTTGCTGGGGAGAAATCATGACTCAACAGTTCAACTTTGACAAGGGTGAGTTACAGGGGAGAAATCGTGTCTCAACAGTTCAACTTTGACAGGGGTTAAAGTTACTGGAGAGAAATCGTGTCTCAACAGTTCAACTTTGACAAGGGGGAGTTACTGGGGAGAAATCGTGTCTCAACAGCTCAACTTCGACAGGGGTGAGATACTGGAGAGAAATCGTGTCTCAACAGTTCAACTTTGACAAGGGGGAGTTACTGGGGAGAAATCGTGTCTCAACAGTGCAACTTTGACAGGGGTGAGATACTGGGGAGAAGTCGTGTCTCAACAGCTCAACTTTGACAGGGGTAAGTTACTGGGGAGAAATCATGGCTCAACAGTTCAACTTTGACAGGGGTAAGTTCCTGGGGAGAAATCGTGTCTCAACAGTTCAACTTTGACAAGGGGGAGTTACTGGGGAGAAATCGTGTCTCAACAGCTCAACTTTGACAGGGGTGAGATACTGGGGAGAAGTCGTGTCTCAACAGCTCAACTTTGACAGGGGTGAGATACTGGGGAGAAATCGTGTCTCAACAGCTCAACTTCGACAGGGGTGAGATACTGGGGAGAAATCATGTCTCAACAGCTCAACTTTGATAGGGATAAGTTACTGGGGAGAAATCGTGTCTCAACAGTTTAACTTTGACAGGGGTGAGATACTGGGGAGAAATCGTGTCTCAACAGCTCAACTTTGACAGGGGTGAGATACTGGGGAGAAATCATGTCTCAACAGCTCAACTTTGACAGGGATAAGTTACTGGGGAGAAATCGTGTCTCAACAGTTCAACTTTGACAGGG